>NW_026712657.1:0-338430 GCF_030625045.1 Achroia grisella | reverse complement strand
GTCAGTACTGACCAGGGTTGCCATTCCAAAAAGAATACTTAATAATTCATGACTATAATTGTAAATACACAATCAGTCATGAAAATGTTTGCATCGTGCGAGGCAACCAGTAAGACTGGGTGTTTTTTATGATTGTTATGTATGTATTTAAGTTAAAATATATTAACTTTATTAGGTAGTATTTTATGTGTTGTACTTTTTAAGTACAACACAAGTTATATAATTCTTTAACCCCTAACAGTATTGATAATAATTGCATATGGTTTAATTGCTATTAGAAGATATTATACGGCTTCGGGTTCTATTTTTCGCTCGGAACAAACTTTTGTATTCATGAGTATGATTGTTTGTATCGGTTTGAGGGTGTTCCGGTTGGTCTAAGTACATAGATATTTTATGTTGTAATTTATGTATGTACTACTATGTATGTTTATTTTGTACATAATTTATAAAATGAAATATCTATGTATTTGCATCAGTTGTCTAGTAGCCATAAGATAAGTGCTGTTTAGCTTGAGACTAGATGGCGCTGTATGAATTGTCCAGGCTTATTATTATAATTATGGAATCTTATTGGTTATTAAGTGAAGTCATATTTTGCAGATCTTCGGTGTAGGCCGCAAGAGCAGTACTGAACCGGTGTTCTGTATACGCGTCAACTACACGTATAATGGCGAGGCAGGCTACTTCCACATGTTCCGATCCACGTCTCTGCGTTTCTTTAACAATATGGCTGTCGTCATCAACACCAAGGACGAGATGATTGGTAATATATTTTTATTTTATAATTGTTTCTACTGTAGTATTTATAAATACACAAATATTACTTGTATTTCTGTAATGAATTACTTTACCATACGCAAAAATAAAGCATTATAAAGTTATGACATATATAAAAAGATTTTATGAGATTAGCTTTTGTTAAAAAAATATATGTGAATATTTTATTTTAATTATGACTAAATAATAATATGATAGATATTTTCTCTTTCCCGTAAGTCTGTAAAACATTGAAAATGTTACAAATGTAACAAAAGCACTTTATCAGTATACGTGTATATTGCGGGCGTAGATTGATACGCCCGCAATATACACGTATTTACAGAATTTTATCCTCTAATTTCATTTTTATATGCCCTCTATACATATTGCTTTGTATATCATGCCCTCATAATTTCCGAATGGCAAAAAAGTGAATTGTTATATTTTTATTGAACAGAATCGCTGCATTCGATATGTGAATCAATAGTGGTGGCGCGTGATGTAGCCAAGTTATCACCAATACCGTTCCATGACGGTGTCAAGTTGGAACGCAAGAAGTCAAAGGTATGTATTTTATTAATTTCTAATACTACTTAGCCTTTATAATAGCTGAATGATTTGATCCATTATGTGTACATTGTCATCTGCGTGGATACCTGTGGGCTAATTATGTAACACGATATGAAATTGTTTCTGTTGAAATTGTGATGCAATATAAAATCATTTCGATTTAAAAAATGCGATCAAGTAAGGTCGAATGACCGCAACATAAATCATTTCTATCGATAAAACACTACTATGAAGTTGCAGCGGAATATTGTTAATCCGACCAATTTAAAAAGTCAGTACATTAGATAGCTTATACCTTTAGAGGGATACATTTTAAATTATTGGGTTAATACACTAGTTTGTTGATTTGAAACAATTTTTATTGCGTTCAAAAATTACAAAATATACTGCAGCGTTCACTTGTTCTTTTATTTTAATTTTATTAATAGACATTTAATAAAATAAAATAAAGAAAGTCTATTCTATTCTAATGAAAAAATAAGGTTAATAATTTTGAATATAAAAGCATATTTTATACAAACTATTTATAATCATTAATAATATTAATCTAACCTACAAATTAAATATTCTTTTCTGCTATAGATACCTATGTAAGTACATAGGTATCCATATAAATTTAGAATGATATGGGCACATCTTTTTAAATTTGTACATAATTGTAAAAACTTTAAACAAATAAATTTATTTACTTTAAACAAATCACAGAGCATCATAAACGTTGTATTCCGTTCGCAGAGCACCATATTCATTGAAATAGTTTTTTAATTATATTAATATCATAATCAACCCTAATTTTATATTAAACATTTACTCTAGTTAGTACAACATTCTATGTGATTTGGGACGAAAATAAAATATCGAATTGGCAACACTGATGTCATGTTGTGAGTCGTGACAATTTTCTCATTTTAATAAATTTAAAACCTTTTCACGACTTTCTATGTAATATTTAATATAATAAAAATATATGTAATACTGAAAATTACCAAAACAAGATAAATAATGCTGCTAATGCTGATATTTTAAAGATTGTAACCAAAAGAAACACCTTCTAAATTGTTTCTCATAATGTAAAAACCGTTTCAATTCCACGCTGTCATTTCGGCAAAATAGCGATTACGTGACGTTGCAACGAGGTTACTAAATCGACATTCGATAGAAATAATTTTTATCGATATGTAAAGTTGCGTTTACGTTGCAATGCTAGTTGACAGCGTCAACAATATAATGATGACGTCATTTTCACTACGTTACATACGCAAATCGTTGAGAACGAAGTTAGATAATTAGCCCACTGTACTCGTAATCAATTTCTGCTTCCAAGCAGCTTTCTATGTAAACTGTATTTTAGATCATGTGGCAGTAATATTATAGGGTATAGGCGACACATGAATACGTTTCCGCTGTGTTCTTTAATATGTAATTTTGTAAGTGCAGATGGGAACGATATTCCATTTTCAAGGGTATGGGGATTGTTAGTAATGTAGACTAATAACCCATTGCTAACAAAGTATCATGTCAGACTTCCACGGCTGACTGATCAGTCTTAATGCTCATTTTATCATTCTCCACTTTGTGAGGGTAGATGATGGTCACAACTGCAGATTTCGGATATAGACTGCATTTATTACTGTGGATTATTAATTATATATGTACACTATACACTACAGCATCATACCATTATCAACTATAAAAAGCATTACATTTGTTACGAGTATATACGACCTACTTATTAATTTGTTATTTAATATATTACGAGTAATAGTTTAGTTGTCAAAATTCGTTGTTTGATTGACATTGTGTAAATATATTATAAAAAGAGACAATACATATTCTGCTGTAAACGTATATATTATTTATTAGTAAATTCACCATCTCAACAAAAAAGAACCCCATCACAACATCTGGCGACCGTGACTTAGAAGAAAAATGTTGAGATTAAGAAAATCCAGAACAAATTTACGCCGATTATTCACAAAGACTGGGAACCAGTTATCAGAATTATTAAAGGAACCCATACCAAATACTGCGGAAATAAAGGCGTGTCATTCACTATTTAAAGGTATAGCAGACGAATTATTTAAAGTTGATAAAGATATTTACAATGAATGGTTGAATGACGACGAAACAAATGAAGATGAATTTTACGCAGATTGTGAAACGGCCGATGAATTTTTGATTAAATGGATTACTCTAGATAATATGTATCAAGAATTTATAGAACAGCAGAATAAACATCAACCTGCCTCTCAGTTACCAGTCGTATCACCTGAGAGACAGGATATAAGTCCAAGAACTTCAAGTAGAGATGACAATGAGCAGAGTGTGATCAATTATAAAAGTACGAGAATTTTAAAGAATTCACACGAAGTGAGTGTCAGTAGAGACTCGATGAATAAAGAAAGAGACGAAAGAGTCAAGTTAGCCATGTCAGGGTTTATAGATTATATGAAAGAAGTAACTGAACCGACAATGGAATATATTTCATCAGGTAGGTAGGAGTAAGAAATACGAGGGAGATAAAAAGATAGAAAATTACGTAACGAAACATTCTTTGAAGTATGAAAAGATTACTTACGACTGTAAACAAAAGAAGGAAGAACAAAGACTAGCTACAATTTTGACATCCGATGATTATGAAGAAGTGGAAAATAAGTCAATAATCATTATACAAAGAGAATATTTTCAAGCAAATGACGAGTTTAAGAAATTGAAAAACAAGACTATTTTTACAGACGAAAAAAGTATGATAAGAATGAAAACCAAATTAATACTGAGCCAAAAGGAAAATAGAGATTTTAAATATTTAATAATATTACCATCGCATAGTGTAATTTTATTTCGTCTAGTTCAAAACAAGCATATCAGCTGGAAATTTAAGCCACCGGACCCTACTTGGTGGAGGGGAGGTTGGGTGGAAAGATGGTACGCTTGGTGGGAAAGATGGTACCCCTGGTGGGAAGTGATAGAGAGAGTAGGCAAAATTAAGACAAACTCTCAAAGTATTCAATGCTCATTTACAGTAGGCTACCTGAAGAGCACTTCATGTCTGTGGGAGGATGTTACGAGTATATACGACCTACTTATTAATTTGTTATTTAATATATTACGAGTAATAGTTTAGTTGTCAAAATTCGTTGTTTTATTGACATTGTGTAAATATATTATAAAAAAGAGACAATACATATTCTGCTGTAAACGTATATATTATTTATTAGTAAATTCACCATCTCAACAAAAAAGAACCCCATCACAACATCGTCAGTCTTTAAAAAAAATCCTCTGTCTACCCCATCTGGAATAACAGTTGTGGCGATATATTATCATTAACCAAATCAGATAAAAAATCAATTATTCATGCAGGACCATATAAACGCCATATCAACATTTTTTGTATTAATATTTTTCCCTACCGATTTACCGAGATTACGGTATACAGATTCAATTGAGAAGAACTGGCAAGAACCTCAACTACATTTTTTTAAGCCATTTTTTTATATCATGTTTCTTGTTTTGCTATGTCATATGTCAGCCACAACCGGGCGCTGCTGGTGCGGGTGCACGGTCGTCTCTCTACGTGGACGTGTCGCGGCTGCCATCACTCACCCGGAACGTCAGCGAGACGCAACTCGTGGCGGACATACGCAGCGTTGGTACGTTACATCACAAAAATTATGCTACTACATACAATACAGTACATAATCCTCACTAACATTATAAATGCGAAAGTAACTCTACCTGTCTGTCTGTCGCGCATTCGCGCAAAAACTGCTGAACACTTATTAATTACACTATGTTACACTGTGAGAAACCAGCGCTGTTCCCTTTATACTTCTAGAAATTTAGTGACCCTTTCCCATATTTTATTTGAATTAGCCATATAAGTTTTCTAATTCTACCAACAATATCATATAATAAACTAATTAATATAAATTATACTACTATTAAATTATTCCAATCCTTTACTAAGCCTTAATTCCTATTCTGTCTCCGTCCATTCCTAGACGTACAGCAACGCCAACCAACTGGAACCAGTGCAGTCCTTGATCAAATAGTGTTGCTGGCCAAGGGTGCGCATGCGACGGAGTGTCGGTTCATTCCTGTTAGTTAGTGCGATGCACTGTATCACTCTTAGATAGCATTTCTTGTAAACTTGACTTCGTCTGTATTAAATGAGTTTTAAAATGTAATTGAACTCTGACATGCTAGTAAATGATATCAAATTTTCGTAGATTACAGGTAAGATAATAGACATTATCGCAGATTATCTGTTTTAATTATTTATCTGCTTGTTTATAATATCATCACAAGAATATGCCTAAACGTGGTAAGATATTAACCTAAAAATGATGGTACCCTTTAACAAAATTGGTTCAGCGAATCATGAGATAAAGATTCACCCATAAAAAAAAACGACTATAGCATATAGAAATCCAATAATTTATATAAGAACGGGAAACTAAATTTCTGCGCTGACAAAACAACTAAATATAATCAATAAACTTCTTGACTCTCATACTATTTTTCCTCCTCCGTTCTATAATTCCTGTTTTTAATGTAATGTTTATTATAAATATTAAAATTTCTGTGTTTAAATGAATGTTATAAATTATCAGGATCAAAAGCCCTCAACAACATGACGGAACAGTTCAGCAAACTCAACAAACTGAGCCACTCACTAAACGCCCGAGCACGACCCAGCCTCCAATTAAAATTCGACCAGAGCGCCTCCCGCACCAAGAAGATCTTCACTTTAGGACAAAACAAACCTGATAAAAAAAAGGGCAGCCTGTCTGATGGCTTGAGTTCTGACTATTCATCAGACGATGAAAATAGAACTAACATCTTCGAACCCACTTTAGACAATTTCGAAAACACACAGCACTACATTGGTAAAACGGGACAGAAGAGTGAGACCGACAACGACTGCGATTTAATAGAAAACCCACTGTATTCCTCAAAAATAGAACACGAGAAAGTAGAATTTGTGCCTAGACAATTGCCTATGAACATAGAAAAACAGTCGTTAAAAACTCCGAATCAGATGAACAAAATAAATCCCTTCGACATGGAATTAGAGGTGTTGAGAACGCCTGAAATACAAGTTGAAGGCGAAAGTACAAAGCCACTACCGCCCAGCTCTCTATTACTGTCTCAGAAACTATCACATAGCTCCAACGATGTGAACTATGAAGAGAATCAAACCATCGCAACTGAAGGCGCAAGTTTCCATACACGTTCGAATTCACAGCACGAGATTACGCTAAATATAGCACAATCACACAGTGAGTCAGCGCTCAAGCAGCTTAAAAATATTGCCAGTCCAGTATCCAGTGCTACTAGGGAGATGGTACTCTCGCCGCTATCAAAATTAGCTAAAGGTGTACAATCCTTAGGTGCGAATTTAGATCCGAGGAAGATCAAGGTGAGGAAATCTGTTTTTATATTTTCCTCTTGCATCCGTGCTGTGTATATCAATCAGCTCTCTAGTATGCATAAAACAAGTCGTAATTTGGGACCAAATACTGTCATTGCTTAGATTTATTATTTTTATTCTGAAATTTAAAAACGAAGTAAAGGCTTAAGAAGTCGCTCGATGTTTTCTATCGTAACTTATAATGATATATATTTATATACCTAGATTATGAAAAAATTCATTTGTTTTGTCTATGAGTGCACTATTATATTATAATAATTATTTTAAGACAGTGAATAATATTATAACGTATTTAATTAATCCCATTTTTTTATTCCTTCACAGTCATCTTCAGCTTCAGCTGTGAAGCATGTTAGCGAACAACAATATGAAGAACATAAAAAACTACAGGAAAAATGGCGCGGATGCAATACCCGTCTTGTGGCTTTGTAATATTTGTAATACTTTGTTTCAAATATTTTACCTACCAGGTTAGCAAGAATTTGATGTTATCCATGGCATGTATATTGACGAACCACTCTTAATAATCGGTAAGCTACTTATTCTATTAATTTATACTTTTTTAAGTAATCTTGTATGCACGTTATCAACATTTGTTTAAAATAATAGAATGAGTTGGCTATAATTTATTTTCTTTTCTAAAGAAAGGAGTGTTTTCGTAGTTTATTTTATTATATTATATATTTAATTAACTTATTATGTGACTATTTTGAATATATTTTTATTCATGTTGACGATTCTTAGAGAATTTAATGTTTGTTTCTTGCGAGCCTATCCTATGAGATACCCATTATCAATATGAACTCAATTTTATAGGATACTGCCGTCGTCAAGGCTAGTCGCTTATATTGTCTGGCAGTTAAAATAAAGTTCATGGAATATAGATACATATATGTAAAAAAGAATCCAGTCTTTCTATTTTTAGAATTAGAGCCAGTTACTATGAATGTTATAGTATAATGCTTGAAGTTTTCCAGTTAGGTAGAGGTGGCTTGAACAATTAAATAAAAATTATTGTTGTTTCAATAACTAAAAATAATTTAGTGAAAACTATCAGATATTGTATAATTTTTAGGTTTTTTTATTGTAACCTTTACAACACCTACCTACTTAAAATTCTTCCAGGAATAGATTTTCTTTTAACGTGATTTGTATTGTAAATGTGTTGTTTGCGTTTGCGCGGGATATATTATACTGATATTATAAACTGCCCCTGTTGCGATAGAGTAAATAGAAAAAATAAGGCACGCCTGTTTTGTAGGTGGATGGATTATGGTACTGTCAGTATTCTTTTTTTACATTAGAATAATTGTTATAATATTACAAATATAAAATAATTAAATTAGAATTATGTGTACACAGTTTCGGGCATATAATTATAGAGAAATTATTGTGATTAGAATTTAGATTTATATTATTCATACTTACTCTTAAATTGCACACTGTCGCAAAAATATATATCGTGTATTGAAGACTATTAGAAACATTCCATTATAGAATATTGTCTATTTTCAATTTTTTTTTATTATATTCATATATTTATAAAGGAGTCGTGTCCCAGTTATTGATTGACTTTAAAAAATAGAATTGCAATTCCTTTTATGATTGTACATAGTGTATGGATATTCTTTGCCGATTTGTGTAATTTACAATTTGGAGAACAAGTAATCGTTTAAGTATACGCGGTCAAGGGCGAGTTGTAAGTTTGTTTTAAACCGCCAAAAATGTCATAACTCATATGTTGCGTTGATTTTTTTTATATAGATGTTATACAATACCTTAATACAGATATTGAATGAGTTTTCAAAAGACAAATACAGCAAGTGGTAATGAGAAACTCAAAACAATTCCAAAATAGATCCTCTATTTTGTAATTGTTTTGAATTTCTCGTTCCTCATTCCGTTTCCAAACCTTGTACCTGTATGAACTGTAATATTAATTAAGCACTTTTACAAAAATCCTCATTCAGTTTATGTTAATATGTATATTATAATAATAAATTTTGATTATGTGTACGTAGTCTTCCATGTAATTCTAGTAACACGTAATAGTACATATTTATCTTTTAATATGTATGTAGTTTAGTTATACATTATGCAAAATTATAAACACCAAATTGTCGCGATACAAATAGACTTGTATCCGAATTTATTCCAAATGATGATGATGGCAAAATGAAATAAAAGCTTTGTAGCTACATTTAGCTGAAACGTAAGTAGATACCTAAAATTATTAAAAATTAATATGATATGTATTGTTAATAAAAAGTTTAGCTTAATGTTCAAAATTTTTTATATAAAAGAAGACGAAGAGTTACAATATAAAAGACTTCTTTAACACAAAGTTAGTATTGAGTATCTGTTGAAATGCTAATTTCGCATGATATCACTTTTGTATTTAATCATGAAAGTCAATGCAAACCTATGTGTACCATGTTTTTGAAAATTAATATTAATATGAAGCTTTTAACCATAAACAGTGATTTCTAGACTCCATGGTCCCGAGGTTTAAACCCCTAGCGGTGCCATTAGAATAAAGTCGTATCCGTTAGGCAGGAATAGGCAGGTTTCGAGTGCCATTCGTACTCGCCCCCTATCATACGCTGAAGCTGTAAATGCCAGCTGTAGCCAATAGCATTAGAGTAGTGCGACAAAAAAAACCTTCATCGTAACGTATACGCAAATAGATAATAATCCACACCGCTGTATTTATAGCTCCATGCCGCCTATGCGTTGTACACTCTTAATAAGAATTATCTGTTCTATGAACGTACAGCTTACGGCTATAAATCACGTAACAAAATTTATTAGTATTATAAGATGTATAGTAATTATACAAAAGTTGCCGAACTTTTGTACCCACATTTCTTTATTATGCGTACGTCCCGCAAATATTAGCAAATGTACTGAATGTAAGTGTCCAATATTTTACATATATGTTTTCTGTCACAAAGTTCGATTAAGTAATCAATATAATATGTGTTGGTTAATATTATCATAAATATACAGTATTATTAATATTTACATATTGAAGAAATTGTATTATTAAATTATACTCCAGTTATTATTATTTATGAAACGTAATAATAATGTAAATTATATATTAAAACTGATTATGTCGGTATTAGGTCTTATTAAATAAAATACATTATGATAAATGTTAACTTCTTTATTGCCAACAACAGTCTGCACTAGATATATATAGAAATATTTCGAAGCTTTACAAGTAATCGAGTTTTTTATAGATTTTATCAGTCTTTGTATTCCAATTTCACTAAATCCTTTTGAAAAACATGACTACTGCTATTGGGAACAATACATAAAAAATAAAGTTAGTTAAAATTAGTCATACTTATTGGTGATATTCTGCGTTCTGAATTGAGTTTTTTTATATTTCTGGTCTGGCTGCAATCATATCTGTAAAAATGAGTAAACTTTGCAACGCACTGGAGAATGTATAAAAAACAATGTATTACTCTATATTCTAATTTCATGAGTATTTTATATATAGTAGATGTATAAGATTTATAGAAAATATCTCATAATATTCTTCACTCGATTTATTGAAATGGAATGTATTAAAAGTGCACGTAATTAATTTATATACTGAATATAACTGTAAACTTCATTTCAGTTCACTAAATAATATCATGATCAAAGTCAAGTCAACAGATAAAACCAATGATCAATTTAAAATAAGGCCTAGAAATTCCAGAAGTTATACACACTATTTCTACATCTAAAACGTTTTAGGCTTCAGTATAAATTAGACAAAATTTTGCTTTTAATTGTTAAGGTTAGAATTTGTTAATTACGAAAATAGAAAAATAATGCACCAAATTGTAATATTTTATATTGATGTTGTATTTAAAATGTACGATACGTTCATAAGTTGCTTCCTTGTATATACAATTTGAGAGACAAATAGAAAAGAACAGTATTTAATCCACGTAGGTATATTTATTCACAGCGCCATCTATGGGCCTGTTTCGTTTCTCTCTATAAAGTATTGAATATTGAAGATCCTGATGACCGCCCCGTCGCATCGCGTGTGAATAAAGACGAATTACATATGTATGTTCTGTAACTGTTACGAAAAGTTCTGTAATTTTTATAACCATTTTACCTTTTTTTATGTAAGAGTAAAACTTAAAACTTTTAAAAAAATTAAATAAATAAAATGGAAAATATAAGTATTTATTGCACACGATGACGCGGCGTACTGCTCTCTGTTTGTTATATAATTTACTTCTTGTAGTAAAAACTTAGTAAAAATGATAAAAGAAACGTATATCGTGGTGGTGACTAAAACTTTGTTTAAGGACCATCGCGATGTACTTTTCTTAGCAATTAAATACCGGTAGTTAATTCTACTGTCTATTTATAAATTAACGGAAAATTAACATACAAGTAACTATGGCAAGTAGAAAGAAGGAAGTAGTCACTACCAAATCCCATAATTTCAATTATTCTCCACTAGCATAAATCAGCATTCCGGCAGTATGTTTTCTAACTGCGTTTATATGAGAACCAAAGACCCGTAGACAATTTAGTATCTATTTAACTTTCCCGAGGGTATTCATGTAGTGAAGTAAAAAATATAATTTGTAATACAAATGCTTTGTAATTAATCTATTTTTTTTATACCAATTTTGTACACTATTTTTATCTTTACCTAACAATATCAAATCTACAATTATATGAATATTATTTAATATCTTAATATGACCTGCTACATCGATTTTACTTAAAATATAAATTTAATTTAAAATAGTCTAAATGCTGTTACCTCTACAAAAAAATGCTGTTAAATTAGTTATATACTAAATTATACGTACTAACTAAATTGATAATGCTGAGTAAAATTATAGTTATTGTAGGAAAACATAATATAAATAGTGAAGAGGCGTTTTATTACATTGTCTGCCTGAGTGTAATGCTAGTAATGTCTGTGTAGATGTAGAGGGAAGAGGTTAAACTTAGAAATATAGCTAACATAGTTTGTTAAATTAAAATACGATAACCAAAATCTTTAATTTTAGATACACTTTTTAATTTATTTCTGTGACGTGAACATTGTTTTAAATATAATTTATCCTGTATAAAATATTTGACTTATACTATAACCTCTCTACTTGAAGTGTGAAACGCTTGTTTTATTAGGTACAGTTATATCCGCCTATGTACCTATCTTGCTAAGTTTTGATAAACCCTACATGAGACAGTCCAGTTATAAAAATCTGTCTGATATTATTATCGAATCTTGTAGAAATTATTAAAGAATTCAATTCTTTTCTGTGATGATTATAACACAATAGATGTACCTATTGTTTTTTTTAACTATTTATTTTATAGATTAAATTGCTTTTGAGAACAGTTTGTTTAATTTTGATACCTTCCTTACTTTTTTGTTTAGCTACAGAACATTTAAGAACCTGGATTTACATTGGAATTAGATAGTATTTCATTTATGAATGTAAATAATTTGTGAATTATCCAAGGTTATTATTATTTATTCTGGAAATAAACTAACATATACTACACTAGTGGCATCAGTGATAAATTGCTCCAGTAATGTCTGCTTTGTGACTTGCTAAAATGCTCAGTTATTTAGGGACAGCGATTGTTTTAAAAACATATATATTTAAATATATTCTGATCAAAATCTCATAAAACAATTGAAAAATAAAAAAAAACAACATAAATGTATGTGGTATCTGTTATTGACTTTACTAAGCATGAAATGGTATAATAATACAGGCATTGTTTCAGAATAGACAGCGCTATATGAAATGTCCACATATATTAGTAAATTGAGAAATAATAAATTCGATTATTTTCGAGTATGTAGTTTTAATATAAACTATAGAAATGCGATATCGACCGTCAGTAAAAAAATTACGCAGACTAATCAACAAAAATAAAACACACAGATAATAATAATAATATTTCAGGACAACTCAAATAACAGTGCCATCCTAGATGGATAATATTATTCTAGGACATTGTAAATTCAATGCACATTTACACCGAAAGATCATTAATTCTCCAGAGTCTTTTATGGATAGTAACGAAAATCAAACATTAGAACATAAATTTTTTGATTGCCCGGCCTTCATTTAAACATTTTGCTTTGCTAAGCTTCAAATATATAAGATTATTCCGATCGCTAAAGAATTATTCAAATGCACTGCAATTTTAAACCAATTTACGACTTCATCATAGCAACAATCGGAGAATTATAAAAATTTCAATTATGGACACATACATGGACTTAACACAAACTTATAATTAATGAAAATTTGGCATGAGTTATTTTTTAATTTCATGGATATACTGAAGATTAGGCTGTATGGTCTCGTATTTGCCTATCCACTTGTGGATAAAATATACCACTACTACTACTAATATTATTCTAGTCCGGCTCGAAGGCTGTACCAAGATAACCAGAGCTTGTGGTATGGATAGGTAGTAGACAACTGATATAAATACATACAGTGGGTTGCCAAATTAATAGGGACAGTCACATTTTTTATAATTTTTGTTCTTCAAGTGGTCTTGACTACGTTTTTAAGTGTGAAGATTTTTGCTGATATGTTTTTATGTTCACCTTGTCTCTATAACTCAAATTCAAAGTGAATTTCAAGTGCTGAGAGATTTGTTTATTTTGGATATATTTTAATGACAGAGAGACACACAGTCGTTCACACCTGTAAAAGTGAAACACGTAAATTATTCTTTTAAACAGTTATTTAGTGGTTTTGTGAAATAATCAATACCAGCAAGTAAGTAATATTTTACTATAATTAAAATTAAAGTATTTTGGAGCGGATTTTAGAACAATTTTAATTTATTATTATATTTTCAGCTTTGGCTATGGGTCGAGGGGTAGATTTGACTCCGAGAAAAAAATCCGAGGTTAAAAACCCTTCTCCTACACACAAATCACTCTCAGTGATAGCACAACTGGCCGGGATATCGAAATCTGCCGTCATAAAATAAAAATAAATTTAGATCAAAATCACAAGCCCATAAAGAAAAGGCAAATGTGGCAGAAAACGTATCACAACAACACGTTCCGATAGGAAATTTATCTGCTTGCAATACAGAAAGAAAAGTGCTGGATTTTTAACTCAGATAGTACAGGAATCTGGAATACGTGTTTCAAAAAGAACTGTACAGAGTTGGCAGACCTGATAGGGTCCATAAGAAACCCGATTAACAGAGGCGATGAAAAAGAAAAGGCTTGCTTATCGTGAGCACCGCCTGAAAACTGTTGAAGACTGGAATAAGGTCAGATGGTTAATTTTATTTGTGTTATATAAAATCATATTTACAAAAATTATAAATAGTTTCTATATTTTTTTAGGTATGTTTCTCAGAGGAGTCAACTTTGTAAATTCTGTTATAAAAGTAACTTCGTGAAGCGGCGCAATAGAAATTTCATCCTGATTACATAGTGGAACGAATTAAACACCCTGTAAACAAACTAAATATGCATCACAGAATTGGGCGCCTTTAAAAATGATCTTCATGATGAAATGTTTTATTCATTGACAGGTTCCCGTGAAACTATTAATGTGCAAAAGTATCATAAAGCGCATAAATGAAAATTCTGTTGATGAGATTTTAACAGAACAGGTTGACTGCAGTATTAATGAAACAGAAAATAAAGATGAAAATGAAGATGTAATCATGATCATAGTTCCTGATAATAAAGAAAAAACATGTAAATAAGAAACCGAAATTAAAAAATGACAAAATATAATAATTTCCCATCAATTTGTAAATGGAATTTTCTACTAAACAATATTGTTAAATTCATTATGATTTAAAAAATATAATTACAAAAGAAATTAATTGTCCAATATTTTACAAAAAGAAAATTAAATTTGCAAACTTACCTCAAACATCATATGAAGATATAAATTATACTAAAATACAAAGTCTTTCAACTGGAGATACAGGAGGGGCTAACCATTTAGCACGGAGAAACATATGTTGATATATATAATTTTATTACCCTGAATCAAACAAACAACTTTGTTTTCTAGATGACAAAGATTTTCGGAAAATATACAAAAATCGATTAACAACATCAGTAATCTGTTTCATGTCATTCAATGACACATACTAATGATTTAAAATATAAATGTATGTTTTGTCCTTACAAAAGCTTGCATCAGGCTTTGCTTAAAATTCATGTTCGTACGCATACTGGAGATTATAACTATAAATGTCCAAAATGTCCAGCTAAATTTATTACCAAAAGCAATTTAAGCATACATTTGAAAAGACATAGAGGACCGATTGACTTCAAATGTGATAAATGTCCTAGAGGTTTTTATTCCAAACTGGGATTAGAAAGACATCATAAAGTGGACCATTTGGGTATTAAAAATCATATTTGTAATATTTGTGGCTTAGCTTTTGGATACAGAAATGGTATGATGAATCATCAGTTGAAAGTACATAAACGTGAAAAGTTGACTAAAGGAAAAGGTAGACTACCTAATTATTTAATAGCTGAATTTCAAGAGGATCAGTTATGATCAAATATATATTTTTCCTAATTACAAACATATATTTCTTCATCATAGTTATCTCAGATGGGATAGTCAGAGCCATTATCAAATTATATTAATTTAAGGTTTTAACAACACTTGACATTTCAACATTTATCTGAAAATGTTTAATACATTACAAGACAGATATCTGCAAATTCAGTAACTAACAAAAGTTATGTTATTAAACCCATGCTAACAGTGAGAAATTAATTCGGATATTGTAAAATATATGTGTCCATCAATTATAAAAGGAATAAATGTAATTAACAAAAGTAAGTTTTTTTAATAATCATAATAATAAGCTGACAGCAGGCCCCTACTGGAGAAGAGCAGCCCAAAATAGAGTACACTGGAAGGAATTAGAGGTGGCTTAGCTTTTGGATAAGGCACTCTGTACTGCGGGATATAATATAGAAAATGGAACTACTAATAATTAAACATTAGAAAAAAAAAATATATTTTTCCTAATTACCAACTACTTTCAACAAAAAATAATAGTAAAAAAATTATATATAATAATAATAAATTTATAAAATGTATAATATAGTAATATGAATGAACAACAAAAGTATAAAAAAAAAAAATTATGTACAGAAATAT
Organism: Achroia grisella; assembly: GCF_030625045.1. NCBI lineage: Eukaryota > Metazoa > Arthropoda > Insecta > Lepidoptera > Pyralidae > Achroia > Achroia grisella. Next base: position 322,494 of record NW_026712657.1, on the reverse strand, counting down.
ATGTGTCCATCAATTTATCTTTATCTTTATCTTAATAATACAGCAATCTCTCAATATTTTTAATATATTAATATTAAACTACATAATGGAACCATGTAATATGTATGACCTTATTTTTCTGATAGTAACTGATCGTCAACCATCGTCAATAACCGTTCACTTACAGGTGTCCCATAAATAATATAAATTATTTATGGGACACCTGTAAGTGAACGGTTATTACCTCAAGGGGATTCTTGGTTTAGTGGTGATCTAACAGACATAAAATGATTACCATCTTGTTTTTTATTTTCTGCTTCTAAATATGAGGGCATTCTGCCAAAGAGCAACTTTTCTCTTTTATGCACATGTCTCTGATGTTTCATCATTGCATTTCTATATCCAAATGCCTTACCACACATATTGCAAACATGATTCTTTATTCCTAAATGGTCAGCTTCAAAATGTCTCTGCAACATGAGCTTTGTATGAAAGCCCCTTTTACAGGCATCACATTTATACTGTGGCTCTTTATGTTTTAACATGTGACTATTAAGGTTGCTTTTAAATAAAAATCTGGCAGGACATTCAGTACACATGTATCGATAATCTCCAGTGTGTGTCCTCATATGTGTTTTTAACAATTCTGCATAACGTCCTTTATATGGACAAAATGTACATTTATATGGAAAATCATTCCTGTGCCTTAAGCTATGATTGTGATATGCACAACGTAATCTAAATGACTTCCCACAAACATCACAAACATATTTCTTGTGATCTGGATCATGCATTGTAATATGCTCTTTATAATATGACCGATTTATAATCTTGTGACAGATATGACACGTAACTTTAAGTGTATGTTTACTTTTCTCTTTCTTTTCCTCTATTTTAACACTTTCATCTTCAAGTTTAGATTCATTTAACCATTTCTGAGTAGCTGGATTATCATATGTTATACAGTCAGTGTTATCGAAATCGGAATCTAAAGTACTATCCAAGATTTCTGCTACATCAGTTTCTTCTTTAACTTGTTTTCGTAGTAATTCGTCCGAACGTTTGGCTGTACTTCTGAACAACATAGCAGCTTTAATAAATTCAAAACAAGTATCACATAGTAATTTTGGATATTCATCATCGTCATTAATTACAATATCACCAAAATATTGCAAAGCCGCAACAGCGTCAGAATTTTCATTATATATAGATATTGTACCATTTTCAAGGCAAACTCTGCATTTTGTATGTAGGTCAACTTTTGTTTTTATAGATTTTTTCGCCAAATCCAAATAGTAATTATGTACGTTTGGTTTTTTGTTTTTTAACATTCGCAACAAATAGTATGATGTAGTCATTATTGTTAGATTGGTTTAGAAATTTATTACCTTTTTCTATTTAGGTATGAACCTATGAACTAAAACTCGTACATCACCTATTATTAAATATTTACAATAGTTTATTTAGTATCTAGTAAACTAAGGACTTCAAAAGCATTAAGGCAATTTAGAATTCAATGTAGGTAATTATAAAATAAAAAAGGAATAGTAGATATCAGTTGAGATAAATCCTCCTTGGATCTACTCATTAAGAGTACAACACCTTTTTTTTATTCGATAATTATTTAATTTTGTATTGATTTTCAGAAAAATTTATTTACTAAATACTAGTTCTTTCTATGTTTTTTTCTCAGACACTAAACTGACAGCGTAATGTCAAATTTTCTTCTTTATGGCTTGCCTTTCCCTATAAAGGGAAAAACTGAACCAAAAAAAAATTTTTATGGCTTGGCTCGTCTGTGCATGTCAAATTTTCAAACACAACAAAATACGAAATTTCAGAACACAGAGTACTGTCGATAAAAAAGATATTTTATCATCATTTAATACCATCGATCTTCAATAAGATCTAAATTAACATAATTTACCAATTTGTCCATAATAGCGGTTTTCTTTGTAAATAATTTCCCATTGAAAATGTCATTTATAATTTGTCTGATCCGTGTTTATGGGTTGTCTGTGGTTGGAATGAATTAAAAAAATAATACAGAAAACGATATTTACTGTATAAAAAAATCTTTACTTCTAATTTCTATTACATCTATATATATATATGGCGAGCGCATATTTCATCATGAAAATAATACGACGTAAACGCCAAAAAGCATTGAGAAAACAATTATCTACAATTAAAATTGACAAAGAATTTGAATTAAACAAAAATAAAGATTTTCAGAAGTGTAGGATATGTTTAAATAAAGGTAACATTCCTATTTTTTCGTCTCAAGAAGACATTTCTCAGGATATACGTATATTTGGTGATATAGACATAAGTGAATATGATGAGTATCCTAAATATTTATGCAATTCTTGCCATTCTTTATTACAAGGCGCTATAATCTTTCGAAAGTCTGCTAAAGACTCTGATAGATTTCTACGTAACTCGTCTAACTTTTCTGATGAACAATCAAGTAACACATTCTTGGGAGATGAAAATGGAGCTAAAGACATAATTAATGAACTTTCCCCCGATTCTTATAACTGTAAAACTTGTAATATTAAGTATTCCACTAAAGAAGAGTATTTACTACATAAAAATTCGAAACAGCATAGAAATGTTCGAATCCAGTGTTCAATATGTTACAGATTGCTAACTGTCCAATTATACAATAAACATTTAGAACGACATCAATCAGCTTCACATCTCATCTGTGAAGTGTGTGGAAAACTTTATCGCAAGGACAACTTGTTTAGGCACCTCCAGTTGCACAGTTTTGATTTGCCATTTAAATGTCAAATGTGCCCATACAGGGGCCGATTTTTAGAATCGCTCAAGATTCATATGCGGACTCATACAGGAGACAAGCCCTTTTCATGTGACAAATGTGAATTGAGATTTTTAACTAGAAGCAATTTGAACAGGCATCTATTAACTCATAAAAAAGATAGACCTTATAAATGTATGGAGTGTGGAAGAGGATTTTATACAAAGCATGATATGGGTGCCCATTTCAAATCTGATCATGCTGGAATTAAGGACTTTGGATGTAAACTGTGTGGCAATAAGTATGGAACACGAAAAGCACTTATGAGACATGAGTTGAGAGTCCACAAAAGGGATAAGATGGCCAAGGGAAGGATGCCATTGTATTTACAGGCAGAATATAGAAAGCCCCATGAATCTTTATGAATCATAGTATCTCATTTATATTGGAAAAATATTCTAGTCAATTTATAAATGATTCAAACTGTTAATATATTTTATTCCACAACAAAAAGGTACACTTCAATACAATTTTTAATGTGTAAACATGAACATCTAATAATATCAAAGCAGTTCTTGTACATATATATTTAAATGTATACAAACATCTCAAACAGTGCTAATGCTAAGTAAAATTGTTTTACCTAAACAATACAATGAATCGAGGGTCCAGGAAATCATGAATAACATATCAATATTAAAGAGGCCCACATTGTGATCACACAATTATATGAGTGTACTGTACTTCAAATGTTTGTTTTAACATTAGACTTTTATTAATAGAACTTTCGTTTTTCATAAGCATGATCTTGAAAAACAAATGAAAACAATTTATCCTTAATTATGATGAGTTTTCTATAGTTACTTTAAAATAATAATAAAAATATAGTGTTGGTATAAAAATCAAACTCTACATTGACTTACTATAGTGAAAAATAAATATCAATGTATCTGTAACAATAAAATTGTAACAATTATCAGAAACATACATGTTTAATTAATTTAATCTGAAAGAGGTATGGAAGTTGTTATGGTACCCCAAGATAGTAATTTTATATTGTTGTACATCTATGGTTATTGGGCATCTTGGATATTGGATGTGATAATTTAAATATCTAAGTATGAGTAGTCAATATTATATTCATGAATATTAAGTATTTGTCTACTTAGAATATATACATAATGGACTAGAATTTTTAACTATAAATAAAGTATGTACTTATAAAAATGAAGATCTTATTTTAATGGACTAGAAAAGTTTTCCTTAACTGGGTAGCTTGGCAATTACATTATCAGTGTTCATCAAATGTTATTTTCAGTTTTATCAAAATACATAAATTATGTTTTATCTTACACTAGGTACTATACTTAGTTACTACTAAATCTTCTAGATAAATTTATAAGCAATCAAAATAACTTAGCAACAACAATATACTGCAGTCCTATACATAATAGTTAAATAATTTTTGGTGTTAAAAATATAAATTTCTACTGCACAATGGAAGATTTGACTTGATAGTGATTATATACTATAAACATCTAAATAAAGGCCACTTTATCACTTTAGTTACACATATATATGGGATTTATAAACTTTTTATCAAATTTCTGAAAATATCATCACAGATGAATGTATCAGGAAAAACTATGTCAATGAATAAGTATTATTTTAAATATGAAGTAATAATATTACATAAATGATGTTCTCACAAAAATATCGAGTGTCTGCTGCTGCTCTATTTAATTTTAAACTTAAACCTAGAGACTTGTATTATAGTATTACAAGAGTAATATTTTAGTTTATATATTATAATAAAATTGCAGTATAACTGCATTTCAAAAATATGTAAACATATTAATAAAATTTTAGTAGCACAACATCAATATATAAACCACACTATACATTCATAAAGTAGGTATATAATATATTTATTTAAAACCAGTGTCACACAAAAACAATGTCATAAAATTTTCTATTAATTTATTGCCTTTAAAATATTTTATGGAAATCCTGGCCAGGTACACATTTTATATTCTATGTAAAAGTATATTATTGGTATGCAACTACTATTTGGAAAGAAAGTTAAATATTTTACAACTGAATATATTAAAATATGTTCACTTGTAAACCCTGTAAGGATTTTATTTGTGCACCTACTGAATAAAGAAGGGCTAAAACCAAGACTAATGGACTAACCCAGAAATTTCAACTTATTTAGTTAGAAAATAAACAGTCTGTTATATTCATCTCCAGAAGCAGATTTATAAACTTAAAGTAAAAAAATATTGACTAGGTTGTAAGCAGCATGAGACTTTAAAGTACAGATAACTAAATTTGAGCTATTGAATAAACTGGCATTCAAAATATCATAACTTATGACATGCCAAAGTGCACTTATCAAATTTATACAAAAAAATGTTTGATATAAGTTAAACATCCATAAACATAACATTCATAATTATTGTAATATTCTTAAAAATTTAGATAGAACTAATTTTTAAGAATATTCTTAAAAATTTAGATAGAACTAATTTTTAAGAATATTACGATAATAACGAAACAGACAGTATTCCTGCAATAGGCATGCATTAAAGCTGTAATATAAAACAAATTCTATGTAATATAAAATATTTTTGTAGGCAAGTAAATAAATGCAATAGCAGCAATTACTGCTCATTGGACATACATAAAAGTGACAGTTTTTTTAAAATAAAACATTAAAATTAGATCTTTTAAAACTTATTATCTAAAAAATAAATATAATAAATAGTTTATTAATTGAAGAGTAAATCTGAATTTTATGATGGCCTGATTTTATTTTTACATGAATATGTAATACCTATATATTGGTATATATCAATCATAAGATGGCCCTCTGCACATAGTGACAACAAACATTGATGCAAATGTGAACTCCAACATTTGCAATGACAGCATCAGTGTGCACCAAATGTATTCTATTCTTAGGACCACTACTTGCCATATCAGTAGGTACAGCACACCAACGATAGAAGGAACTGTTAGCAGCACTGAGAACATTACTGGTACATCTATAACATAATAAAATAAATTAAATATTTAGAAACACAGGTGACCAAAAAATTAAAGTAAAAAACAATGGAGAAAAGAACAATACAAGTTAAAATAATGCTACATTCCTGCCTACTTGTATATTTTTGGTCGAATTAGTACAACTTTGTAAGTTATGTGAATAATTACTAAATAAAGTTAATTTCAATATTCACTATCTAGTCTAGATATAAAAGCAAAACCTCGCCTACCTCTTTCGCTAAGACTGCCCTTACGACCTAGTATGAGTCTAGCGGCTTCCACAATAAAGAGTCCCAATAACACGCCATAATCCTGACCTAATTTTGTGGGATCCTTGTCTACATCATACTTTTCTATGATCAATACGGATTTCAGAATTAATGTACCAAGTTCACAAGTAGCAAATAGACCGAAATAAAACGAATTTATATAAAGTAATATTTCGTAAGCTAGGCTTGCGTTTACCATTTTAACACTAAAGGCTAAACAAAATGTGCTAATTTAACAAAACAAAAGAAAAGGTCAAATTAAAGGTTTAATATAGATAACGATAAAAAGTAATTTTAAAAATAGATAATTGACATTTATTGTTTTACAGTTCACATAGAGTAGTTCACAGATCTGTAAAAAAGAGGTAGTATGACGTCTGACATTGAAATTGATCTTAACACTGAATTTTTTTTTGAGTCAGTCTGTGCTGTTAAAAGGCGAACACAGACTACCAAAGACTTAGGTGTCAGATGGTAAGACGGAGATGCCAGATTAGATTTAACACCAAAAGTTTAGGGTATATATTTGAGAAAAGATCGAAGGCGAATCAATTTTTAATCTTTGAGAATTCTGTGGTTGTCTTCATTTGCAGCAATAACCTTATTGAAATTACTCTGGTAAATCTATTTCCTAATTCCTAGTATATACATCATGATATGCTAACTGATTTTATTATCTTCATAACAATCTATACATACTGATATTCCAGCCGCCAGTCAGTGTATACCGTTGGCTCAGACATATGCACTAATTAATTTTTCCGACAAGAAAAATATATATTGGATTTTATTAAATAATAGTACTTATTTAACTGTAAGTACAAACTTTATCTCGCTTTAATATTAAGTCAATATCAATAACATTTGCCGTTTGTACCTTGGTTATCAATAATTGGGGGAATAGTCACACAATTTTCTGGCAACACAAATCCTAAGTATGTATAAATATCTGACCAAGCCATAAACGTATAAAAAAAAATTAAGTACCTAACGATACAAAATACAAATAGGTCGCTTCTATTAGTCGACTTACACGTGTTTCTTTTTATTAAACATTCTTACATTTTAATGGTCTTTTTATAAATGAAATAAATTGCTGAAATATCCAATTAATAAATTCTATCGGACGTCACATTTGGTGCCAACAAAATTATGAATTGGTAAGTGCCTTACCCATAGCGAGTTAACGATCATACGGCTAATTTCTTACTTTCACACAATTTATTATAAGTTTTAGGGGTCTACTGTAGAAATCGTATGTTTTAAATAATCATTAGTTGCAAATACGTGTCTATCTCACATATTTTGTAGTTAGGACAGGAAGTCGACAGAGGTTGTACCAGTTCATTTTGCTATCACTGGCCAGAGGCATTTTTTACAAAATCGTTAGAGTTGATTGGTATGCGTTTAAAGTGACACGATTCATATTATAATTTATAAGGAGTAACAATTTATTTAGTTATAAAATCAAATACAATAGTGAAAAGTTCATTGACTTGCTTACTCCAATAATCACATGTCATATTTGTTATTGTATAACTTAAGTCCTAACCTGGTAAAATAATTTAATCGCTACCTATAAGCCTTCTCCTGATATCTTGCCTTATAATATTTTATGCTATGATCAGTGTGATTCCTGTTATAATTATAAAAGTTATAATTACATGAAATATCACTAGATAATTTTAGAATATAATGTGTTTATTTATCCTTCACATAAAATACCTATAATATGTATAAGTTATTAGTTTGAATCACACAATTAAATCCAGTTACCTTTTACCATTTTTATTCATTTGTATTGTAAGCCATACCAATTTTTTGTCTTATTGGATTCACACTTTGTAAGTCATCAAGATAATAATTATGAAATAAAATATATTTTCCATACAAAACCATTGCTGCTATGGGTTGTTCTAATTTGAAATTAATCAAATATAACACCAATTTTAAATTAAGTTTATGTTAAGTAAATTTTAAACTAATTGTTCTAAAATATATCAAAAGTAAATTCATCCATAGTTTACCATTTCACTTTACTGATATTTAACTTGCTTACATTTTGACTAACTTATATTATATACTGTTTTAAACTTGACGCTGTCATTATTTATATGTATAATTAGTAAAAATTGAAATATCGGGAACTCAGCAAATAAATATAAAATGTGGTAAGATCCCGTGATTTTTACTAATTATATGTATAACTTATATTATGTTTAATGTGGTTAAGCATTTTTAAAAGCTCACTTAGCATCATTTACTATTGTATTTTTTAAATGATGGTGGGTATTGTAATAGTACTCTTTTCTTAGGTAGAGCTCAGTTTAAAGAAATGTAATATCTATCTTTTATATTACAAGCAGTTATTATTATGCAATGACATGTCTCATACACATCCTGGTTTTTATTATATGGTGTATGTTATTAATCAGTATGAGGCATTATATTTTTGTCTCTATACAATTGTATTTACATGATAATGTCATATGTTTTGCATCATTATTTCTTATTGCAACAATTTTTTTTATTTATCTGTCTGAATGGCAAATGAGCTGATGTCACACTTCATGAAAAGATGGACAAGTCCATGGTTTTTTCAATAAGGCAATATTAATGTTTCTTAAGGGTTGGAAACCCACATGTGACAGACTTGGTGTTTTAGGTGTCCATTGGCTAGGGCAACTGTTTACCATCAGATGCCACCAATGTGATATAAAATAAGTCATGTACTCTTAGAACGCCTGTGCCTTTCTATTCTTGGCTATTATGGAGTCATGCCTCCATATACTGTGGTTACACTGTTATATTTTACCATTTGCTGAAACCATAGCTTACACAAGCTGCTTGGCAGCAGAAAAGACAAAACAGGGCATGGTTTTCAAAGTCTAAAATAGTTTTAAACTATTTAGAGATAAACATGAAATGCCAAAGATGCAATAAATAACTACTGTCTTGTCTCACTGTTCTTGGTTTCTCAAAATTTCTGGAATAAAATTGTTAACAAAAATTAAGTACCTTGAGTGGAGTTGCAAGCTCACCAATGTAAAATTTTACTTTTGTCTGCATAAATCCTTCGAAGACGCCATAATCTGTCTTACAAACAGCGTCAGTTTCTATCGATCGATATTTCTTGATATGACCAATGCATATGTTTGAACAAATTTTTTGTAAAACTAAGGCAAAAAAGTATGTACTCTTTTTGTTCCTTTTATTAATTATGATATATATTAACAAGTTTGTTTTTCAATATCGATTTTCATATTCTGGATCCTGATTCTGGACAAGACCTGTCAAGTATAGAATTTAGTGATAATTACAATATATGTATAGGTAGAATAACTTGTTTATGAAATAAAAATAAAAAATATTGTTATTATTATTTAGTAATAATTAAGGTTTACACTAACACTATTACAATACAGTAAATTACAGGCACCAATACATAGTTGATGCTAGTCTAAAATTGTTTAAATACTCTAATCAGTATGAAGTCGCGGGTTGTGTTCTAGGTTTCATATTACAGATGACACCGTAATAAAGTAGATGGAAAATAAATTTACAGCGGCAATAAACCTTATTAGTCGAGTCCAGTCATGGAATGTGATTGAATTATCAAAGCATTAGCGTGTAAGTGCACAATCAGTTCACAACCGCGGGACGTCCATTGCTCTAATTTAATCAACGTATAGGATTACCGTACATTTTGTTAAAATAAGACTATTCGTATTTATTATTATTGGAATTATCAGCTAAATTCATACTGTTTCTATAGATCGTTTTTATTTTATAACTAGCTCCTCGCCCTGGCTTCGCCCAAGTGTACATGTATTATAGTATATATATATATATATAAACCTTCCTCTAGAATCACTTTATCTATTAAAAAAACACTTCAAAATCCGTTAATACAGACAGCGACAGCGACTTTAATGTATACTATGTAATTATGAAATGTAAAAATCAGATTTACTTCCAGTAAAATAATAGAAGCTAGTATACGTCTTTTAATTCTTTGTCAAAAAAATAATGCAATATTACAAGCGAAAACGGATTTTATTATAAAGAAGTATTCATTACTGAGAGATATTTTTTAAGGGATGATAATAAAATGGTGCTCCCGTCTGCAGTGGTGTGATACGCTGGTGGGGCATCATTGCAGAATAAATTATATTCATGATACCAGTTCAGTCAGTTTCAGTCGTCAGAGACGAATTCACTATGAATCAACAACGATGGGATCTAGAGGAGACAGCGTGGAGGTAAATTTGATATTACGGCAGTTAAAAATATGGGAATAATTGCATTCTGTATATATCTTACAAATAGAAAAAAAAATTAGTTCTAATGTGGTAAAGAATAAGAAGTAAGAAATAAAACAGACTTGTCTCTTATTCTATTAATATGTTTATAGATGGATGACATAACATGACATAATTGATAAGAATTTTAGGGCGGGTGTCTCAACAGTGCCTTACAAAACTTGATTGATTAAGTATATTGTAGGGTTCCGTAGCAAAAGGGTAAAGCGATAACCTTTTAATGTAATATATTTGATATATATTTTATCAGTCCTACATAGCGTTAAATTAAAAAAAATACTGATACGAAATTTGGAATAGTTTCAGATATTGTATACCAAAAACTTTTTTTTTTCGATTGAGTGATTTTCTCAAAATCCAAAACTGTTTTTGTATTATTTATTACCATTATAGTTATTGATCGTTATGGAATAACTGTAATTACGAAAGTGTTATTTCCGAAGCTTCTGAAACACACCTTACGTAATCAAATTATCTCATATTTAATCAATTTATAACAAATAAAAGAAAAATATGATTTCATTTGTTCGGAACCTCAGTATACGAACCTAACTCTAGCTTCACCTCTTTTATTTATATTGTGTGATATGTTCTTATCACCACAGAGTTACAAGAAATATGTTATATTATGTAATGATGTTATTGTCATACATTTAATGTATCACAATCACAATAGACGTATACAGCGTACGTTAGCTGGATATTTGTAAAACAAGAAATCTTTTATTGAAGAGTTCGAATATGATATATTAATCATTTTGGCGCGAATTCATAATTTCGGGAAATGTAAAGTTACTGTTCACTGAATTAATTTTACACAAATTCTGTGCCCTTTGTACACTACCGATTCTAAAAACTGCTTTCCGCGCCAATCGAATACTACCTATTCTAAAAACTACTTAATTTTTACTAAGGCTCAATGTTGGTATAGTAGAAGAAAGAAAGACTTCTACTATATACCAATAAAGAACCTATCGCAATTTTTTTACATATAGAGAAAAGAGGCGGGGGATGGGGTTTAGACGTACTAGTTCATAATTTGTACGAACTTCACAAGGTCACTGGTGAATCACAACTGAACACGCAAAATTATTGAGTCATGCCGATGCTGTGACATTCAAACGTGGGCGAAATCGCAGTTGGCATTTATTTTTCTTTTTTTCAGCCAATTACAAAAGCAATGTTCCTTTCTTAATATTACGTAGACTATATGTTCACAAATTTGTAATCAGATTTGATGACATCCACAGTGTCGTCTCTCGAGTTCGTATTAAACTATTGTAGAATTACATCAAAGTTGTTTCAAACACATACCTACAAGGACATGCCTCGCCACTCTTCTTTAAATAATATGAACACACAAATAAATATCTCATCATCTTCTTCCTTATCCCATTTATTTGCGGTCGGCATAATATATTTTTGTCTACCATTCAACCCTGCTCGCAGTCATCTCGTTATTTACTCCCATTCTTACCAAATTATCTTTCACTCAGTCCATCAATCTCTTTTTCGGCCGTCTTTTCTCTGCTCTTATAACATTCATATGTAACACTTTCCTTAAAATAGAAATTTATCTTCATACAATTATATAATATTACAATTAATTTACTACTAGCTTTAAGTACAGTTTAAAAATATGTAAGTACTTTAATTTACCGATGTAGACTTTGTATAATATCCCATCAAAAACATAAATGTGAAATGATAGCCGAGTTTAATATTATGATATATGGATTGTTGGGTTTAGACAAAAGAGATGAGATCTAAATGGGTGCTCTGTCCTGAAATGTATTTATAACAATATAAAATATCATTTCTTCTTATAACTTAGGATAATATACTGTAGCCTAAGTTCTAACTTGGCCAGTTCTCATATACCAATTATTACTTTCGATTTCTAGTTACTACTAATATTAAAATAGGAACCGACAAGTAACATGTTTAGAACTTGCGAAGGCTACAGTATATTTCGTATATAAAAACTAGCCAAGTTAGACCTTAACAGTATATTATCGTTATAAGGAAATGATATTTTATATTGTTATAAATACATTTCAGGACAGACCATTGAACTTGCATTTAGACCTCATCTCTTTTTTCGTAGAAGTCAACAATCAAGGCATATATCATAATATTAAACTCGGCTATCATTTCACATTTATGTTTTTGATGGGATATCATTACTTTTTGTACATAAATTATACGAGGTACTTATTTATAACTAAATTAATACCAAATTATTTTTATAACTGTATTTTCGTATATTTACGGGGTATAATTGTCTTTTTTTTGTGTTATTTTCTATATTTTCTTGTAACTTTTAAATGTTCAAGTGCAATGCCAATTCAGTATCAGGAATTTTTGGGCAAATCGGGGCGGTATAACGTCCACAGATGGTTGTACTCTACAATAGAGCTCTCTTTACTTGGATCTAAATTGTTAAGACGTACTCCATCTAAGGTTTTAACTCTGGAGAGTCCAACGTAAACCTGCCCTTTATTAAATATAGAGGAGCCTATGTTGAGAAGAGGACTGCCAAAACTAAGGCCTTGTGATTTGTGAATAGTAATAGCATATGTTAGGCAAATACGGAATTGTTCTCTTTCAACATATACATTATTTAATATCTGAAACTTCGTATTGACACGTTATAGTTCATAAAGACGATTATGTAACAAATTGACTGTTATCTATTGAATTCTCAAGAAAACAATTTGTTACCTATGAGTTCTCATTCTCGAGTTAACTATACATTCCTACTTATAACTATACTAAAATTGTTATTAATTTTTGGTTTAAACTACACATTTACTAAAATAATGTAATAATAATATATAAGTATAATTTAAGAAAGCTATGAATTTCGTAGCATAAATCGCAACCTTATAGGTTAGATATCGAGAAACAAAACATTGAGTTTTATCGCACCGCTCCCACACGGCGCCCTATACCGAAATGCCTATTATTTAATAATTATTTATAAAAATAATGATTTTACCTATCGATGTGCGCTAAATATTGAAACAATAATTAATACCAAATCTCAGTTAATAACATAATAAATACGAAATTCGACTATACTCCTAGTTATAAGTACGAGTATATTTTAGACAGAATCTAAATTATAGCAACTAGTGTTTACCGCTCAATGCAATATTTGAAGTTTGCTAGTTATCGACACTGATGTGAAGGGGTCAACGTAAATTGGTAATGATCGACGTTTTCATACAATATTACTTTTTACAAGATGAGATATTTCGCCAGGGATCAATGTCAATTGGTCGCTATCGACGTTTTCATAGAATTTTAGTATAAATCCAGTATAAGTTGAAATAGAATCAATTAAAGTGAAAAATTGTAGTAAAATGATAACAATTTACCAGTTCCATTTTTTCCTTTATATTCACCTAATTGTTGTTACCTATCTGCATGCCAAATTTGAACTTCCTTCATCTGGAAGTGGGTTATAATTTTGATCATAGTTGATCATATAAAAATGACGATTTTTGGACATTAATATTAAATAACCGTTTGAGATATGTTTATGAAATTTGGAACACATATTTATCTCGCAAGTCTCAATATATGAACCAAATTTGACAGGTTTGTGTGAAAGAGTTTTTGAGTTATGAGGAAGTCAAAAGTGGCTCCAAATTGTTCGTGTAAATATACACACGGTGCTGCTTGCCAGTTTACTTGAAACTCGGCTTGACACGCTACCGCGTATCTAGATCATCTGCGTGCTTGGTCTTTGTGAGTTATGGCAGTGAAATGTTATAGGGTGGGTACACAGATAATATCTTGTGCCACAGGCGACACATAATGACGTCTTGTTCCTGGCGTTCCTTCATGTCTATGTACGATGGTAACTACTTTCCGTCGCATGGCAGACAGCTCGTTAGACATTCCATTAAAAAAAATGTTAATTGTCGACAGATGCTGCAATCCTTATTTAGCACGTGCACACAGATGTCTGTATCAGGATTATGATATAAGTGGTGGACCTGTGAGCAGCAATGGAGATGTCACAACAGGGCGGAGCGGAGGCTGAGAGCCTCTTGCGCCCGGACCACAAGAATGCTGTCCTTATGCCGCATGGGCACCGAGGTAAGGAACTTAAATTAATCGTTATTGTAAATATCTACATAAGCAGTTATTTCGTAGTGCGACACTGGAAATATGAATAATTATGTATTGGATATGTTAGCATATGAAATCTCTTTTATTATCAATAAAAAATAAAGAATATTATCAACTATCTGCCCACAAGGTCAAGGTTCTGTCTGCTAAAACAATGGAAAAATGTATTAAAGCGATAATATTTATAAAAGATGCGTTGTGAATATCACATCGTTTATAGAAATTTAATACATTTACAAAATAAAAAAAGAAATTAGTAAGGTGAGTAGTGAATACGCACTTTAATTACAGAAGAAATTTGGAATGTATCTAAATAATTTTATACCAGTTTTATTATAAAACTTCGTCTACACAACGCAATGATAATATAAAACAAAGATTATCCCTGATAGACTCAAAAATATACATCTAAATCTGTAACTTTAGAGGTGTAGCCAATAGCTGCGAAACAATGTTAATCTAATGCAATTTGGTCTCCCTTGATATAAAATAGTTTTTTTATCGATATTATAGTTTCCCATCGTTATTAATAGTTTGAAAATAATAATTTATAACTACTTCAAAAATTAGGTAGGCAACCGTTTTCCGTCGCCTTCAGTCGAACCATAAGCCCTTATGCGGGTTTAGATCGCATTTGCCCCCATTTTCTTCCGGAGAAACTGTAACGGCCAACTGCGGCCAATAGCATTAGAAGAGTTCGAAAAAGGAGTACACATCCACAATACGATTATATCTTTTTGTGTACGTTATCTTTGCCCCAAAATAAAAGCGATTTTGATGCTTCTTTCTGCAATCAACAGAATATATTGCCGTGTAAATGGAATATAAATATTATCACGATTAGTATTTGTGATGTGAAATGTTGGTATAAAAATAAGAAAGGGTATGTTACATTGGTTCAGGCATGTGGAAAGGACGTCTCATGAAAGATAAATAATTAAGAAATAAGTCGCCAACATGCACGGGAGTACTCTGATTGTGTGCAAAGATGGACTCTATGAACTTGAAGAGAGAAATATTACATGCACATAATCAGCAAAAATGTTAGCACCGTTTATATGTCACAACTGACCACCATCCATGACCCTCTCTTTATATGCAACCAGGTAGTATGGAGAGCTCAGTCTCAAATTACACTAGTGTTCATCTGACCTGTATAAACGAAGTGTAACACAATTGACCATTTAATATGATCAGCGTGATGAATCATAGCAATAATAGACTATGTACCTATTTTGTTTGGTGTAATTGGAATCATAAAAAAACGGCTTATTGTCGTACGTATTGACAATGGAAAACTTAGTATGTAACAAAAAGTGTAATTTCTATTATTTTTACTTGAAAGTGATAATGTATTTTAGTTTTTATTATAATGTTAGCTGACCCATGCAATTTCTGCTTCAAATTTCTCCGTTCTTGCATTGCAGTTTAGCTCCTGTTGACCTATGTTATATACCCTATGGTCTTCAAAATCGAATGAGTAGTATAGTATCTCGAACATTTAAAACTCTACCTCTTTATGATATTAGTATACATGGATTATTTGACGATTGATGTTAGTTGTCAGAATCGTTTTGAAATCGAATCATAACTCAATATTTACTAGTATTTCTTATAATATATTACCTACTGCGAATACCGTACACATTGTATATTATAATGTTGCAAAAGCAAAACTGTGGCATCGTTACAGAATTTAGTGGTATATTATTGTCTCTTTGAGGTTGGAAATAAGGTATGCTTTCATGACAAACGTCCATGTTGTATAAATACTGAATAAACGTAGTATGCGTATATAGATAACGTAATCCTTGGGGAACGATAAATTTCAATTTATACCACGACTCCGAGTAGGTAGTTGTAGTACCTCATAATTTGGTATAACCACAGATAATACCATAGTGGTATCGCAATCAAACTCCTTACCTGGATTTCCTGTTATTTTTATTTGCTCTTCCAAGAATATGAATTCATGTTAATATTTACTATAAAAAATATTTAAAATTTTTACAGAATAGATTGTTTTTAAGAAAATTGCTTAAATTATTCGGGCGATTCTAGTTATACATTATTTTATTATAATTTATACACAAGTAATGTATCTGTTATATTCTATCATGCTTGTTTCCATACAATACAGTATTGTATATTGTAATTTAAAGGATACAAATCTTTTCAAAGTAGAATAAGTTGCTGTATCTTACCTAAACGTAATTTTATGCAGATTTATTATAAGCAAACTCTAACAAAAATGGAGCTTTTGTCTATTTCTTGCACTATTCAACTAATTAATCGTCCATATCAATCTGTCTATAAGTATTGATGCATGATAAATATCGAATGACAAACATCGATGTTCCCCTTGGCCTATCTGATTTCCTGTCATTTTGCATTTCGAATGTTCTTTCTTTTAGACCTCAAATATCTGGTTCTATGTGATGTTATTTTACGAATGACCTTTTATTGTCGATGAATCCGTAGACTTAACATCGATACGTTGATGTATTTGATAACATCAATTGATCAATTGATTGAATGAGATCGATTCTAAACTTTGATCAATGAATATCGAACTTCGCTACAGTAATGTGATTTTATGCCAATTTTTTCAAACTTTCAAAGTGTCCCTTTAAGGTACGAATCGTCAAATATCCGTGTTCCTGCAACATCTCCTGTATGAAAGGAATCTATATGTAATTTATGCTTTAAAGCTCCAGTAGTATCGACTCAGTAATGACAGACTATATGTTTACTACCGTGAGTTTACGATAGTAGAATGTAATTCCGGCGATGACGAGCGAGTCAGTCAGTGTCGTGACCTACCACTACATTATAATTTTAGTATATGGATGGGTACTATTTTATATAATGCAATATAGTATGAGATATTTTCAGTTCCATATATTCATTAGTAACAAAGAATAGCGACTTCGAACCGGTTTTTTCGGTTAAAAGATGTCCATACTAGGTCTTATCTTCATGTCAAATTTCATCGCGATAAGTTTAGCCCTATAGTTGTAAAACGGTAACAAACAAATTCTTTAGCATTACATTTACAATATTAGTATATACAATATAAATATAAAAAGACACATTAAAATGTTATGTTGTTCCAAAAAGTAAATCCTAGGTAAAAAATATCGTTTATTACCAGAAAAGCTAATGCAAACAATGCTTTATCTTAATTCAGATATTATGGCTAGTTAATAATAAAGAAAAGATAAAAAATACATACACAATGTTTCCTTCACAATTAAAGTTTAGAGATAAACAAGTAAGGAAGTCATTACTGCGGTATGCAGTGCAATAATATCTCTTTTAGATATGGTTTTGTTCATCATTCCTTTGTTTTACATCTACTTACACATTATCACGTTTGAAAATATGTATTTGGCATATAAACGTAAAGTACTGGTTATAGAAAATCTAAGACTAGGTTCCGAGTTTTTATATTCCACCAATAGTCAGATAGATATTTATGTTTGAAATGGAGTATCCACGAATCACGCAGTAGGTATCAAAAATGATTCAACCATAATATATATAAAAGTTAATATTTTATATTTCATTCTAATTTGAAATACACTGGTTAGAATATCATATTGTCAATAATATCATTAAGTTCAATGTTTCCTCTATTTGTTTGAAGAGAATGATGATTTTGAGGTACGGATAGTGGTGTGTGCGGACGGCTAGGTACTTTAGCATAAATGTGGACTGATGATGTGGAAAGTTCATCTTAAACTTGACTAGAATAAACTAATGTGGATTAATATGTACACATGACATATGCAGTGATTGAGTAGGCGGTAAACCTACAATTCGTTCGACTTTGGTAAACACCAAAACTTTGTTTGTTTAACAAATTCGCCGTAAATGTTAAATATACAGAGATGGTATAAGTACGATTAAACGCTATCAAAGTGTATTGAAACAAGATCGACGGAACGTATGGAGTTTGTTTATTGCATTGGTAACAGTTGGCAAACACCTGCCGGTGCCTATCTTATAATAGTAGTAATATTTTTTTTATAGAAATTTGGTTCCTGTTTTGAATTTGGTTGTTTGGAATCGGACTTCAAAATGCAAGGAAGTCGTTGTGGTTAAACTCGGTTTGGGTTACTTTGATTTCTAACAAAAAAATCCAGATCAGAAGCTAATATCCGATGACAAACTGGAAGTTAGCAGCAAACTACTAATATTTTTATTTTAAGCTTATGTTTAGATTAGTTCTTGTACATCTACACATAAGATAGGAATACATCCATACGTCTATGGTTAGCAAATGAATAATAATGAATGAATTAAATACCAGAACGTGTTACTTGTCGATATTTAATACTCCCGTGACAGGAATAGAAATTGAATTCTTGATGCCACATTATAAGTTTATCACTTATTAGTTGTTACCACTTATGACGTATTAGTTGGTACCTGACTCATCCTCATACTAGTTTACAATCTTCCATTAATATCCAGTCTACGTTTTAGTCCCGTATATTTGTTAATGTAATATCTCAATTTAGAATTGATATTTATTTAATAAATATTTTGTTTAAAGAGTTACAATTTGTTATAAATAAATAGTCTGACTATAACGGCAACATAAGTAATCTATCGTTTATTTTATCGTTAACTGTATATGTACATAGCGAATGATTTATCAGCGCTTGTAAATGAGCAGATGTTATTGAATCGAGCGATGCATCATTGTATTCTATCGTTTGTATCGCAATTACAACTTAGGTTTATTATGTTGTATATATAGTATACAAAATACATTATTGTATTATGCAAATGCTATGAAGTTATACATGATCAAAATGAATTGGTAAACGTGAATCATGTCGGTTTTGAAATACAACATAGCTCCATTAATTCAGTATGGGATGTTTTTGATGGATACTTAATTTCATGATGGACTATTTGGCAGTCCAAATTGTCAATAACATCGACATAAGGATTGTTGATGGGGTTGATACTTATGTTGACACTTATTTCAAATATACATAAATAGCTCTATATATATATATATATATATATATATATATATATATATATATATATATATATATACAAAGCGGAATTTTAGACTCTACTAGGTCCTGTCATAAGATACTAGATAGACATACTAATACAGTAGTAGCAATATAATTAATACATTATACACGATGTATCACTATTACTTTTCACCTATGAAGACGTTGTAAAAGGTGACTTAAAAATACCTTGTACTTCAATAAAAGAGAAGAAAACGCTAAACAAATACCTTTAATTTTTAGCTTATTCAGAATACCATTTGCAGATTATGATAGTTTATTAATTAATTGGCAGAATGTCTTTTGTTTCAATAAAATATAATTTGGAAGCAGTTTTTCTATTGATTGCCACGTAGGTTAATAAGATGGCAAAATGATGGGGTGGGTCAACAGTTTTTAAGATATTATTACCCTCTTATATTACGATAATTATATCCTTAAGATATTATATCCTCATTATTCTGAAAGGGTTCAACCAACGAATTGAATCAAATAATTTGTTTGCTTTAGTGCAACTGTTTAATATCTTTGTTTCCTTTTTGTAGTGTCATATAATATTTTATGCCAATATCAAATCATGTATTGTATTTTATTTCCGGCAGTACCAAAATTTTTAATTTTTATTGAGTTATTTACAATAAATAAATATATGTATTATGTATATTTAGAATGAACTCAGCGACTAATGCCAAGAGATTTTTTATGCTTATTTGAATAAAGTTTATATGTATTTCTGTAAGGTGCTAATTTGTAGATGTGGTGGTAGTAGTAGAGTATCCTCACTCTAAGAATAAATATGTATACTATAAATAAATAACTTAATGGATTCTATTGAAAATAATAATGTATGGAATTATGACATATATTATCTTAATTATATGTATGTAACTGTACTCAGTATATGGTAAATATTTGCCTTAACTAATCATTTAGTTTCAAGAATATCACCAAATACATATTTGTTGATTAAGTAACTAGAATTGTATATCGAGCACAATGTTAAATAAAACTCGTTTATACAGAGGGGCGGCTCATATCATGTAGTTGTTGGGTATATCTACATATGAACCTATTGTTATCTATTACAAATTCCTATGTGTCAGATTACAGGAGTATGAACGCCATTATTACATCAACATAACAGGCTTCTGTTGTATAACCTCAAAGATGGAATGTCAACGTTGCAACCTTTATAGTTACGGTCACGAATATTCGCCTTCTATTTGGTATTCGGCTGAATACCGAATAGAAGCCAAACATTCGTGGCCAAATCATGAAAAAAAAAACACAGTATAATATTGGATATTTTTATATGAAATATCTTTCTGTAATGTGCGTCTCCGAGTCTTCCGCCGAAATCCTAGCAGAATATTCACTATATTCGGTAATATCACTATTCGTTCTTTTCTAATTACATCTACAATATCTTATATTTTTTGTTACTTTATTATTAATTATTTTATCCTTTAATATGTACGTACCTATTCATCACGTTATTTGAATAGAAACCTCTGCAGCCACTGCATCTATTGAAAAAAATGTTTACTCGTTTTATTTAAAGGTTAAAGTTTTTTTTTATAATACATTATCTATACATAGTGATAAACAATAGACTATATGTGATTATAAATTTGAATGTAACACAGCTAAATACATAAAACAAATGCAGCCATTTGTTTATTACTTTTATACAAATGGTGTTTAAAATTATCAATCTTCAATTTTTTTTTAAATTCTTATCATAATTATTAGATGGGATTCTTTAGTATCTTTCGGGGATGTAAGGTGTAAACTGTAAGCCAATATCTTAATTTATAAGTTTTCAATCCTGTGAAATGATGTATTCGGGTATTTGTCATGCATCTGCAGTGGTATTTTCGCTAATTTCGTTTATATTCATGATTATTTTTTTTAATTGGAGGGGCTTATTCGCTCTTTAATTCCATACTATTCAGACAATTTGTAATAATATATTTTATTAAACTTTATATTCTTTTGTCAAATTACGTTAACAAAGAATAAACAAAGAAGTAATAATATGAAAATACTTTTGTGAAACAAATTTTAAAATATAGATACCAA
Source organism: Achroia grisella (assembly GCF_030625045.1). NCBI lineage: Eukaryota > Metazoa > Arthropoda > Insecta > Lepidoptera > Pyralidae > Achroia > Achroia grisella. Next base: position 300,845 of record NW_026712657.1, on the reverse strand, counting down.
ATTAACAGCCTGTATATTTGTTTGGGTGTTAATGCATGAACCTCGTGGTTAACGCAGGACCATGTAGATATCGTATTACAGGGTGGAGCAATGTCATTGTCATACGGACATACAGTGTAAATTCTATTTGTTTAAATTTAAAGAACTAATTGTAATTTGAATGAAAATGGGAATTAATAAAGATAGAATAGTAATTAAATATAATTACGGTACGTTTAGAAGTATACAGTCGAAAGCAGAGACATGTGAGTATTAACATTTTTGTGTGTATGTTATATTATTATATTTAGTGTATGTGCGTCTATCTAGGCAGCCGAAGTTCGTTTGCAAGTACAGTAGAAACCGATAATAACTTTGGTTATAAAGATGTACCGGTTATTACGCCTAAATGGCAGGATTCCGACTGAATCAATATAATAATTATATATACTACTTATAACGACTCTTCAATTTTATTATATCCGGTTTCTACTGTATTGTTTTTATTTATACAAATCGATACTCGTTTTAGTTGCTGATTCTTATTGTTCTTGAGATCAAGTATATAGTGACTATCAGATACAACATACGTCAATTGTATATACATAACGCCACGCTTGTTGCTAATTCGGGTAGTGGTATTTAATTATACCTCTGTCGTCGTCTCCACTTCGTCCTTCCTTCATTTTAGAAATGGTAGAAGTCTAATGTGTCCTAAATGTAGGCCTCATTTGCACCTACTTTAATGTAACTAGTCTATGTTTGTATAAGCAGTTTGTATAGTTCCACACAATCCCACGAAATATACCGCACTGTAAAGCAGGACACGTTTTGTAAGGAACCAAAGCGAAGAACTAAAGGCACAACTCAAATATATAATTTTGGCTTAAAAGCTATGCTTATTTTAAGACAAGCTTCAAATTCACATTCAAACTCTATCTTCAAAGCGAAATTGGTATTAAAAGGCATTCCTTAAAACGGTCTTAACGGTTTGTGAATTAAAGTAAAAAAAAAAGTCAAATATACAATTCGATAATGTCATAAAAAATCCAGTAAATAGTTGTCATTAATTTTAGACTATTTCTACTTCTTGATGAATGAAATCGACTATGGAAAGATTCGTAACAACGTCCAAATGAAAATTTAATTCTTGGCCACATTTTAAAGTAAAGAGGAATACTGAACCGGAAGAACCTCACCATTCAACCACCGAGGTCGTCATTAATTTGTTTCTTAGGTTTTTCAATATTGCACGTTTTATTATTGGGTTTCATTTAATGGAACATCGAGTACACATTGTTAGTGATTCTTATATTTATTAGTTCAAACTCGCCTTGACCTGGGACTTGTGACTTTTATAATCATATTTATTTGTAACAATTATTTGGTACATAGAAGTTGAAAGACGCGCTTACGTACATCCTCGTTGTACAATATCTTTCAATAAATTCGTTAGTGTTCAACCTCAAAATTTACTCATACAAAGATAATAAACAGACAAAAACATTTTCTTGTTTATAATATTAGTACGGTAGTATGGGTACTATATATGATACCTAGTGATTTACTGTTACTTTAGTAGTTGTTGTTTGAATCTAAAAGGACATGTAGAATGTAATATGTAAAATTTAAATAAAATAACATATTATTGATACTTAGATAAAGTTTTGATGCTTTGTATTTTACTTGGAATTTTCCCAAAAGTTAATCTCGTATATTGAATAAGTAGTATTCTATCTATTGGTTTCGTAGTTGGTATTTTAGTTTTTATATTTTTCGACTGTACCCCACAGTCAAAATTTCTATAAAACTATATTATTTAAACAACATTATTTTATAGCCTATAATAATCTGACGTTTATTCATCTCCATAATCTGTTGATTTGATAGTTCGACAAATATCTTTAAGTGCTTCATGTTCGTAAAGTATTTGTATTGTCCATTGATTGTATTCGCCGTATTAAAATGGGCTGATATCCTGTCATATTGAGGACCCACTCAACATTATGAAGGGGTGCTGTATTTGACTTACAAAATATTCAAAACACATTTCATAATTACAGCGAGTAGCCTAATTAGATAGTATATTTATGTACTCGACTGTGGCAATTAGTAAAATAATGATATACTCATTTGTTTCACATTAAGTAAATGTAATACTAGACTCGATGTAAGAAGACATATCGCCATTGACAAAATTAAGACATTGTAGTATAGATTTCTTGGGGAATCGCCGAAATATTGAGTGCGTTTAGTAATAGAAGATATTTACTAAACATATAAAAAAAATAACTTCTTGCAATTTATTAAACTAAAAAACAGACTGATACATTATTTTAAGGAAAAGAAAATAATAATCAAACATATTGCATATCACACATAAAAAATAAAGGTAAAAGGTGTGCCTTCTCCTGGTTGAATATCTCTTGAAAATATTTAGAAAAGTAATTAGTACACGATTGTGCCAATTTATAAAGCAATAAAAATAAGAAGTTTATGGCAAAAGTTGATAACATTTCCATTGTTGTTAGAAATTGTGTTTGCCACGGTGTACTGTGTAGTGTAGCCCTAGCGAGATATTGGCTAAAAAAATATATTACAAGTGCTCTTGTGTCGAAGAACCCACTTCGTGGCCTAGTAAATGTAAAAATTTCGCTTTGGTAACTTCTAAGAAACTTTCTTGGTATTCTTTTATTCGTGACTTCAAAAGGTAACTACGAGACTGGCAATTTCACAAATCCCAATTATTTTTGTTTGAAGTTGTATTACGTACATGTTATACCTATTGATATTGTATAAATACAATATTTAGGTACTAGTTTATTTTGTGTGGTCAGGTAACAAAGTATTAGAAATAGAAACAATCTTGATGCCTAAGCGTTTTTGAATAGTTATTATTTTTTAATCTACCACTCATTAAAAAGCCGACTTTAACAAAAAAACTTGTGTGTTGCTCTTTTAAATAAATTTTGTTCTGCATTATATTTTAAGATGTTGCGTAAATACAAACTGTCAAATAGCAAGATTGACAAATAATAGTTAATTTATATATTGTTTAGACAAATATATTACGACAAATCGAATCAAATAATAATTTAATTTTACCGATTTGTCGTAAATTATTTACTAGAGGCAGATTGTAAAAACTATGATACTATAGAATATGTACAAAGTTTTTTCATATCCTATAATATCATATTTTTATGGCTTCGACATTCCTACAACACTAAAATAATCTGTCATGTTATCTCTGTGTATGACTGACAAAAATTGAACTAAATAGTAATTCAAAGAAAACGAAACCCGTCACTAACAGCAAAAGCAGTAAGTTTATTAGACGAATGTCTGTTTGTACTAGTAAAGGCAACTGTTAAAATATTTATCCAGGACAAATATTACTTATATAGCCTTAAATATTGGTCATCTGTATTTCATCTTTGTTTATACTATATACATATATGTATAAACAAAGACAAAGTATAAATAATGGCTAAGATATAATTAGTGATAAACTGCGTAGTTTTATTACAATTAATACAGAATTAGTTGTAGAGGGTGTAACAGGGATGAATGGAAGAGAAAAATATATTACGCAGACGGCAAATGGATGGGATAAGGCAGATGACGAGATCTAAAGAGTGGAACAAGTTTAAAGCCAGTGATAATGATAATGAACCTAAATCAATCTCTTTAAGTAGAAGCAAATTAAAAAAGACCTTTATACAAATTGCGCGGTCGCTTAATCAGTTTCGTACGAAACGTTCAAAATGTATGTTCAGATTACCACTTTCTTTCTTGGTGCAAATGTTTAATTTTATGAGTATTGTACCTGGTTTTGACTTAGTATAATCTTTACAACTAATCATAGGTACATGACAACCAGATGTGTGTAGGTACATACTAAACTATTTGCCGTGTAAGGACAGTGTTATTTACCCACAACCAAATCCACTAACCACGCAAAGAAATAAGATTTCGAAATCTATAGTATAATTCCGATTTCCAAAATATAATTAATACGTGAAGGAAAAACTTTGAAGGGGGTGTATGAAATTTCGCACACTTATAGTTTATATAGAGGAGTTTAGAATTGTAATATTTATATTTTAATTATGCAATAAATCATTTATCAATAAAAAACTTGACAATATAATCTCAATAATGTTCAAACTTATAATTTAAATTATTATAATGTTTGATTTCGACCATTGGACGACCAGTTTAGTTTATTTATTTATTTTATTTAAGTTTATTTGTTTATTTAAATAAATCTGTAATTTAAATGTTATTTTTTATCAACAGGGTGGGACTTGGAGGGCGAGAAGGCGCCATTCCTCCGCAATGAGCCCGTGAAGTTGACCCCGGCGTGGGAGGGCACCAACCTGCCGAATGACACGCTCAACTTGAAAGGTAATCTGGCGTAAGCAACCTATTCTCGAAATATACCTACCCCGATTATATCACACTTATTTTCTATGGAATCGTGGAATGAATCCTGTTCAAAATAATCCACGTATAATATAATCCATATAAAACAATTCAATTACTTGTCTCGGCTTCGTACATACATATACATGCATTATACATTAAATATTCCTCTCTTTTAAACTACGTAATATTGCATTACGTAGTTTAAAAGATCTAAGCATATAGACACCAAGAGTCTTTGTTTTATACTATGTGAATATATGTGATCATAATATGAAACTGACTTTTTGATTTTTTTAAACTAAAATATAGCACGAACAATATAGACGGGTTGAGATACGTTTGATAGATGACGATAAAGCTAGAGTCAACTTAGTAACATTAATTTATTTATACGTATTTGTAACTTCTGAATGTGTTGTACGAAAAACTAAATTAAAAATCATCAAATTAATAAATATTTGCTAATTATATTTTTCAATTACTTTGATCCTCTTTCAGTTCATACTATATTGGCTGTTATCATCTTCCTCTCTCTCTCTTTTCTCATTTAAAACTTCAGTCATGCATTAAGTTTTATACGTTAGTAAATACTTATAAGAAATTTTAATTAAATAAAAATAATGAATTATAACGATAATCTTATTATATATCTCTTATTTATTGTATATTATATTCCGAATGTACAAAGTACAAATGTCTTTATTTTAAACATGGTATATATTGAATTATATTGTTTTATAACTTTGTTCAAAAACAGACAGCTCCACTATCTACGAACTGATAATAGAATAACAGTGCTTATTAGGTCATGACATAATGTTTACAGAGATCAATAGTACTTAAAATACTTTATATAGTGTTACTAAGTTAATTAACTGTTTAACATCATACCGACAAGTTAATAATGCATATATATGTTTTTTTTTAATCTATAGTGGCATTTAATCCATTACTGTATAACATAAATTTAAATTAAATAATAAATACTTTGTATAACTTTTAAAATATATTATTATTATAAATAGTTTCAATCGCGTTTGTTTGGCGCGCTTAGTGTGCCGTCATTATCTTTAACAAAGACGTAGCAGATAAAATAAACATAACAAAGTAATAAACGTTCATATATATTCCAGATGAATATGTACGAACTTTTACTTCATGATGATCACATTTAAATACTTAAAAAATGGTAATCATGAAAACACATTTTTTTGGCAAAATATCTATTTGCCCCTTCATACATTCGGTCATTTTCAAATGTCCACTGTTGTTTCTTAAATATTCAAATGTAATTTTAATTCTAAATGTGCAATGAAATTACAATAAAAACAAACATACGCAATTAAACACCCAATATGCACTCTGTAAAATTGACCGTCACATTTCCTGCATTTGAATCAAAACTGTATCTCAGTTACTCACTTAAAAATAGTAGATAATTTTGTCAGGAGACGAAAAATTGTATAATTGCCACAAACGTATAATTGTATATTTTACAGAAACTATGATATAATTTTATTTTAAGATCACAAACAGGTTGTATTCAATTGTTTAAAAAAAAAAAACATATTTTATCGAACGAATAGTCATGGATATTTTCGTTCTTATGGCTATTGACTCTCCTGGTCTAGGGGTCGATTAATCAGACATTCGATATACAGTCGCAGGTTCAAATCCCGGCGCGACGGCACATTTTGTGTTCTTAAAATGAGCGTCTGACACTTGTAAGGCTGTTTGTTTAATATCGATGTTGCGTTAACTAAAACGTGTAGGCGTATGACGCTTTAAATATTAAAACCACTTCCCACTTTCCAACGCAGTGTCACAGTTTCTATAACCGTAGGCACATATATTCACAGTGGGTAAATGAACGCTTTACTAAAACACATGCGGGTTTTGTCAATAAATTCGTGTGCACCTAAGTATTGCGACATTTTTGACCTACAGACGCGACGTCTAAAAATAATTGTATGCAAATATTTATTGAGTTTTCCATCAATTTGGTTTTCATTCGCATAAATTAATACATTGTGAAACATAAACATGAATAGAATTTTAGATTATTATGAAAACCAGAATATGGTTTTGAAATATCTATTACAAATAAATATTTGAATCACTATAAAATGATATTGTTTCTTTATATAACTCGAATTTAATAAAACGTTATCTTTTTTCACGGTTGTACATAATTTGCAAAAAACTGAATATCTATGAGATTACGTTACTTGTCGACCCATATTATACTTATAACGTTATCTAAAAAACTATTAATTATTTAAATAATCGTTATTGAACTTTTTTAATTATATTTATCAGCTATTATTATTTTTATCGGATCATCAGAAGTCTATCAGTATAATGATGACGTGATAAATAATGTTAACTGTTAGGCTAGTAACTGATAAAAATGTGTCTATAGTAATATTTGAAATGACACGGGGATTCATAAAAAAAAAGATAGGCTTTCCGAAACTATAGGAAAAATAAATGGTCACCGGGGTAAAGGTGTCAAATACATTCCAGTATGTTGTTAATTGAGAATATTCATTAATACATATTTATTATTTTCTTATCGTAATATCCAAAGGAAGGTATATTTCTCGTGTGTTAGTTGCCATACTTCTTTGAAACAGTAAAATATTTGGATAAAATTATTTATATGTATATTTGCTAGGTCTGTTATCTATTTTGTATATCCCTAAGTGATAAGGGTGGGCCACCACAACTTTGTTTTTTTTCATTTTATTTTATGAGGGCCATTAAAAAAAATCCTATGCCTTTCACATTTCCAACCCCTATTTTTTAATAGGGAAATTAATTTATATGGTAAAACAATCTTTGGCGGGTCAGCTAGTATAATATAAAATTATTATTGAATCGAAATTTAAAATAATTATTTTGTTTCTATTATAATACGACATCTAATATTTAATACAATATCTACAGGAAAATGTAAATACATTATATACCTAAATTATTATTAATAGATTGGTCAGTTAAGTATAGTTATTGTTTAATAATTACCTACTACGTTTTATTGTTTTTATTGTTATACCATATGTTACCTACATTTTCATTCAACATTATTAAAGGCTGCTATTGATTTTTATTACTGTACTGTACAATGTAAAACATTTGTGTTGTGACATATAGCTGCGGGTATGGGTATGGGGATTTTCAATCCAGATTATGCACTTCTAATTTTTTTTTTATCAATTATATTGTTTTTTTTTCCTGAGGTAGATGTTGTAAAGTTGTCTGCGTGAACATGTACTCGGTCAAAGTTTTGTCTTACCTACTTTAGCTGTTATACCGTTTGTTTTGTAGCTCTGTTACGGTTTAATACTGTGATAAGGTAGTAAAATTACGGGGTAGTGAGGCAGGTCATCTCATACGTTGCCATTCCAGAGGACTACAACGTACCACTAGTATGGCGATGTAAGATATGAGAGGTATTAAGGGCGTTACATGATGACGTGTTCTATTGTTTATTTATAAAAGCGACGACCACATACCAGCAGGTAGGACATCAGATTTTTATTCCAATAACATAAAAATGCATCTATAGAAGAAAGTGTGATTATATTGTGTCTAGATGGCACTTTGTGATATGGCTTAAGATTATTATTATTACACTTTTCAAGTATTTTTATAGGTAATTGGAATAATGCAGCCGCCTGCGCTAACGGTTTACGTTGGCGGGGCACCAGTGGAGGGTGATTAGATAAGCATGAGGTCAGCTCAGTTGATCGCTTGTGACAAATATTCCAGGAAACTATCACGATAGTTTCCAGGGAAAACCGCGTGTAGGTCAACCTGACTTACATTGCTAGTGATGGAGTAATTAGTTCACATTACTAATCATACATTCCCCCTTGTTTTCAGGTATTGCCATGGACTTGGCGCCTCCAAAAGATAGATGGAATTTAATATATTTGACGCTGATAATACACGGTCTTGGTACGCTAACAGCCTGGAACATGTTTATTACTGCCAAGGATTACTTTGTTGATTATAAGCTGGTCGACGCTAAGAATTATGCGGAGCATTATTTGGCATACGTGGGTTGGGCGAGTCAAATACCCAACGTTGTGTTCAATTGGATGAATATTTTTGTTCAGTTTGGGTAAGTCTATTTGTTATTGGAATTTTATCATTTATCAGACATTACATAGTTTTTTCTGTCTTTCTTTTCCTGTATTCAAAACGGGATGAAATATAAATATTTTCGCTGTGTAAGTAATGTGCATTTAAGTATGATGCCATAGTATGAATTTTTTTTTAATTGGCAATGGAAACAATACAATATATATACTAAGAAAATTATATTCCTTGGGGATTGTTGTCAAAATTTTGTTTTATTAACTTGAAGAGAAGCCAATTTATTTCTGAAGGAAAATAAATTGTCATTTTCAGTAATATATAGTTTTGATAATTAAGTTTCTTGTTACGGATACTCTCTAAACATTAAAATATATATTTATTTTCAGAGGGAATCTAACAACACGGATCGTTTGGTCACTGTGCATTGAAGTGGCAATATTCGTGGTCACAATTATCCTGGCTATGCTCGACAGTAAAGAGTGGCCTGAGGTATTCTTCTGGCTTACCATGTTATCTGTTCTCCTGCTTAATGGTGAGTTTATTTCTAATGCAGTAGAAATAATTGACTGTTGTTGATTGTTAGTTATAGTACTTGGTCAACCTTAATCATTACAACATGAATAAATGTTGCAATCGTAATCTTGGTTATGCTGATTATTCATTGCATAGTACTCAACAGATATATTTAGTTCCAACTAGACAAAAAAAAATAGTACCATTTTATACTAGTAGTACTGGTAGTGGTAGTAAACAAAATACTACTATAGTTATAACTTTTGATTTCTACATTTCAGCTTTCAACGCAATCTTCCAAAACTCTGTATACGGCGTTGCTGCCCGTCTGCCGCCTAAATACACCGGTGCTGTGGTGTTGGGCTCCAATATATGCGGGACGCTGGTGGTCTTCCTCAGTTGGAGTTCCGGTTTATTCGAGAGCAAGCGTACTGCTGCCATATACTACTTTATAGCGGGCATGTTCGTGTTGCTCATCTGCTTCGACACGTACTTCGCGTTGCCTCTTAATGTGAGTGATATAAAGTTCATTTCTAAGATTCTGTTTAGAACATAAGTTCTTAATGTGGGTGACTAGGCTTACTTGGTTGTTTGGAACTTTCAAAAGGGTGTAGACTACCCAGAGATGTTTAGGGGGTGTTGAGATGAGACAGTGGTTGTGAAGATAGGAAAACAAAGATAATCTAAAACAAAAGGCGAAGTTACAAAAAAGTATGGTCTCTAGAAATAATATCATAGTAGGCGGTGGCCAAAAGACGGTTGAGAACTTAGAGCTAAATTAACAAGATGCATGTATACATTCTTATTATGTAACTGACATGGCAAACATAATATCAGATGGACAGTGACAACAGTAGTATATAGAAAATAATAGCAAAACGTTTTTCTCAAAAACAAATGAATTCGTGACATGGGTGATATTCATGGTATTCCAGTGTTGCTCTGTGTGCTGTTTTGGTAGTGTACAGATTAGGCAGAAATTGAATGAAATTACAGGATAAGAAGCATGACATCTTAAACACTCTGGAGAGGCAATGCATGAGTGTTATCGAGTCATATTATAACGCGATATGTGTAGTGCTGTTCATGTATATAGGCGACGGTTATAAAGGTGGGTCATCAGCTTGTCTGTCATTTATGTACATAAAAATACTTGTATTCTATTAATATATTAAAATTTGTTATGCAGAGGTTCTATCGCTACCACGACACGCTCCAGCAGCGTACCATGCGCGTAAACCCGGCGTTGGCTGCCACCAACAGCGATATGCGGCCAGACTCCACGCCCAAACAGCCCTATGGCGCCATTGTACGGCAAGCCTGGGTGCAGATATACAACATCTTCATTGTTTTCTTCGTCACGCTCGCCATCTTTCCCTCAGTGCACTCTGGTTAGTTTATGTATTGACAAACTAATTAATCATACATACAACAAATTCATACCCAGGTAGACTTTGTAGTTAGCAGTTATAATAGGTATCTATTTCACATTTATTTCTGCCCCCTAGCAAGTGTGAGATGTCGCAATTAAATTGCAGGGTATGCAGGCATAACACTAACACCTTAGTGTTCAAGAATGGCAATGTGTGATGGATAATATCACGTTCATAGGTACTGTTTTAGTTATCTTAATTCATTTTATTTTTCTGAGCTTTAAATGGGTCAATAAGTTTTATTATAATATTTTTAGTATTATTATGGGCCAATATTTATAAATCTGGGAATCTGGGAATCAATAAGACAATGGAATTTTTCTGTTAAATAAGAAAGAAGTATTTTAATTACAAATATTTATAATCAGCGTTATGCAATTGTACAACAGCTATAATTTTTTATAACGTATATTATAAGACTACGAATAGTGAAGATGTAATATTATGTATGAAAACTTAGGGCTTTTTTTATATTTCAGACATCAAGCCTCTCACAACTAACTTCCTGGGTGAAAAGTTTACTATGATTACTTGTTTCTTGACATTCAACTTCATGGCGATGGTTGGGAATATTACCGCTAGCTTATGGCAGTTTGTAAGTATTTACTAAGATAACTATATGTACTGAGATACCTTTATTTACCATAACATTGTTCGTGTTAAGATCCAATTTATTAATGAAATTATTTTTAACATGATTAAATTAATTCAATGTTAATTGCTGAACGTTATTTGCGCTTAGGACTAACTGCATAGTTAATAAAGAAATACACATTAATTAATATGATTTATTTTTACGACAATAACAAACGATTTATAGTTTTATGATAACTATGTTATGTTTTGTTAGTCATTCATTATTAGGGATCTAAAATCTACTTTGATCCAAATTAACATTCAGGAAAGTCAGTTGTGTTACTTTTTGCGAAGTTAGTTCCATGTGGTGTTCGTTTCTATGGCCCGTTTTACTAAATATTTGTTCACATCGAACAGATGAGGCCATAATGTTTCCATAACTTTGTACCAGTTTAGAAAGATGTGGGTATTTGTATTTATGATCACGCCACCACTCCAGCGGACAGCTCAATTTGTCTTCTTGGAAAATTGGCAGCGGGTCGTCATTTATATATGTGTCAATCTCTTTTATGGCGTTCGACAGTGGAGTCCCAACGGCGAGTGACTTTTGCCCTACTATTTTATTAAGTATGGCTCGAAATCCATCGACATTGGTACTGTTATTAACAGTCGAAGACGATTGCTCTTGTGTTTTTTCTTCGTCAATTAGCCTAGTTAACAATTCTTGGATGTAGTTTCTTGTATTTGTAGCCTCATCCGGCTCACTGAATACCGACAATTTATATCTCGGATCTAAGAATGTGCATGTGCTAAATGTTCTATTCTTTTCTACTAGACCGAATCTTGCTCGCAACCCTGTTATTAGACAAGAGATGACAGTTTTCGTAATTTCATCAAATGGTTCTGATATAAGTTTGTCACATGTCGTCATAAGGCAATGGGTGATTACTATGACTTGACTTCCAGTTATATAGTTTTCACCAGTAATAATGTCTGTGGCTTGCTCAAATGGTGCTAACACTTTTAATAGGTCGGAAAGTGCTTTCCATTCTTCATCTGTAATTATAGGAAAATCATTTTTCAAAATCTTAATTGTAGCTTTTATGTATAGCTCTAATTCTACAAATCGTTGAACCATGTGGTAGGTGGAGATCCAATGTGTAGAGACTTCCTGTACTAAATGTTTACGTGTACAATCAGATTTCTCTTCTGTTTGTGTGGTTAAAAATACTTCCAATGCTGTGCCACTTGTATTAAAAAGGTGAATAACTTTTCTAACATTATCTAAAATTATTTGAACTGACGTCGTAGTTAGTGCATCCTGAACTATAAAATTGAGGGCGTGACCGTAACACTCAAATTGTTTCCATCCGATATTCTGTATTACTTTTGGTATGTTGGCAGTGTCATTGGATACTGCGAAGTTTATTTTATTTGTAAGTCCCCATTCGGCCACAACATTAATCAACATATCTTGAATATTTTCAGTTGAGTACTCTTGAAAACTTCGACAATCCAATACAAAGGTTTTCAGTTCTAAATCATCGGTTATGTAATGACCCGTGACTGTTACATATGTTTCGTTTAATGTTGACGTCCATAAATACACCGTAAGGCATACAGAGTGGTTACTGTCCGGACCCAATATCATTTTTAAATCAGTTTTGGTTTGTTCGTATAATGCCGGTAACATGACAGTAGTAATTGTTTCTCTACTTGGTAGTTGATATCCAGGAATCCATTGTGCAAACTTCTTGAACGATCTTTTTTCCACCAATGAGAACGGTTGGTAACCATCAATAAATAGATCCAATAAATCTCGATCAATTTTTCTTTTTATATCGTTTGATAGTTTTTTGTCAGTACTTCTATTCACGGACAACGCTTGCCCTGAGACCGCAGATGTTACACCGGCAGAAATGTTTACTGCTTCCGAACTCGTTAATTGTTGCTCTTTCTTTGGCTTAATATTCACAGTTTCTCGTTGTGCCATCCTTATCTTAGTAAAAGCATCGAAGTGCTTTTTTTTTAAATGAGCTTTTAAGTTTCCCGTGGAACCTTTGTAGCTGTAAATGTCGCAACATGTTCGACATTTCGCCTTTTTATCAATAATATCATATTTATCGAAATAATCCCATATGATACTTATATTTGAACGGGACATATCAGTTGTGTTTCTAAATTACGTGTAAAATAAATGTATGTATCAATGTAAAACCATAAAAACCTAAAATAGCATTGTAAAATTCCTTTTGGATATTTTGAAACTCGAAGAAAGTGAAATTGCTGTCATCTCAGCAAGATATATCGCACAATACGCGAACCTAAAAGTAAAAAAAAACTATTATCAATTTTAGATTAAATAATAAATCAATGTATGAATCAGATTAAATATTTTACAGATATACCTTTGAATTTTAAATCGTTTCACTTACTTTATTCAATCCGTACACACTTTATTGTCTTCAGCACTAGACAAGTGTTTAAACAATACAAAGAACATTAAAATTGCTACAATGCCAAATGAGTACCAACTTTTTTTTTCTCTTAGTTTCAAATTATTTGATGTATTACACTTATGGCTATTTCGAATCTGATATTATTTAATACACGTACGTACTCGACGCGATAACGATATCATAGTATCGCGTGCATTTTATTATTTCGTTTTTGTGTCACGTATAGATATCACAGCGACAGCGAATCAGCGATATTCAATAAGTACACAGTTGCGTGCCGTTCGTTCGATATTAGATATTGATTGGACTGATACATAGATATTTTATCTACTATGTCTACACAGCCTGATATGATGTCGCAGGACGTATGTTTGTTTTAGATGTATTCGGTGGTCAATGATCCGTTATTTTTATTTTAACTGTAAAATGATTTATTGATAGCCTAAATTAATTTAAACTTTCGTCGTATTATTTCTTCATATACAGAAATAAACATGCGCCGGGATGTGGGCGGCGGGTTTCGGGAACGATGTCACTATTGTAATATATTAATTATTATATCCATTTGCTATATTTATGTTTTTGATTCTATTAACATTACATTTAAGAAATTGTAACTACTGAGGAAAAAATCTGAATCAAATATATTAAATTCTACTCATCTTTTAATTGCGAATTAAGAATCACTTTGGTAAAAAAATTATGGTGTTTATTTTTTTATACAAAATTATGAAAAATAGTTGAATTTATAATGAATTTCTTTCAGCCTACACGCCGCTGGCTGGCGTTGTTCACGACCCTGCGAATATTGTTCATACCATTCTTCCTGGTGTGTAACTATAAGGCCGACGCCCGGACCATACCTGTGCTGGTAACCAACGACTGGGTCTATTGGGTCGGATCTGCCCTCATGGGCTGGAGCTCTGGTCATGGCAGCTCCCTCGGCATGATGTATGTTAGCGGGTGAGTGTACTTAGTTAGCCCTTTACTAATGAAACATAAAATATCGGATTGTATTACGGTCTACGGTTATATTGAATAATTGAAATTACAATACTTGAAAATTTAGACACAATGTAAATAGGTACGCGTGCGATGTTGTCATTGATGCAAGGCCGTGCCGACTTGAAGTCGGCACGGCTTGACGGCTGCCGATGGTGGTATTGGATAATGTTAACGTTCGAACAGTACCTATACTGATATGTTAATTATTGCCTTTCTTCCCTGATCTATTATAATATTGTTGGTCTTACTTGGCTTTTAAAGCTCGCTGGACGGAAAGGCAAGTGCAGAGAGCTTTATGCCTTTAAACAACGAACAACAACAATCCCCAGGAAGACTTATCGAGCGGCTAACTTCTGCCTGACGAATACGAGTTCAGTCTAAGGGCTAAGTGTTGTCATTTCGATCGAATAATAATTGGCACAATGAACGAACTTAGGGCTACTCAATTTTACCCAAAATTTAAACATGTAAATTTTAATCGAATTTACTATCCCAACTTGTTGTTAATTTAATATTTCTTCTTGGTTTTTCGGTGACGTAAACACACATTACAAATTAAGATTAAGTGTTAATGACTATTACCCCATAGTAGCCATTTAGTTCTTATTGGCATTTATGATAAATGTTACAGTATACGAATCTCATATGGATTTTAAGATTGCCCTTAGGTACTTACATAATTTTCAGGTGACTGGAAATTCTAATACTTTGAATAAATACTATTTGTTTTTTATGTTTGGGACCAAAACTATTCAAATTTTGAATAGATTTTTTGTAGATTTTTTTTATACAGATTTTACTAAATTAGATTTCTTATATGTAGAAACGTCATTTTATTCGTCCGTTAATTTAAGCAATTGCTCATTTTACATTTAATTATTTCAGTAATGTGGCGCCCGAACACGCAGCCACGGCCGGCATGTTAGGTGCAGCGACGCTCGTTACTGGCATACTTTGCGGTCTGCTTTTTACTCGGTTGTGCCCCATAATTGTGTCCATGCCTTGGGACGCCATATAGCGGAAGGTTGACCACGCCGGTGCCTTCTGGAACTTTCTCACGAGGCGACCCTGACAGTGAAGTGCTGTGCAGTGACAGTGTGACATATAGGTGTTTACTAGGTGCAATGTATATTTATAACATTTTAAATGACGCGTAGATATATTTTATTGTTTACGAAGAAATTATAAATAATAAATAATCAATATTTACATATACTGTAAATATTGATTCTTTGTACGACATAATTGTCTGGAATGTATGTATTTCCAGAAAATTATATTAATTTTGTTATCATTTCTATGTATCATTGATGTGACGTAATATTTCACATAATGTAATTTAGAAAGTTAAAATACACTGAATACTTATCAATATAAAGTTGAAAACAACTATTCATAATTTCTTAACTTGACAGTTAAGATCAATCAATAGATAGATTAATATAAAAATCTTATCAAAGTGGCCTTTAAAAATATAAATATCAAACATGGATAACGAAACATTACGCGTCATTTAAATGTAATGTTTGACTTTCTGTTGTTAAAAGTCGAGTTTACATTTTAGTGTTTGACTGATATATCATCATTTTTGTAATAGTTATCATTAGTATGAAAGACATTGAGAGATATTATATTACATGGTGATGTATGTGTGGTGTATTGACATCATTATGTATGACTAGATATTTGTGTTATACCATAGGAAAAGATAAATACAAAAATATCAACAATGGCAATATATTACATACATTATATTACATTAATTATAATGCAAACAAATAGTAAATTCAATGGTACCTAAATTAAATTGCATCATAGGCCATTTATAAAATATTATAACTTCTACTTCAAATGTCATACATATAAATTATTTATTTTCCGTTTTTGTCCATATGCATCAAACATAATATTCGGATTCCTATGGTATAGTACTAAGGCAAACATTGGTTAGAGTATATAAATTATGGTTACGCTTCTAATATATATATCGTAATATATAAGACAAACATACCGCTAGTGTTCAAGGGCTGGTTATACTTGCCATGAACAGTATGCCTAAGACTATAACTATTGATTATATTTTAAAATATGATATTAATAACACTGTCACATATGGTTATAATTTCAAATTTATTTTAAAGTATTCCAAAAGATGAGTACTTTAAAAAAAAAAAGACTCGGTGTTACCTTTTGTTGCAAATTAAGAAGGTATATTTTAAAGTCCATCTGCATACATAGTTTCCTACTTTTTATGTTTTTGTTCAATATAATAGGTACTTATGTATCGGCTGCACTTATTTACATTTCGTATTTGTTCGTATTTGATGGAGCTTGCTAACGAAATGAATATTATACATATTGTATGGCTGTGTCATATACTACATTGCAATTGTAGTTTGTATTTAATCCTAATAAATAAATTTGAAATTATATGTATATTGATATTTCGGTGTTTTATAAACATATGACATATGTAAAGTTATACACATTGTTCAAGTTTGTAAGTGCAAAATATTTATATTGTAGCTAGTACAAAGAAGCTGTAAAATATATACAAATTGGTTATTTGTATTTGGTAATTAATGTTTTGCAAATTTGATATTTGGTTGTATTCAGTAATGATTGACGCATTTTTATCGTTTATGTTTAAAAGTAATCATTATTTTAGGGTCGTTACGCGCGTTTTTATTGTTCACAAATTTTTATTGTGACAAGAAAATATGTATTTTTTATCGAATTAGGTGTTAATTTGCGGAAGTCTATTTAACTACTTATTTGATTTATATTGTTTTGTTTAATTCTACTATAATTATGGCGCACATATTGGTCTCCGAAGAATGAACACTACTAGGCTTCCAAGATATATCCGAACTCTTTTCAATTCCGGATGATGCATCGTTCAGAAGCAAAATACGTGTCGTAGTATGAGTGTAGACTCAATAACGATCGGAATTTTATAATCCTCACACATGCTAATTGTAGCGGAATTAAACAAAATAATAGAAATCCATTAAGTTACAAAATACGTTCTTTATTTCTGTGTTGCGAAGTTATTTTCACTTCCTATTATATTCTAATCTTGATGATACATAAAGTATATTTAAAACTGTTCAGTGTATGAAAATTCTATGGGAGACTTCATTCACATGAGTTTGATATATGCCTATGTCCAATACGAACAGTAGTGGGATTTAAAATTTTCAGAAAAGTTCTAATTTAATTTGAAAGCTTATATTTTTTTCTTTGTTCTAGAAAAACTAATAATATTTAATAACATTTTCATTAGTACTAATATGCTAGATGTTTTGACCAGTATCCTATGTATTGTATATTGAATACTAATCCAAAGTGCTACTATAATATACAAAGTAAATAGTTAATTAATATAAGCTCAAGTTAATCTTTGTATATGTTAGCTTCGTTACGCACAGTTTTAATGTTCGTTTGTATGTTAGTACAACTGTCGCATTTTGTACAATAGTAAATATTTAAATAATCGACTTATTTATCCAGAAATGTTGATGTTAATACATTATTATTGAAGCCTGAAATATTAATTAAAAATCGTATATTCATATTGCTATCGTAGTTACTTATACAAGTTGAGTATATGTATTAATTATTCATATTCCTCTCCACCATAGTGCCGTCAGAAAGAGGCAGAAGGGACATTTATGCATTTTACAACGATTAAAGATTTTTTACTACCAATTCGGAACTAAACAAATATTCAAGAAGCAGAGTATAAAACTTATTTTGTAGCTTGTGCATTTAGTCCAAAAAGGTTAGGAAATGTGTTAGTTAAAAATATGTTTGATTATTAAATATGGCTATGATAATATGATAGTTTTAGTGTGTATAAGAGCACAGTTGTCAAAAATAGTATTCTATTGAATGTGACTCAAATTATAAGTTAAAAGTTACTCCAATTTCTATTCATGTAAAAATTCTTTAGTTCTTCGACGGAATTCGTTAATAATTTTGTTATTTGTTTTTTTTTATTATCTATGCTATTTGACACCTGCTTGTTTACTGTGGAAGCTAATTGCGATCCAATGACTAAGAATGATAGAATTTTTGTTTGCAC
Organism: Achroia grisella; assembly: GCF_030625045.1. NCBI lineage: Eukaryota > Metazoa > Arthropoda > Insecta > Lepidoptera > Pyralidae > Achroia > Achroia grisella. The sequence goes on along the minus strand of NW_026712657.1, from coordinate 282,255 downwards.
GTCAAAAGCCAGTTGATCAGATGGAAGGAAAGAGATCGGATCGACCTATCGACTCTAGCCATTTTATCATTTATAAATACTTTGAATCTAAACCATCCTAGCTTTACGCTCTTATACTTTTCTTGTAATTATCCTAAATTAACTTTTAAGTTACAATTATAGAATTGATTAACAGTAAATTAAGTTTGTTTGACTGAAACAATAATCATTGTATTGACTGTAGTTTTTACTTTTAGTCGAATATTAACGGGTTTTAGTGTATCCTTCTTAAACGAATTCCCATTAAAGAGGTGGTGTATTCTAATTAAGTTCATCTATTAAGTATAAAAGAGTTTTGCATTGAAAATTTGAACAAATGTATGTTGAACTCTTTTATAGTTACGATTAGAACGATCAGTGCTTTTATGTTGTCCCTAATAGTGATTGTTAGTTTTTATTATATAGTAAAAAAGATATTTTTAATTTTTGTTTTTTTTTTATTTTGCCTATACATTCATATTTTTAGTAATGATCCGTGTACCACGCTGGGCACCAATATTATAAATAATATATAGTATAAAAATAGGATCGGGTGGCGCAACTGTAAAAATTTACATAGACTATAAGAAGTCTCGAAACTGCTGGCAAGTTTCTAAATTCGTAAACATTGTTATTGACTGAGCAGCTGTACAACAAAATCTCTGGAGCTAGAATACCAACAATTATCACAAATTGTTTGTAGTATTTGATTCTATAACGTCTTTTAATGAGTGAGTGCTTACAATAGGGGAAATATGGGCAACGGAAAATAGTTGTAGGCGCCATGAAAAAAGGCTCTGTTTTAGATATGTACGATGTTTATGAGCTCATGTACATTGCGACTGTTGATACTATCATTAAATAAAAAAATAACTCCAAGCAACCACGTTGTTATGTTTTCTATTCAACTTCAGCAGTTGTTCTACGAGAAGAGGCGCTTCCAAATATGGTTAAATACAGTTCAACTTAAAATGATCTGCCTAATGAATGAATACTCATTAAACGTAAGCGTCACTAGTGAAAATATCATATATACCCTGGTGCCTTAACCATCTTCCATTGATTTTATACCGTCACATAGTACTTAGGTGGTTTTATTTGCATTTAATAGTAGTTTGTATGTATTACTATGTAATACTTTGTAAATAAGTGGACTACAATATAGACAAATAAGAGCAAACATTAGATATATAAGATACTGTATTACACATTTGTCCTTCTAGCATATTATTTATAAAAATGTCAAAAGTCCGATAGATCTTCAAGTATTCTGTGTCCGTTTTGATCAGATTTCTTAATATATAAAAAGTGTAATGCATATTATTAAAGTAGCGTATTGGACGTTTTCCATTGTTATGAATAATACGGCTAGTGTTAGTTATTTTTTGTTGATATATGTTCTTTTGTTTGATTCCATTTGTACAGAATTTAAATACCATATGTTAAAGTAATAACATACTGGTATTTTTATTCTTTTATAGATAGAATCCTTAGTATGATTACGTGAGTAGGTACTTTATGTACGATATAATGATACGAGCAGTCCAGGTTGTCATTAATTCTTCGATTTTAAGTACTTATCAATACCCTTAAAAGTTACGTATTACAAATTAAGTAAATTTTAATTAATTGTGTTAGCATTACTAACATTTACTGCCGTAAATTAGTTACTAAAAAGACTAAAGTAAAATTGGCTAGGTATTGAAGTATTATCTGAATGACAATAAGTATTTGAAATGCTATATAACAACAATATATTAATGTAAACAGAATAATACAGTAATATAAGGTTTAATATCTATTTATCTAACTATCGTAATTTATTAGTTTTACTGCTATTGTAAAAGTACTATTGCATACTTATAACAATTTAATGTTATATTGATTCATCTTTGATATATTGATCTGTTATCAATAAAGGAGCCACGAGCTACTCACTAAGTCCCGTGAAATATGATTAATCGTGCTAAAATTGTCTGCAATGGACAATCGCGAATAGTTGTTGACTGTGGAGACCATCGTTATAAATTCCTGGATTTAGTACAATATTAATTTTAGTGGCTTCAGTACCTTCTCTAATGCTATCCATCATTACATCTCTAATTTTGTACTTCTTAGGTATACCAAATTGGTAGGTTTAGGTACAGGTAGGATCAGCTTCATTCAAACATATCTATCAGTTCTAACAGTGTGATTCAACAAATTGTGTATCTAACCGCATTTGTTAATTATGATTTTATGTGTAACCATAACCATAAGAGATAACAAAATTGAACACAAAGCAAATTAATTTATTAACTTCGATATAGGTTGCAAGAAATGACTATATAACTTATGACCATGCGCAACCATTTATGGCGCTATCATTTTCGCGCTAGGTGGATTAACCTCAACGTGAATACCGACACTTTTAATCTCATATAAACAAATATTTCCTTGTCCATTTTGCAACTACCTTTTAGAAGCACGTCGTAGATTTTCTCTACAGTATGCTTCAGACCCGCACCATGCTACAGCGCACTTGGTATAGTATGTAAATTTAGGTTTACAAAATCTGAAAGTTCATCTCCTTACCCTGTCTATTTTCATTCTTTTTGGCGAAAGTCTTGCTGGTATAAAACAGAATAGGGACAGCTATATATTTATAACATTCTTAAGTAAAACATAAATTTAATGCCGTCCTTTATTCACTACGAACAGAAGCAATGAAATGAAATATAGGTAGGTATTATATAGGTGTAGATTTTTTTAACGACAGCTAATAAAAGTTTATTTATATATGTTTATATAAAAGAGTTTGTTCCTAACACTGAACGAATATTCATAATTCTTTTTATAGATGCTGAAGGTTCAGGGAGTACCATTTGATTGTTGATTAAACTTTCTTTCCCTCTAGAGTGGAACAAAACATGACTTAAAAAATATTTTATCGTAAGCCATAAATCATTGCCTACCTGTACATACTGAATATTCTTTCGTAGCATATAATTATATCTTATTAGGTACTTATTATGGAATTTATTATACTATATGTATACTAAACATACCTATATAATTATTCTCTGTACTGATAAATACATTTTATAATCAAACGTACATATAATTCTAATGTATGTATGTAGTTTCTAATATTCTGAACCATGAACATTTTTACGAAATTGTGTAATAATTAGTGACATTATCTCTATTAATTTATTTAATAATTATTATTACTATATCTATAGTAGTCTTTGTTACTCTACTTTGATTTCTTACTTTGTGTTACTCGTATTTATTACAAAATATAAGCACCTCTACAATTATCTATTCACTTTGCTACAGATCGACGACCGCTACTCATCTTACGACACAAATTCCTTAGTCGAAGGCTGTGAAATATAGCTTTACCTACCCCTTACAATTAAAAATTATAATTTTCCTATCATATTGATATAAAGTTTCTGAAGTGGGTACATTTATTTAATTTGAAGAAAATAATTAAATATAATAAATATTTATAACATAAATAGTTATACATAAGTTATAAATATTTATAATGCAAAAATAGATTTATTTTATAAATTTCGACTAATGAGTCGACTCAATAAATAAACGCACCCACTGAGCTGATATTAAATATGTTTTATTACACCATACCTACATGTACTACCTACTACATATAAATGTGCTCATGTTTGAAATTCCTGATGGAAAATGTACTCTGACATTTTTCTGATTAATATAAAATAATAATATTTAATTTAAAATTAGTACCAGGGCAATAATAATAATAATAATAATAATCTCAGGACAATTCACACAGCGCCATCTAGACAACTGATACAAATACATAGATTTTTTTTTTTCGTAAATACATACATATTATACATAGAAACTAAACACAAACAATCATTTGATTTTTTAGTTAAGAAAATGTAGTATACAAATATTATTTGGGTTACGAATTGCGATAGATAAATGTCATGATTCTTGTGTTCATTGCGTATAAGATCTACATTTTTAATATTTACATTATAATAATCATTGATCATAATTTTATTTGTATACCTATGTACTATGGTTATGTATACTTACCTATATCTCTATTAAGTAGGAATTAGGAACCAAACTTCATGTTCCAAATATGCCTTTATTATCTGAGTACAAACTATTTCACTTTTTCTCTAACGTAGTAAGTAAGTTACCTTCAACCCTTATAGATTTAGTGCCTTTGTAAATAGCGTATTTACACCGTATTTTTATGTTTGTAATATTTATAATATATTGTACTCCAAAATTTTCAAAGCTGAACCGCGCTAACAATTAGAAAAGTTGCGAACATCTTTCATCAAAAATGTAACGATAACTTAGAACTCATTAATACCTGCTATATTCCTTATTACAAGACTTTTTTTTATAAACTTGCCGTCTCCATTGTCATTTTGTGTCCGAAAAGCTTTGTTTTGAAGCGAGAGGAGAAAACTGCAAGTCTAATTTAGAAACTCGAAGGATATTGGACTGTGCCATTTTGTACTCCTTTATACTCTTGAATGACACATATAATTTATTAAATCTATATTCCATGCCTAATGAAAGAATTAACTGACATTGTTATCGATTTATTGGGTTTAGTCTTGATTATAAAAGAACATTACCAAACTACATTAAATCGAAATCGATATTGAGATTTACCTACAGAGTAGTGGTGATCTTTCTCTACAGAGTTTTGTCTGTAATCTGAGTTATTGTTAGTTTTTTATACGATATATCATATCATATCAGTAAAAAGAAGAATAGATCGTTTAAGAGTTCTATAAATTATTAAGTACCTATTATTATACTGTATATATATATATAATGAAATAGCACATACGACGACAATAAGAAATATTTCACAGCTTTAATATTTTTTGGGAATCGTAATTGGAACATACCTAAATTTTATTATTAAACGTATAGATACAAAAAATTAAATGACGACTATAATTTTTGGACGGTATTGTAGAAGCCTTTAAATATGTACATAGTTATTTATGTCTAAACCTGTACAACTTGATTCTTGTTTTGTTTTTCGACTAAAAACAGCAAAGTGTGAAAATTCGCGTTATGATTCCAAAAAAAAAAAAATTCAACCTTTTAATAATTATAGTATTTGAACAGAATGATACAATCTATACATTTGTGACAATAATAGAACCTAACTACACCTAATTGTAACCGTATTTTTCCACTTTTCCACTAATATTGTATAACAAATTAGAGCAAACACTTTTTAAACTCTTCTAAATTTCTAAGTAATCATCTGATATGTACTAATGGAGTTATTTAATAAAGATTAATGAAAATAAATTATAATACTCAATCATAGTTTTTTATTTATGTAGCGATTAAAATAAATTATAATTAAGGTATACAAATATTTAGATGTGCACTGTGCTACGTGTAGCGGGGCATATGTAGGTATGTATTAACGATATCATTCGCTATTACATACACAACATATAGGTACATACATAAGTTTAAATACATAAATATAATTTAAATAATTAGATTTATTATAATGCAACATTAGGTCGTTGGGCATAATTGTGTTTTATAGACAAGGCCTACTACAGCTGTATTATCCACTTTTTACTTCATGTCAACTTTGTAAACTTACAGTGTGTATCTATATTAAATACGAGTACCAATATCTGTGAGTCGGTTTGGTTGTATGTATACAGTCATGTTATATAACTTATAATATTTGGTTGCTATAATTTAGTTAGTATATAATATACTTTAAAAACAATATTTTTTAATTTTCGACTGTAATCCTAATTTTAAAATTAATAACCCAAAAATATTTGAGTTATTCCAATTTATTAGAACTATCTTAATAATAGTATGTTTACTATATTATAAGTAGTTTGTGTGTCGTTGATTCATATATATAAGATAAGTATAACTTCAATTTCTATAGGTGACGCATACAGTACAATTAAGTTGCTACATAAATAAGCAATGAGCACAGGGAAAGCGTTTAGGGATCTATACCAACATACATACTCATAAAATGCGCCCGTAATTTATATGGGCACTGGAGGGCCGTTTCATTCGATATGTATTTATAGAACTTTCTACTATGAATTTTTATGATACTATTATGATTGAAATAAAACGTACTGACATACTTGTTCGACAATTAAACGGTAACAAAATGACCACGCATTCAATAGTGCAAATGAAATAATAGTAATTGCTCCTTTAATATTTTATCAATATAATTAAAAAACTGTTCTAATAATCTATTTGAAGATAAAATCTGGGTGCAAATATAATACCTACTTATAAAGATGGAAGAAATAGAATAAATAGGTGTTATTTTTATATGGAAATGTGATTTAAAAAAATATCATTTTGCATTGATATTAATTATTCTTGTTTTAGATGTTAGACTTTACTCTCAACAAAGAATATGCAATATAGTATAATACAAAAGTATTCATAGCATGACTTGCGACATGATTTATATAGTTTTTTGTTAAATGGTTTGTTTGATCCTTAATTTCAGTGTACTTATGTATGTAGTAATTATGGTAATCCAAATTATTTTATACGAATTGACATACAAAGTGTTGGTTTCGAGTAAATTTGATATCATGAATACTTAGTTATGTTTTTTGTAGTTAGATAATACAGCGTATTAAAGTTACGAGAAATTTATAACATGTAAAAGAGACGCTTAGTAAGACAGTGAAATAATTGTATGTGTTATATATGAATAAAATATATAACTATTAAATACCTAAAACATTATTGTACAGTATGCTTTGTTATGTCATTCAGTTTGTATTTTTTGGTATTGATATAACAATTTATGTAGGCAACAGTTACCGCTTACCATCTTTATCTACATTGCAAAAGGGATATAAAGGAATAACATCTTTAAGACAACAACTTTTTATTGTGTTCAATAAATAAAAATAAATATCGACATAAATAAACTAGCTCTAAACTCTAGCTTCTCCATTCCGTGCTTTCGTTTATGTACAAGACCATTCGAGTGCTTTCGTGTAATTTACATGAGGTAAGTCGGACTTTTGTTAATGGGTGGGCGATGATGACGATGATGGGGCTGATGATGATATAGACGCTACGCTGGAGTAGCTCGGTGACTGGTTGGAAGCCGCTGACGAGCCTGAATCACCAGAGTAGTATGAGCTGTAGGCCAGTTGTGAAGGATCCCATACTCTGGAATACGGGCCAGAAGCGGAAGGCTCCCACTGTGGACTGTATGAGTCTTGGGGTGCAGCCGGCGTGGACGCTGCAGGTCCATATTGTGATGATGGCAGACCGTATTGCGGTGCAGGTGGGGCAGGGGCTTCAGTCGGAGGTACCATCGGCATAGCTGTAAATATGAATATTCATTAGGTAATTAAATGACATTGATATCTCTAATATGTAAATATACGAGTATAATAAGACGTTATAATTTTTACATGTTCGCCTAATAAATCAGATATTTTTATTAGTCTAAAATAAATATTTTATCTCTATATAAGTAATTACCTCCTTTCTTCGCGATCAGATTATAGACAAGGAATCCAATGACCAGAGTGATTGCGAGCTTGCTCAGTATAAGTGCTTTTATGGCCTTAATACCAACGATTGCGAGTAGTATTGGCGTCAAAGCCTTCAGCTTCAACTTCAGTAGAAGTAGAACTGGCAGCAGCAGCTTCTTCTTCAAGATGCCACGAGCTGAAAATACCAGATATACCGATATATTAGACCAAAGTAAAGAAATATAAATATAAAACTATTTTGCGCTCGAAAGTGTATGTATATGAATCAACCTTCGCCATTTTCATTCTCGGCTTCAGGGAAGTCCACATCGAGACCCCTATCAGCTCTGTATGACACTTCAGCTCCTTGAAACAGAAATTCAGGTAACTGGAACCTCAATTCGTTAGTGTTTAGTACCCTGCCGACACGATCGAAGATAACTTTGTCAATGTTTTTCTCCTCGAAAGCTCTAGCAGACTCCGATGTCACACCGAGCTTAGTATCCAGGAAGGAGAGAACTTTCACTTTGAGACATGACACGGGCGATTCAGTATCAAAACAATCACTCATAACACTGTCCAAGAGATCGACACTTGTACTCAAACGAGCTGTTTGAATTTCATTGTCTTTAAGGGTATAACCGCGAACGAGGGCTACAGAAGCCAAAAATAAAAGACACTTCATTTTGTTATTTTCACTTTGTCATTAGATTTGATTAATTAAACGTTCGGCACGGCCGGTTAATGGAGTAACAATGATTTAATTTTTCAATGGGCTTGGTTTTTATACGTGATCCTTTGGACGGCTAGGCACGCAACGCACGCGCGTGTCCTGACTGCGAAGCGCTTTCATACTTGGCGAAGTATTTATTTTCATTTAAGAAAGTCCTGTATGGTGAGAGTGTGTGTAAATTTTGGCTGAAAATATGGAATTACGATTATAATACTCGAAATTTTATGATAATTTTTATAATGAAAATTATTTTGCGTAGAAAGCGCGATAAAGTTTCGTGAATGTGGGAAATGAATCCGTCATCAAGGAAGGAATCCTTGCTTACGGAGGTGGGTTTGCAAAATATGTCTAATGTGTGTCGTGAATGATAAAACGTTATCAATTATATTATCTCTGTAAACAAAGTCACAAATGTCCGTGGTATGACTCTACTTACCGCTGTTGCTCGTGCTATAATTAACAGGATTGGGTTACTCCCCAATGTAGATTTAAATGATTAAAATATTCAACTTCACTTTTAATTTAAGGTTCATTGAATGAAAAAAAAGAATGTTTTACCAAGTTTCCGCCAAATTCATACAAATAAAAACCAGCATACAATCCTAAATGGCAACCTTGTTCTATATATAAAGAGTCAGCTTGATTGCCATTCTAGTTGATAAACCAAATTGCTAACGAAATATCGGTATATTTATGCAAAAATATAATGTATTATTATAATTAAAGCAGCGCAGCATGGAGATCTTTGGGGTAGGCCTTTGTTCAGCAGTCGTCGTCACGTCTTCAGGGCTGAGCTGATGATGATGATGATTATAATTAAAATCTTGTGAGACAACCCAAGACGAACCGTCCCAAGCCTTTTTTGTCAGGTGTACCTATCAAAAAATATTATCGTAGTCGTTACTATCATGAAAAATTAGCAAGAGCGATGACTTGTTAAGTGTCGTGTTTAAAACTATGGTTTCAAATATTTCTTATTGGTATAACTAATACACAGCAATTTTTTATGTTGATATGTCCTGTAATAGTTAAAAGAACTTCTGGAAAAGTCTGTGTATACGTAACGCATCATCAACTAGAATAATAATGAATTCGGGACCTCATTTTTAAAACAATGTGGTCAAAGTGGCCGCTGTACTCGTAACTTTGACGTAAGAGAAAATGTACAGCAATCATTTTTAAAGAAGTTAATAAAAATTTCTAGTCAGATTTGTTTATTAATTTATGCATTATAAAATATAATATAGAATAAACTCACATAGCAAACAGGGCGATACTTAACATACTGTTAAGATATTTATCCTTTACACACATAATATATTGCCATAATTTTTAGAAATAAATACCTATTTAGTTAATATTATATGAAAAGTTTATATTATATTAATGAATCATTTACTTGATAGCTACAATTTCGTCCTTCACTTACCTTTCTAGTGTTGTACTTACACTAGATGAAATAAAACATGTATTGTTTTTATGTATTTGATAATTTCTAAAAATTTTTGCTGACTGAATTTTATTTACTCGTCTAATTCCTTCCTCCTATGTATGTTATCTATTATCCATGTCACTCTATATATATATAGAGTGACAATAAAAAAATGTGTCATATTTCTAGATTCTTTTCATCGTATACCGCATCGCTGTCTCGTCTACGAGAATTTATTAACTTATTAGGAAGTTCTGGTTATCGTTCATTTTAAAAGGTGAGATATAACAGTGCAATTACGACGAGATAGATTACCAGTTACATAATATTTAAGACTGCTGCCCCACCCATGGCAGCCCATGGTTGGTACGCCCTTGGCTTATATGCATGAACAGTACAATGCCTCATCATATAACGCCCGTAGTATTCCCAGTACGTTGCCATCCCTGAGTACTTAACTGTTATGACTCGCGAACTTACCCCGATAATATTTTTCATACAAAAAGGTTACATTCTATACCTATCTGTATATTATCTTTTGTGTCGATTGTCGAGTATGAATTTTCTTACGGATGTTAAGTATCGTAGTTAGTAATTAGATAATTTATTGTTTTTAGGTTTGGTTAGGTACACTTTACAGCTTCAGAGCCAGGGAGGGGCAAGCGCTTAACCCTGCTCCATCGTGGCTATGCTCTTGGATACAGGCTGGTTGCTACTTTCCATCAGGCGAAGCTTACTTTATGTGCTATTAAAATTACATAAAAACAACTTGATACAGCTAAAACTGGTTCTGAGAATTGATCAAGTATCAATAAATAAATCAACAAGTTGACGATTGTTATGCACAAAGTCGGTGCTCTCACCCACTGGTCCGTACATACAAATTATTTCACGTTTTATAGTGCTTTTGTAACATCTCTGTTTGGTAGTAGTTCTATGTCTCACGCTGCATTAATTCTGTCGCATGCCTTTGTCTTCGGAATATTCGTAGTTATATCTTGTTTACATTGCGTTTTTATGTTTTAAGTGACAATTTGTAATATTAAAGCGATACTAGTTACCGTTAACTCTACTCCGATGTAGGTTGTAGGATAATTTTTCTACTTCATATAATTAAAAAAATAAAACAATATTTTAACAGTCGTGTACTGTAAAAGTATTCTTTGTGTACTGACAAACCTCAGAAAATATGAGTAAATATTTTTTTATTATTTATTTACATATTTAGTACATAATTAATAATTTTATTTATAAAAGTTTATAATTAGAGGCGGTCCTGAACTTAGAACGTAGAATAGTCATGTATAAATATTTTATTACTTTGTCCTAGTAACAATATTGGCACGTTCAATTATCTTGTCACTAATATTATTGATTATAAGTAATTTTACTTGAATAAAATACATTACAGAAACTTATTTCCATCTTGAGTTTTCCACTCTACATTTTTTTTATGTACTACGCAGACGAATTAGTACAGTCTATCTTGATAACTAAGGAAGACTAAATTGCAAAAGGTATATTGTTTAATTAATGAATATGGAAATTCCTGTATAGTACGACTTGGTGAGGTACCAGTGGAGCATAATAAAGTTGGTTTGAAGTTAGTTAATCGGGGCGAATTCACCTGTTATTTACGACGATTGTTTCCAAATCGCGTGGAGGCCGATGTGATATGCTACATTCCTTGAAATAGAGCTACTAGTCTTCCCTATTAACAAACTTCGCCTCCCTAACGTAATATTTGATAATTCAATTGCGAGTGTTGCGTTATATAACATTATTACTTGCTTCTGAAGCAAACTGAAAGTGAAATTGATGTTATTTGTCAAAAAACTCGCGTGCATGTGTCTACTTAGACTACTTACCCAATCTTCATTATGCAATAAGGGTTGTGCGGCATCTCGTATGCATTTCACGGACAACCATTTGCATTTTTGCCGCCATGTCCGGATTGTGAAATTGCTGTTTCACTTCCGTTCGACGACTTCGAGTGTCAGATCCCACTTATACTTGTAATTTGTATATTTTGTATGAATTACATGTATAATATCTGACTTAAATAAAAAAAATAACAATATGGCATACATTTAACAATATGGCAGGGCGGCATTGCTCGCTGAATGCTTGAGTTTTTTTATAATACACTATTTGTTATTTTATTAATTGACAATCGCAAATAAATTCAATTTGAAATTAGAACGAACAAAGAGCAGCGATTTATAATAGTTTTTTTATATATATTTTTTTACATTCTACGGCGTCTCAAATAAAGACGAATACAGTTTCTCAATTTTTTTTTTATAATTAAGTACTACATGCAATTTCACTCCATAAAATAAAAGTTGAATTTAAAATACGATACGAGTATACGAGATACGAGTATTAAATAGAAACAGATACATAAAATTATTTCATCGGTGAGAAGAACAAATTTAAAAATATAATACCTTTAGTCTACTTTGGAATATGAAGATTAGCCAGTATTCCAGCCAGTAATATCAGTAATTTTTTTAAAAATAATTGTTATTATTTTCTCCAATTTGACAAAGTTTGCGGCATTTATTATTTTCAGAATTATTGTTTCCTTGTTTTTCGTTTTGTTCGTAAACAAATAAAAAAAGTCGGCTCATATAATTTAAAATCTTTTCTTTTGCGCATGCACATGACATATGACATATTTAGTGTCATTAATTGTATTCCACAAAAAAGTGGCTGACCAGTCTTGAGTTTTGCGCTGAGTTGTGAGATATGTTATGGCGGTATAAAGTGAGTTCTTAAAGTAAGTTAGCACGAGCTGAAATTTAAAGGAAGCCTAGTAGGGATCAGCTTCTGCAACCTGCATTAGGTGCTTTCATAGTACGAACGCGAAAAATCTTCCAATGGTTTCTGGATAATTTCTAGTGAATCTAATGAATGCTATACTTCATGACGTTCATCCTTCACCATGGTATACCATTAGCGTAGGCGAGTGGGCCTATAGAATGTATCAATGAAATATTGTATGCAGTTTACTATATATTTATTAACCTCATATCTATTCATTTTATAAAAATATAACTCATCACTATTTGTTCATGAAAGATGCGCATAATAGGAAATCTATTATTGGGGAACTTTATTGAATTAAAAATTAATAAATAATTAAAAATATTAAAATTTATTTACCCATTAAATAATTTTTAATATTTTTGTTGCACTATGTGTATACTATTTTTACTAATGTATTGCTTAAGATTATTTATTCCAATCGGTTTACAATTAAAAAAGTATAGGGTATGAATGAGACGAGATGAGATCAGATGAGTCCGAGACTTCTTTCGGACTCATCTGATTTTTTTCGGACTACTCTAATGCTATTGACCGCAGCTGGCCTTTACAGCTTCACCGGACGATAAGGGACGAGTTTAGACGGCACTCCAAACCCGTGGAAGGACTTATAGAGCGGCTGAAGGCCAACTCCGATACGACAATAATCTGAGGGCACCGCTAAGGGCTCGTAACTCGGCTCAGCCTGTCACAATTTCGATCCCCGTTTGAATTGGGGGGAGGATCGATGTGAGTAAAATAAAAATATTGTATTTTGAATAGAAACAACAACAATTACACTAGTTACATAACTTTATGTACTCGTAACACACCGTATTCGGTCGTGACTGAAATTGCAGAGCAGTCATAGTCGAAATTCAGAGTATGACTATTGTTAAGAATTCCGGTCCATTTAATTAGTCTAATTGTTAATTTCAAATACTATTAGTTCGGAAAACACTATAGATATATTTAGTCATAATATTATCTAATTTGAATTCTTTGGATATATGTTAACGAGTCTATATGGGTGCCTATATCTAAACATTTTTTTAATTTAAATTTTAACTGGGGTGGGTTTAACTATGCTGAGGTGATATTTTTGTCAATTTCATTAATGTATTGTTAATGTGCTGCTGAAAAAACAAAGGCAAAAATACAATAACAAACACAAAACTAATTCAAAGACATTTTAATAAAAAAAATATAGTTGTTTACATTTATAAATATAATTATTAAATACAATATATACATATATCATATATTGTCTTTTCTGTGATATAAATATATACGTATATGGAATTGTGACATTTAGGTACGTTAATACGAGACTTATATCTTTGTAATATTATTTAAGAGCTATTGTTTATATACAATATGATATTATTTTTTTTAATAAATAAATATTTGTGACACTAATTTATATAATGTTTACGATTTTATTCATATTGTCGCCTAAATTGTTCGCCATTTTTACTGTGTGAGTACTTTATGTGGCCGTTATGGTGTACAGTAGCACTTTTCTTTCTATAAGCACCATATAATCGATCGCTATGGGTTCGAATCTGTGCTAATGTATGAATTGTGGGTCAGCAGGGTAAAGAAGGAATGCCAACCAACACCTGCATCCTGACCGCACTCTTTGAATCATAATGAGAACTCACACTAGGTTATGGTCCCCTTGTATATGTATTAGTTACTAATAAGAATATTTATTTAGATTTAATTATTATAAGCTTTATTATAATATCCGTGCCATATATAAATGAAAAAAGAACCATAATGAAAAACGACTATACGAATGAACGTATATTCTGATGAATGAAAGTGATATTTTAAATCCGAGTTTTCAGGCGATGGTTTAGTGACCTGACGATCTTACTTATAAACCCTTTCCTAAATAAAAGAAATCGTTCCAAAGTCCTATGTTGCGCTGTTGAAACTATTTGGGTTATTATAAAAATCTTACTTTTATGTTTTTTATAATATCCCTCTTGACATCTTATAAGCCAATAAGAAATAAGTATAAGGTGAGGGTGGGGGTGGCTAAATATTTTGTTTTAACAGATTGATGTATAACTCAAATAGTTACAACAGCGCAACCTATGACTGGAACGATTTCTTTTATTTAGTAAGGATTAATTTTTTAAAGAATTCCTGTTGAACACAAACCGGCTGTAAAGACTAACAAATAAGCTTTTGTAGGGCTGAATTTGTTTGTTTATTTTCCCTAGTTGTAGCACGTGGTTGGACGTTGGACGTTGCACGTGGATGAAAGTTGTACCTAATTGTATCTTTTATTTATACATTGTATAGACATATTTTATATATAAATATGTATATATATTATATAAGTACTACCATGAATTTATTTTTAAAATACTTACGTTCTGAACATATATGTACAATAGTAATTTTTGTAAAGACACATGTTTGATTCTGTAATAGTCAGAGATAAATACAGAAAATGCTAAAAAAGATACGGCCTTGCTAGGTCGTATCATTTTTAGCATTTTCTGTATCAAAATATTTTATTTTTGATGATGCTACGGTGGACAGACGGGAATGGTTTTCCGTCTTCCAATTTTCCGCACTAAGGTACACACTCGTTTCAGGGTAACTAGTAAATACAATGGTAACTTTATTCACTAAAACCTACGGTGTTACTCTTCTTGCTACATATATATAATATGTCAAATAATGGGTACACTATTATCTAGCAATTACATATTTACTATGCGGCAATTTTTACTCTTCTTATTGTCGTTTATATAATAAAAGCATGTAAAAGAATGGGTAAACTATTATCTAGTAATTATTTACTATCCCGCAATATTCAAGTCGGAAAACTGGAGCTATAGTTGTGGTTTTCCAATTATTTGACAGAGTTAGGAGCTACAGTTAGAAAGTTAAATGCTTGACTTGAAAGCCAATGGGCCGGCCGACGGCGACGTCGAGTAAGTATTAGTCACATTAAATGCTACGACCATTCGCATTTTCTTTCTTATGTACTAAGCATAATTACGTGAATCAGTTTTGAGTCTCTTATTTTATACGTTTCCTTTACTTTTAAATATAAACTAATAATTATAGCTTGTTACATTTTTCATCTAACTGTGAGATCTTAATTCATTATTTATTATTATAAATATGATATAATTGTTGAAACAAAAAAAACCGTTGTTTTGTTTATTTATTTCAATCCTTTAGGGGCGGGATTTCGAAACAATCTTACTAAAAGTTTTTAACATAAAAGGCATCAACTGGCCTAATTTCAAGCTTCTAACTGCTGTATTATTTAAGCTGTGCTTCGATGAATCAGTCAGGACAAACGATTTTACGTAAAGGTATAATATATAAACAAAAATGAAATTAAAATATATATATGCATATATATTTAAAAATGGTATTAAATGTTGAAAGTAGAGTACTATCATATACATGCTGTTTAAAATATATTTTTATTACATAATGTTCATGTCTACAGTATGGAATTTAGTGTTCTATATACAATACATATGTTTAAAATTCCTAACTACCCTATGCTATGTATAGTATAACATGTAAAGAACTAATGACAATACATTAAATGTTTTATTAACATGTTTAAATAGGTAGTAAGTTGAGGACAAGGTGTAATAAAATATCAAAATACAATCAATTTATTTATTAATAACATAAAATAAATAACAACATTCACTCATCACAATCACACAGTCTCACTTGCACATTTTCTTTTAATAAATAAGTTGCATTAGGTACATAGTATTTACACGTTCATAGTTTCGTTGTGAAACTAATAGTTTTTGGTCTATTTCCGATCGTGAAACTACCATTCCAAATTCATTTCTAAATTTAGAATACTAGTGATTTCGAACGGTTCGGGTTCATAGTCGTTGAGCGGAGTATAGTTATGATTTATTGGTAGGCGTTGTAAGCGAGTTCTTGAGCGATCTCTTGACCAAGTTCCTGGGGTTCGGCGTCTCTCCTACGGCGGGTGGCGGCGAAAGCGGCGTCCCACGGGCCGTGAGCTGCGATCTGAGGGTGGGAGTTGTCGGCCGCAATCTGGGTAAACTAAAATGTTAGACATATAGGATGAAGGGTTGCGGAAGTTTGTTAGTTCACAATAATCTTGAAAGTTATTGGTACTATAGTATTATTTTCTGTTAAAAAGAGTGAAATTGTGCACTTACACATATACAAAAACGGTGCAGACTAGTGCTGTAAGTCTTCTTGTTTATTATTTAAAACACACACATATATATTTGTTTGAAATTCAACTAACCTTCTTGCAAAGTTGGAAGATGGCCAGTGCGACGGACACCACAAAAGAGAAGAAGGACAGCTGCAGAGCGTTCCAGGCCTTCAATCCAAGGACACCAATAGCCAGAGGGATAAGGGTCATCGCCTTCAGAAGCACGAATACAAGAATTGGCACGATGATCTTCTTTAGCTTAGCTTTACGAGCCTCTCCTACGGAACGGGCACCATCTTTGTTGAATTTGATATTCAAGTTCAACTCGTCCTGGTCCAGGTTTCTGGGGCTTACAGTGATTTTAGTGTCAGCTAGAGGTAACTGGAAAGAGACGTCGTGGGACTGGATGAAGTTCTCGATGCTGTCGAAGAAGTCGCCAGCAGAACGGCCGGTGACCTCATTGGCGGCTCCATTTTTCGTCACTTCAACAGCTTCTGAGATCTGAACAGAAAAATATATATAAAAATCTTTGGTTAAACGACTGTTCTTTGTTTCATATCGAAAGGAGCTAAAGTATTACCTGGAAAGTATCCTTCTTAAAAATGGTGTCCAGTAACGACATAACCTTGTACTTGATGCAGGCGGCTGGGTCAGATCCTTCTACGCAGCCTGACCTCATCTCCTCAACCATGCCATCCATGGGAGTTCCTTTCCAGAATTCATGTTTTGCAGGCTGAGCCACTACACTTCCGAATAAGGCGAGGGCTACCAAGCACATCACTTTACTGGTCACCATTTTTACTGATCCTACTATTTGTTCACTGTATGAAGGCTAGATAATTTCTGATGATTTCGACAAGGACTCGTCGGTTTTTATACCGCTATTTCAAATTCAGCACGTATTCTGCAGTTCCGGTACGCATCGTCTTTCGTTATATGAAATAGCGGTGGAGTTAAGCCATTATGGTTTCGATAGGAACTAAGTGTAAGGGAAAGCTATTTGATACGAATCCTCTTTGTGATTGCGTGACAAGAAGGACTTAACTTCAAACACATTTGTTACATACAGGACATTTTGGAATTAGTGAGTGCTGAGCGCCTTTTCTGTTGTTTGTGACACCGTACCCTGATTCGAGGAAGCATGATTTGACTCAACTATCCCTCTCTGGTGAATGTAGTAAGTGGAAAGTGTGAAAGGGATGGTACGAGAGTGGAGTATTAAAGGTGTTTGATATGGAAGAGCAGGCGCATTGTATTCACCGCGTGCATACATAATAGGTATCACGGTGCTATCATTGAACTTGTCACACTGGAGATAATGATCAATGATAAAGATCAAGAAAATAGAAAATATGTTGTTTTGGTAATAAATATAGCTATTTATTGAAAATCATATGAGTAATGAATGATTGAAAACTTATTTGTTTAATATTTATAAATTACCATAAAACAACTTATTTCGACTTCGGAAAGAAAGAACTTTCAATATTTTTTTGTCCGTGTATGTTTGCGATACCTTCATCAAATTCCTCATCAGCTTTGATTATTTTAATATATATGTCATAATAATTATTAGTTATTATATTTGTTTATAGACATAATAGTTTTCTATGATGAAACCTAATAAAACATGATATCTAACATTATATGATAATGAATATTGCAGGGTGATTTTTTAATGAAAATAGGTAGATTGCGTATTTATGAAAATATTGCAAATTATTTTACACCTACTTATGAATGCTATTCTAGTCAATATCATACAATTATGATATCGGATTATATCTTATACTAATTATGTAGAGTAACAGTTGATTTAGTTATGAAACTAATATCCGGAATCACCAACCATTTTGAGAAATTTGCATTTTTTAAAGGATATACAGATAAATAAAGATAGATTCAAAAATATTCAGTGAAAGATGATAGGATGAGTGTAATATTAAGTTTGTTTGCCTATCGCCTATCTATAAAAGAGTATTATTATTAAAAAGAAAATAAATTAGTTATGGAACCAATTTATTTTCTTTATAATAATATTTAATCTTTTTTACTAAAGGTGTTTTATGAAACTTAAAGCTTCTTCAATTTTAGGTAGTTATTTATCTTAATATATAAAAATATTGTGTCTCGTTGTTTGTCAGCGATGTAATCCTGAACTGATTTTAATGAAATGTTATGTGTATACTAAGTAGGTTTGAGAATAGGTTATGTATTTTATATCCTAAGTGTTAAGGGCGGCACACACCAAAACATTTATCAAAATTAATATCACATAGGTTCACATTATTCTTTTTATGATTAGGCATTAAAAATGTATTCAACCCTAAATTTTTACTCTACTACCATCAACCTCTATTTTATAATAGCATAATTTATATAGTAAAACATCGTTTGCCGGGATAGCTATTTCATATAATAAATATAAGCAGTTTCGATATACAAAACGTATTAATTAATAAAATTATAAGTATCTAGTACAAAGTAACACAAATAGTTTTTGATAGATAACGGTCTATATTCCATTATTATTGATCCTGCACGGGCTCATGTAAACGCATAGAATACAAATGAGATGACCATTTCTGGCGGTATAGTTCCGCCATAGGTGAAAGTGATTAATGGAGTGAATAATTTCAAATTTTTATTATATCTATAAGACAAGTAGGGCACACCCGGAATTTTAACTGGCCTCTAAAGAAAGGGTGATAACTTTATTCAGGTATGGTTTTCTACATGAGAAAAACATCTGTATCTCTAGTACTGTTTCTATCCGTTCTATAAACTTATTTCGATATAATTTTGTAGAAAATAACTTGTATTGAAGTTCTAAATTTTCGATTATTAAGGAACCGTTTGCTTGTGATATACTGAAAATAAGAAGAGATGGCATTTTGTTGGCCTTCAATGATAATTCCAAAATCTCAACTGGGTTTTAGCTGTTTAGCACAACGTCTTACGGCTAATGTAAGTCTGAGTATGATTGTTTGTACCAGTCTGGGTATTTTCAAAGTATATTATGTATATAATTACAAAATAAAATAAAGTTAGTATTTCTATCAGTTGTCTTATTACCTATAGTAAAAGCTCTACTTAGCTTGGGACTAGATATTGGTTTGTGAGTTGTCTTGAAATAATATAATAGTTATTGAAAAATAGTATTCTATTCTATTATTTTTAATTGAACATTATATTTATATAATGGACTGAACCGAATATAATTTTAAATTAATTGAAGTTGATTAGTAGAGCCAATAGTCCTTCCAAAATTAGGTAGTCTTTAAAATAATAGTGCCTTATCTGATGAATGTATAGACATTTACGAAATTACAGCGCATGGGATCTGTTTTATCTTTGTTTTAACTTTAAAACAACCTTAAGTGCATGCAATATATTCCAGAGCAACGTATAAAGTAGTGCGAAATAAAAAGAAATCGTATCAAAATTATTCCGAAGATTTCGTGAATTAATATCAAAATTGCAATCCTTAGACACTTGTTTAATATACAACACAACAATACGTCATGAAACTTACAAGATTGTTTTTAAGTTACAATTATAAAACAGTATATGATCACCGAAGATGCTTAAGGAAGAAATTAATTTGTTTAAGTAGTAAGTATACAGTTTCATCATTGTAATGTATTCTCCACCTGTCAATCGTCATAACTCAATGCAAACTGCATTCGTGCCCACGCGGACCATTGCTACTCACTCATAATTAATTCATTAGCACGCCTAGGAAGCGTTGACGAACCAAAACTAAGGAGCGAAACCTACACTTGGCATTCAGAGGACGACCATTCAATATTTTGATATTGGACTCATATTAGTTCAGCAAATGTCTCTGCTGTGAGTGGACAGTTGCGTTTGACAGTGGCTATACAAAATTTGGTACACTTTTTATTTCATAACCTTATAAGTTAGTGACGTTAAGTTACAGGAAATGTCTAAATTAACGGTAACAAATTTTAGTAAAAGAACAGGGAGTCCTTTTCAAAGTAAAACCAATGAAACATCAGAAGAACCGAAGGCAGTTAAACATGAAGAAGTACTGACGAAAGTAAACATTGAAAAACAGAAGGAAAAGCAAAGTGAATTACTACAGAAAGTAAATAAAAAGACAGCTGAGTATCAAGCGAATAAACCTAGTTCAGGAGTCTTTACTGAGGTAGTGACGCATGGCGCCTTTACTGGTAAGACTACAAATAAAAACATACCAAAAACAGAAAATGTTGCGTCACAACCCAAATCTACTAATGGATCCAATGGCGCTAAATTGCTTGGTTTTCCGTCGTCAGCGAATGATTTAGCATTAGATGCTAAATCTGATTTAGAATCAGATCCCAATATCACAAAAGAAGTCAAACAAAAAGTGATAGACAAGCTTTTTACTTTAGTATCTATGGTTCAGCATACGTACGAGTCTAAAGTTAGAATACTGACTGAATATGAAAAATTTAAAGATACACATTTAAAAAATGAACTAAGAAGAGAGAAGGAACATTCCGAACAATTATACAAAATAAATATGAATTTTCAAAACGAAGTAATTCAATCAATACAACAGCTAAAGAGTGAACTCGATATTTCTAGAAATATTGTAAAGAAAATGGAAAAAAGCAGTACAAACGTGGATCTCAATGACTGTCCCGTCGATTTTAATACGTCAGAAGAAACTGTTTCTAATTCTCATACGACAAAAGAAAACGATAGTAATGCAATCAGAGAGACCGAATCTGAATTAGAAAATAATGACAATAATATATAACCAATCTTTTGAATTAGTGCAAAACGAAAGAAGTTTGTCAATTTAATTATTAATGGCTACCATACTGGACACATCGTGGACTGGTACAAAATTATTTGACAGATAATCGTTTTTTTTAATATGTTGGCTGGTTTTTTATATCTAAGATTAAACATTTGAAGACCAGGGAATTATTGCTGTGATATCCAGTAGGTACTCATTATATTTTTCATATGTATATTTCGTGCAAGATTAAATATTTCCTATTTATAGAATAAATTTTTATTTTTATTAGTAGTTTCATTTATTATTGTCACTATTAATTACAACTTCGACCATTTGTTTGTGCAACTCGTGGACATAACGAAATGAATTTTTTGTATTGATTCAAAGTCAAATTGATTTCTAATATTCAAATATTCTTATAATGAGTTCTAATCCTCACTTTGTTTATGTCAATATTTAGTTTATTGGTCAAGGTTAAACATGCCATTAAATGTTAATATTATTATGTAGGTGTATGTGGGAAGAGCTAAGGTATTTTGTCAAGTCAAGTGTTGCATACCAATATCTTGAAATATATTAAACTTAGACCATTGAACCAATTTTAACTGGTAAATAACTGCGTAGTAAAACAATTAAAGTAGAGCATAAAGATATCATTGTGTCTCCATTTATTAGTCTCAATTGTTAAAATTAAATAAGTATACGTAAATGTAAGTAGTAATAGAAATAGAAATAATCTTTATTCAAATAAACTCATTACAAGCACTTTTGAATAGTCATATTTTGATTCTACCACTCATTCATCACAAGAAGAATGAGCAAGAAACTTGTGTGTTGCTCTTTTTAATAGATGTTTTTTTTTATATAAATAATTACAGTATAACAAGTAAGAGGCATGCGATAATCAACATAGAAGTCGCTACGCACTCATTATTAATGTAATCAGATAATATTGTCAGTGCTATAGATTTAAAGTTTTTCTATAAAAACATTATTATCGTTAACGAATTCTTCAATTTTATAGTAAGCTTTTTTGCAAAGGAACTGTTTTATTTGACATTTAAATCTTTTTTCTGGCAGATTTATAACAGACTCTGGTATTTTATTGTAAAACCTTACGCAATTGCCATAAAACGAATTACTAACTTTAGCCATTTAGGTAAAATCAGTTTGTTATTGTTACGTAAGCTTTTATTAGTGCAATTAACTCTTTTGAAACTGTCTATATTCCTTCTGGCATAGATGATATATATGTATTATTATTTGATTCCTTAAAACACTCTCGCAATGACTCCCTGGAACCCATACCATAAATGGAGCGAATGGCCCTCTTTTGTAAAGTAAATATTGTATTTATATCAGCTGACCCATAACAAAATACCATACGGCATAATGCTATGGAAATAGCTAAAATAGACAAGTTTAGCCGTTGCCACGTCTGTTAATTGTCTAATTCTTCTTACCGCGTAAGCGGCAGAACTAAGTCGAAATTTAGTAATATGAGCACCCCATTGCAACTTGGAATCTAATGTGATACCTAGAAATACAGTATCGTCAACGAAATTAATAGATTTATTGTCCAATACGAAATATATATATCCGTAAACCATTTTAAAACATAAGAGAGAACCGTTTGATTATCATCAATATGTCGATTGACTTTGAATACTAATGAAGTATCATCAGCAAACAGAACTATGTCAGCTATCTTTTCTACCATATAAGGAAGATCGTTTATGTATAAAAATAAGAAAGGACCTAGAATAGAGCCCTGAGGAACACCCATTTTAATACTAGTTCCCTCAGACTTTACACCATTTATTTCAACAACTTGCATTCTATTATTTAGATAGGATTTCATCATGCATAGTGCTTCATATCTAATATATAATATTCTAATTTGAGTAAGAGTGTTTCATGATCAACGCAATCAAATGCTTTTGAGAGGTCACAGAATACACCGATAGCATCCTGTGACCTCTCCCAACAGTCAAAAATGTGTTTCATTAAAGCTACACCAGCGTCAGTAGTTGATTTACCGGCCGTGAAACCAAATTGCCGACTGTGAAGCAGTCTATTTATTTTAATTCTAATAATCTTTAAACTCTAATAATCTTTAATAATCTTTAATTCTCTTATTTTTCTATTTATTTTTTAGTGATATGGAAATCGCAAATTTACATAAAAGTATGTAATATTATGTTATCTGTGATAAAAGTAAAACTCCTGGCGACACTCTATTAGCCTTTGGTAGATTATAGATAGAAGTTCTTAATTAGAATGATTATGAAATATATTTTGTTAGTTCCTGAAGGTATATAGAAGAGAAATGAATTGCGTAAATATCAGATCCCAACCAAAATTCTAACACTAAAATAATAAGTTATAAAAATATATATATCTATAATTTGATTTCTAATACACGTTAAAAAAGATAAAATTGTTAGCGGAATGATGGTATTCGGGGATGAATAGTTAGCATTGTTGCCTGATTTTTAATGATATCATTCATCATACATCTAAGAATCAGCTGTTAAAAAATAAGTGAAGATAGTAGCGTATTTAAATACCTACTTCATTACCTGATTCCTGGAACATGTACGCAAGGAGCATGGGCATCTCACCAATATGCATATGATCATAGTAGTCACATTTTATACATCAGTAAATAAGTGACGTCTGGCGGCCTGATATCTTGCTCTATTAGTTCTAGCGGCTTCGGTAGTTTAGCAGTTTAGTACAAATTACTTCCAATGTGTGCAGGTTCGATTCATTGCAGGATAAAGACATTTGTATTAATGAACACGACTGTTTTGTATTGGTTTGTTTGTTTTCTATGTATACAATGTATTTATTTATAAAAAAGAACATCTATTTTAGCATTTATATTGCTTAGTTATCATAGTACAAGTTCTTCTTAGTTTAGGAATAGATGGCGCTGTGTGAATTATTCTTGATTATTATTATTAAAAATTTTGTATATTAATTAACATGTAATAACAAATATTGATATATTATGTACATAATTTCAATGGTAAATTTACTGAACTTTTACTTTTATTTAGACTTACTAGTTGACTAGATGATACCGTTATAGTCTATTAGGTATATTTACATATCAAAATTGCTTTCGAGTACGCAATTACATGGGAGTTACGATCATTGCGCGTTGAATTCATATAGGATCTTTTCCAACAGTACCTACGCACCGGTTTCTGTAATATCAAGAGCAAGACACGAGTAAACCCAATTAAAATTAAATATTTATCCTCTCCATTGAAGTTGTACAACGCGGCTCTACAGCACGTTTGGTTTTCAATTATTTTTAATTTAAATAGTATTTTCATGTATAGAGAAATATTTGTTAGTGCATGTGTGAAGTTACTGAGATTCAAAATTCTATAATTAAACACCGTTGACCAAGGTAAGCAGCAGAGTTTTCCTCAACATTATGAAAAAGTAAAGTTTCATTTTAAATAATGTAGATTATAAAATTTTAATTATGGAATCTAAGATTGTACTACTCAATATATTATATGAACAGATTAATTAAAATTTATATAATTAATTATCTTATATAATTCATTAGAATGAGTCAGAGAGCTTAATATTTTTTGATAACTGACTTTTACTATATTCATAAAATAATATAAAATATTTCTGCAATATTGATTATGACTAATATACGAGTACAATATTGTATGACCTAAGGTCAAATTAATAATCATTACAATTTGACGACCTCGGTGGTATAGCGGTCTAGCACACCACTTTACGTCCGATGGTCGCGGGTTCGATTCCTCTCACGGTACAAACATTTGTATTCATGAGTATGATTGTTTGCGTCGGTCTGGGTGTTTACTATGTATATATGTATGTATTTACGAAAAAAAAATATCTATATATGTATTTCTACATACCCATTCTTTCTTTCTTTCTCCACATTCTTTCTTTATACCCATAACACAAGCTTTAGCTAGCTTAACTTGGGTCTAGATTTGAATTGTCCTGAGATTATTATTATAATAATAAAACCTGCGAAAGCTCTGTAAATGACAATAAATATATAATGACAACAACAATAATAATAATAAGAAATAAAAAAAGTATTTAATATAAAAATGTTAACAAAAGCAATCTCTTACAGAACTTTATGAACTATTACAAATATATTAAATAATTGTGACAAATTTATCCATTGTTTTATTGTCAAGAAGTCCTACAGTATAGGTACTATGACATTTTCCTTATTTATGAGTTGTACCTACCTAATTATATATTTACCCATGTCTGACTGAAGAGTCCCGCTCTTTCTGAATTATTCTAATTATTATAATTTTAACATTACTATAAAATAGGTGAAGTTGTTATTCCTCGGTTTTGTCATTACGGAACACAGGTAGTACTTGGTATGTAGTAGATTTATCTTATCTGTTCTATTATTAAAAAAAATATTATAATCTATTATAGTATGATGAAATTGAATTACGTAATTCAAGAAAGGGGATTGTCAGTAATGTGGACTGATGACACCATTGCTAGCAATGTACCATATCAGCTTTACCTCCACGTAATTCTCCCTGGAAACCATTATAATGAAAACATGGTATCTGTCACAATGTGCTAACTGACCTAACCTTATGCTCATTCTATCATCCTCCACTGGTGCTTCGCCAGTGTAAACTGTTAGCACAGGCAAACGCACGATTCCAGTACAATCAATTTAAAAAAAACATAGCTGAAGGTATATTGCTGGGTGGTACGTATATACAACACTTTAGTACGGTAGATATCGTGGATATCTATAATAATATACTTACTATAGGTAATGGCGATCATCTTAAAATTTTGGTTTGGTCAATTTGTTGCTATTCCGTGTAAAAAAACCTTCCTTTTGTTAAATTAATTGTAATGGTATATACTTAATTGAATTAGGTGTTATTTTGCGGAAGTCTATTTCACTACTCGATGGATTTATATTATTTTGTTTGTTGTAGCGGAATTAAACAAAACAATATAAATCCATCGAGTAATCTTTATATTGGGTTTCAGTTCAAATTCAAAAATCATTTATTCATGTAAGAAATTTTAGCCGCTTATGAACGTCAAATTTTTACATTATAATTTTATTTTTTTCCCTACCGTCCAGTTCGGTATATAGATCCAATTGAGAAGAACTGGCAAGAAACTCAATTGAATTACTTTTTATTTTTGTCACATTATAAGTCGTATGTAATTACTGCTCTACGTATCTCTTTCAGGCTAAATTATGGCGCCAAGGCTGTGGGGATTGATTTTCATATTAGTGACATTTGCTAGCGTTCAAGCAAAACCGAAATGTACAGTACAGGGGGATTTTCAAAACGACGTGATTTGTTTTGCAGAATCATCAGACTATGTTTTAGAAAGAGGTCTAGTATCCGACAATAATAGAACTACAAGAATTGTTCTAAAAGGATGTCGAATTAAAGATATAAACAATGATTCATTTCACTCGTTACCCTGGCTGGAATATCTTGATTTGTCGGTAAATTCAATATCAAATCTTGAAATTGGAGTTTTTAATGGAGCACCGCAATTGACTTCCTTAAATCTATCATATAATTTAATAACTGTTCTACCGTTAGGAGTTTTCGATCACAATCTAAATATAGAACTATTGGACTTACGAGGAAACAAAATATATATACTAGAGCAAGGATTATTTGATCCATTGAAAAAGTTGAAACACTTGGATCTCTCAAGTAATTTGTTGAGAGGGAAACAACTGAGTCCTTATATTTTCGATGCCTTGAAACACATTCAAGTTATCGATTTTTCTAGAAATGATATGAGTGACACTTCAGATTTATTGCTGAATACATTCCAAGAAGTTAATGTTTTAAATTTAGATAGATGTTTTCTAGTACACTTGCCGAATTTTGCACTCAAAACCAACCTGAGAACAATGAAGCAATTGATTATATCTACAAATCAACTAAGTAAACTCGAGAACTCAACTGCGTTTGTGAATTTAGACAGTTTAGAAATATTAAATATGGCAGACAATAAAATTGACAGTATAGCTGGAAATATTTTTGTCCCATTGAAAAAAATAAAAAATATTATCTTAAGGAATAACAAGTTGAATTCTATTCCTGACAATTTGTTTCGAGATTTGCCAGAGTTAACTAATTTGGATTTGTCTCATAATTTAATTGAATTCGTACCAGTTAATGCTTTCAGAGGAGCGCCGTTGAAGAATCTCAATTTATCTGACAACAAATTCTCTTATTTGACCGATAATTTCTGTTTGGAATTAAGAAATTCTGGGGGAAAACTGAAGAAGATATATTTCAACGACAATCCCTGGCAGTGTGCGTGTTTATTTGATTTTATCGCGGAAGTGAAAAGGATGGGGATATCATATAATACTGCAAAATATAACGGACAAGTAAAGGTGTGTGTAATGGAACAATTTTCTTGTCAACGACAACAATCTATGAATGATTTATATGTGGAATTGTACAATAATAATCTGTCATAAGTAATAATGTACGTTATTATAAAGTGTATACTATAACAGAATTATTATATCAGTATCTGAACTGATTTTGGAAAATTAAAAAATATGAAGAAGTTTGAATATAATAACTATATGTAACATAATAAATATACTACTATACTTATTTTATTTCTAACAATATTTGTATTCTAACTAGATCATTACGAATAGATATAGAAATTTAGAACAAATAAAAGTTTATCTATCTTTACACTGAGTAATGTTTGGAGCCGAAGGAATTTAAAGTAAAGTAAAGTACAGAGTTTTGTATTGCAGACATTAAGAATAATATATATATAAATTTTAATATCTAAAAACCAGCTAAGAAGCGCTCCCTGTCGTCTATATATTATAAACGCATAATACGTTAGTACGGTTCAGCGCCATCTGTATAATAAGCACTAAAATACTAACCGTATGTTGAGAGAAGTACCGGAATAATATAACAGATGTCACTGTTACATATGCTGTATTGTATAGGATATTGAAATTACTGAAAACTATATACAATATTCTAAATTTCTAACCATTTATGAATAATTCCATATATCGGTTCCTTATGTATGAAAATCTTTACATTTCTTAAAGATTCTCATATATATATTACTAGAGACGTCTGAGTAATACATGATTCTAAAGTAAAAAGTCTCGAATGCAATTCAAATTGATCAAAGTTTATTAATTAATTCAATTAACAAAGACCTATACATTTATCATTATCTGCTGCATCTAAAATATTAGATACCTATATCAATCTGTGTTTAAAATTCATAATACAATTTCGTTGAAATATTTTTATAAAATATTTTTTTATTTTTAAAATAGATTTCTGTAGATAGCAATTTTTCACTTTATAATATTAGAAACTGGAAGGTTGAACTTCTAAAAGCTCTTTCTTCAGAGTACATTATGATCCATTTTTGAGAGTTAAAACCCAATGACCATAAACAATTTTTTCTCATAATTAAATTTAAACATCATGCTATGCTTATGAGATCAAGTCTCATTAAAAATTGTTTATGATACTAAAAGTCAGACCTATGTCATTATGTCTACATCGCCAATTTCAAAAACTAAAATTTATTTCTAATTGAACTGTTTTTAGTTAATTTTGTAACCAATATTAGGCCGTATAACGCGCGGGGTCAAAAAAATAAAACACGTGCAAGAAATTTATAAAATCAACATCTGCGAAACATTTTTTTGACTAGAATTTCGGTCCGCGGCCGCGATAAAAAAGCTCGGGTTGGTGTTTTTTATGCACCTACCTATCACATATCCGATAGATTCGGCTCACGTATGTGACGTATTAGGTAGGTACGAAATACATATGATATACAGCGGGGACATATTTCTATCTTTAAGACATGGGAGGTTAACCTGCCATAGAGATACCTATTATAGCTATTTTATCTATCTTTTATGCGATTCAGATCTACAGGCTTACTCAGTAGTCTAATTTCAATATAAATTTCAATCCGATTCAATTTAGTACTGTTATTTTTTTCATTGAATATGAAATATTAAATTGTTAGTGTTTTAAATTCTATACAAATAGGCGCGTAACGTACGCAGTTAATATCAATTATTGAATCTTAGTTTTTAGGGTAGACTTATGACTTGTGTAAATATATTGTGTAATATATTTGGTCAATGAGCCGAGTGTATAATGCTTTGATGACATAGATACATATGTTTTTATCACATACATAATATTTTTGGTTCATATATTATGAATAGCGGTGTCTGGCTGTATTCCGCGTAGAATATGGTCTACGAAACTCGCTAATGACGTAGCTATCAACAGGTAATCAACGTATTTCGTAAATCTGTCAATTTTTTTTAAGTTTGCAAAGATATATACATAATATAGTTATCTTCTTTATAATAATTAATCTTCGTTAATCAAAGTAGTTTTTGATATCCTTGGTAAAAATTGTAAAATGTTTGTTTGCAGTCCAGTTTGCAAACCAACTTTCACGTCAGTCGTGTTGAGAAATAAACAAATAATAGGTATCTCTTGAATCTCCTAAACCTAAAGAACTTAGGTTACGTTTCAACAAGCAAGAGATAGACAGATAATTTAGAGTATAGATTAGATACTATTTAGAGAATTTGTTACACATATCTCTGTAATGCAGAATATGTTTTTTATAGATTTAATTCGTATAGGTAAGTAACATTAGATTTTTTAAGACTTTAAATATCATCTTTATTTGTATGAAAATATATCTTAATATAAAATATGTAGGATTATAAAAACATGCTACATTTATTTGATTAGACTTGGGCATTTACCTAATATGGAAATATTGAGAATCTATTATGTGCATATCAATAACTATATCGTATATGAGCTACATATAATAATAACAATATACTATGTGTTTTTTATCAATTCAACGAAACATCCTGTATGCAACAAGAATTTTGATATAGCTCAGGTAAGGCGAATCTTTTTTTATATAATAAAATGATTCAAAGGCCTTAATTATCTGGCACGAGATCGCACTGTTTTTTACTAATTCTGTTCCACGCCATTTGGCCGAATTTAATTTACGTATTCTGTGAAATAATATAATGCTTATGAAATGCATTATAAAAGTAATTTATGAATTATTATATGAAACTAACATACCTACAAACACAATCAGCGACTCCTGACTAATATACCTGATATTATATGTATGTGAAAATCAGTTCGTTACCTCTTGGCGTTTTGACATCTCAATCAATAGTTTAAATATTGTTCTTAAATTTTCCTAAATTTGGGATAGACGTGAATACATTCTAATTTAGCTGTTATACTGAAGTTACAATTACAAAATAAAAATGAAAATAAGTATCTATTCCATAAATATAGTCATACCATTTTGTTGCATTTTAAGCTAAGATACCTCGTTATCAAATGAGAAAGCAGATAAGTAGCATATATTTAAATAGCAGTGTCCCGTTATGTAGACTTTATTTTAGTATTTGATTTACGCAAAATAATGCTCTTTTTACTGTCAACTAGTAGTTAGTTAGCGAACATCTGTAGTCACAGATTAGAATAGTTATGTAGTCAAACGAGAGATATTTGCGAATGGACTGTCAAGTACCTACTAACATGGAATAAATAGTGGTAGTAATAGTCTTTCTGTGGTACCTACTAATTAATAAACTCACCGCGAAATCGAGAAGAAAGCAAAAGTGCAGCTGACTGTGGCACGAGCCATACGTTCGGATCATCTTAATTGTTGCTGTAAAAAAACGTAAAAAATAACACAAAAACAATTTGGCACGGAAGGTAAAAAGACAGGAAGAGGCGGCATGTTGCGGCGACTTCCGCGGTTTTAGCCGACGGCAGAATAACGTAGACCTAGACACGGGTATTTAGTAATGTTAGATTAAACGAATAAACTTGTAATATTATTTTTTTAATATGACATTAATAAGATTACTATATATAGTGTCATTATATGAGAAGACCACAACTGATTAATTAGTATCACATAATTAAAATTTTAGGCATTGAACTGGTTTGTCCTTTACATTCGGGCTACATTTTGTCAATGCACAAATATGTGACGTAAAATTCTAAGAATTTTACTTTTTATATATATCGGGGCTTAGTTTAAAGCGTCTCATATAGATCATATGAGTTTACTATACAAATAAACATGACGACGACACGGTAAATATTTTTTAAATTGGACGCTTTTACTGACGTATCCATAAAAATCCAAAGTAAAGAAGGATCAGCAATTTTTTTCTTAATTTGATCAACAATTGTTACGTCAAAAAACGTGTACTCAGGATGCAGAAGGTGGGGATAGAAAAAGAAAAATTAAAAAAACGTGGCTCGTGCTCATACTCTCGTTTTTTACGGAAACTAAAAATGCCATTTGGCAATTTTTTTGATTCCGTGTAAATTATTCTACCATTTGATAGCATGTGGTTAATGACATGATGAATTGTGATGCAAGAGACAGATGTATAGATGCAGGTTTGATTTTTTTAATATAACTGTGTTTTATTAATTGATTGTGACTCCCTAATTGATTTGCGTTTTACTTTTGTTATAGGAATATGGCCATATATATGTATAGGCGATCTGGTATCGGCTGGAGAAATTTATTATATTCTGTGATAATCGATAGATCTTAGATTTTTTAATAATTTAGGATATTTGTTAACACTATAGTGTAATGTACTATTATATCTATATCTACTTGGGTATTTATGTTACTAGCATAGCAAGTAAGCTGATGGTCTAAATAACAGTAAGTAAAAAACGACATATTTTAAGTTTCTTCACTAATTAGTTTAATATTTTACCTGTACTCGTATGTACACCTATATAAATAAATAAAATATGATACTTTATATATTTATAATAGTGTAAATAATTCTAATATTTTCCATAACCTATCTTTTATCTAAAATAGAACCAATGAAATATTAATCAGAATAATGTGTATATTCTCTCTTCTATACTCGTATGATTCATTTGATGCATTTATAATTTTAATATATTGTCCACAATTAATGTTTTTATTTTTCCAAAATCTTTATGTAACGAAATACCCCTAATTTAATTTCATTCACACAATGCGCTTTTGTTTCTTTTTTGCGTATATTTATTTGGGGTCGGTGGTCTAGCGGTTATTATATCGCCTTTTTTCCTATGGTCCGAGTTTCCATTCCTCGCACAATACAAACTATTGTAGTTTGTATTGTGCGAGGAATGGGAACTCGGAAAATATGTATTCATGAGTATGATTGTTTGGGTGTTTTCTATGTACATTATGTATTTATTGACAAAAAAATGTATTTATATATTTCTATCAGTCGTCTAGTACCCATAATACGATCTCATCTTAGCGTGGGACTAGATGGCTGTGTGAATTGACCAGGGTTATTACCTAGTATTATAATTTTATTTTTATATTATAACACATTATAGCATATTTTCTTTGTCTTATTTCAGAGAATACGTAAATTAAATTCTGTCTGTTATATGGACAGTTAGCTTTAATCAACGGGTGCGTACAAAGTCTACCTTTTTCTACCATATCTTGTGTTGATAATGCACTAAATAAAAAAATAGGTAGCACTAAATTCATAATCTACTGTAAATAGTTTGTTAAATAATGGATCCGATATTGCCAACATCATATGCAACGGAAGTTTGGCACATGCCGCGATTAAAAAACCATCAGTTGCCATAGATAAAAAACAAAAAGTTGTATTTAAACTTTTTTGTGCTGCGCGCTTTTTAGCAAGTATTTTTTATCTGCCTCGGTAGGTGTTTTTACAGTGACCAGATGTTGTATGCAGATGACAATTTTTTCTCGTGCGATTTTTAGTGGTCGCACTATGTTGAGCATACTTTTTTGAAAGCAGATGTTAGGTACGTATGTTTATTGGTTGATGCATATTAAAATTGCTTAAGTTAAGAGTATGTAAACGGTTATTATTGCCATTATCACAAAATTTTACGTTCAATCAATGGCCTTGTGAAAAGGATCAGTTTAAGAAATAATTATGTACTTGTTTTAATTCTTATTGTAGCTATTAGTTTTATTTAAATAAGAGCAGTAAATAATTATTTATGTTTCTGTGATGACTTAGTAATGGGGTTTAATAGCGAGGCGTTTAAGTAATTTAAGTATGTTTTGAATATATTAGGTTCCCTTTACGGTTCCAATTTGAATTTAAAATTAGTGGCCTTTGTTTTGTCATTAGAAGTTCGTTGTCTGATTTCCCATAATAATAAGGGAAGACATGAAAACTAAGTAATGTATTTTTTGACAAACTGTAATATTTATATTTATCTATATCAACATCTATATTATTAACAATTTGTAACATTTGTATTAAGTGTATAATACGTATCTATGTATATAACGAAATGTAACTGACAGTTGCCTGTACATATTATGTTATCTGTGCCTGTACTTACATTAAATATATATATGATAAAAACAATTATTGGGGGACTCTATTCACGTTATAGGACCAGATACATTTTTTTTTACTTTTGTTTATTAATTTGTCTATTTGGTCACGCTATCTTAGAAACGGGCTAATAAATTTAATTGTGTGATCACTCTTGTATTGCATATGCTTCACTTGAACTATTGTGTTTGTTTTATTCAAATAGATTAGCAAATAAAAAATTATATAGACACCATAATACGAGAATAAAATAATATGTAATAACCTTGTATATACGAGTAGAAAAATATTTTATTTTATAAGATATACATATTAACATGAAAAAGCGGTGTGATAAACCGTTAGACTACTGAGGCCGTCAATGTTGAATAACACCGGGACATTTTAAATTCGATGTGGATTAAATTTGTAAGTGATATTTAAAATTAAGACATTCATATATACAATTACGAGTATAGTACCACGCATAATTTGCTTCTGCATATTATATCCCATAAAGTGACGGTAAAAAGCGTATATTTTTACTTTAATATCAATTACGTTGTAAAGCAGATCTATATTATGTATATAATAAAGTAGATTTGAAAAATTGCCCATCATTATACATTCACTTTAAATACAATACGATCAATTTACACAAAATAGGATCATTAGATACTAAGTTGCACAATATAATACAAGTTTGCCATTCGAAAAGGGACTGAGATCACAAAATTATGCTAACATGTGATAAGATACACGCTTGTTTAGGAATTAGACTTAAGGGAATGTATACACATGGCGACTTTCGGTATCTGTTGAATCGCGGAAACTGAATCTGAATCTATAGGTGAAAAGAGAATCATGTAAACTATTTTATTATCACAATATCGCGATTCAATCGCCACAAAAAAGTCTCCAAGTGCACAGGTCGTTTGTAATTTATCAATTCCAGACGAATTTCGCGGAAATATTAGAAGTTTTGTTCGCATCATGCGAGAGCGATGCGTTTAATAAAATAAAATATAATTGCTATTCAAAAACAAATAATTCTTTGGGCCTTCGGCTAAGGGCACAATCAAAAGCATTTACATTTGAATAAATCGATGCCGTATAGAAATGCATTGATATACAGGTGTTACAAACTTTTTTATATAATTCAATTTTTAGGTAAATATATATTATCCTCACCTATTTCAATTACCTTTACTTTTTACTTGTTTCAACTTAAATAACATTAATTGAAGTTATATATTATATATTACAAAATATAGAAAGAGAGTAGAATTACAAAAGAGACACAATTACAATATAAATAATATAATTGTAGTAGTACCTATAAGTTTCTATATAAACAAAGGAAGTTTAAAGTTGACTCTATTTTGGAAAACATAATCATGACGCAAACGTCATTAACCTTTTTTGATTTCCACTAAATTAACAAGATTTTTAAACTTTTCCATGCATAAATTATTACACAAAAGTTATTTATGCGCATACCTATCTGTACATAGAACTTGTTTTTGACTAGTCCTTCCCATGGCTTTGACTATATGGAATAAGTATGCTCATGTCGTCACGCAACTTGTATTAATATAATACTAGAAATGGTGTATACACTGATATAATAATGTAATCTATACATATAAATAAAATTGGAGTGTCCGTTTGTAACATTGAAATAACCGTTTTTTACTACATGCATATGAATATAAATACGGTACATATACCAAAAAAACAATTTTTACAATTTTTGTATGTCTGTCGGTCTGTTTGTTCCGGCTAATCTCTGAAATGGCGAAATGACCGATTTTGACGGGACTTTTATTGGCAGGCAGCTGATATAAGAGCAAGAGTAATTTAGGCTACTTTAATTTTAGAAAAATAAAGTTAAATTCCACGCGGACGAAGTCGCGGGTGCAGCTAGTATAATATAAATATGGAATATACTTAATATTTTGAAAACGGCTTTAATTATTTTGATGTAAAATCAAAATAATCGTGTAACATACATACATACAAAAACATTTGATTAACTTTAGTTGATATTTAAGAAATTTTTTTATTAAAACTCTTTATTAACTACAGTTATAATAGTAATGTGAACTTTAGTTAGTAGTTATGAACAAACTGAATTTCGTATTTCTATTTATTAGTTTAGCACTTACAATAGTCTACAGAAGTTGTATTAGCATTATTGTATTTTGTATAAGTTTCAAAGGTCTTCTACTACATATTTATGTATGTTTGTATATGTTAGTTGAACCCATATGCTAATTTCTTTAATTTTAATGAGTTTAGTTTATACTGAACGTGTTCATATAACTGTATAGTTACTTATGAAAATGTAGTTTAAAAATCAATGTTAGTTCTATTGCTGGAATGCCGATTCTGATGACTGAAATGTGTATATAGTCTGAGACGACAGTTCTCATCTTATTTGTGCGATGAAATTAGATTATTATTATTGTTTATTATGCGTTGAGTATTATTATTATTATGTGTTTCAGCATAAATGGTCGGATAATGTAGGAGCCCAAAACAAGAATACATTTATTCGTATCTCGCTAAATATAGATCTCGCCTTTTGGCTTCCGTCGTGTGCGGTCTCATCTTTAATCAGTCGTGAATAAGAAAAATTATAACGTAATTTGTAGTTACACATAACAGATTATCGTGACCAATATAGATATAGACTTTAAACTAACTATGATAGGACAAATAGAAAAAAAGATAGATTAAGTAAAAATATTGATAGAACTCCTAAAGTTATATAGTATGTACATAGTACATAATGCAACTATTATTGCGTTATACAATGTTATACGGAAATCAAAATCAAATATTAATATTATTATTTGAAGAATTAACGTTTTTTTAGCTCTAGATAAGAAAAGCATCAGCCTGTAGCATTGCACTTTTTCGATACATTTAGAGGTCGACTTTTTGAAGGGTTTTTTCTCTAGATCGATTCCAATTATGCACATTTTTGCCGACGCGGCCCGTTTGACGGCACCTCCACTTGGACTCGCCTCATACTTTTGTGAGCGAATTCCATCAAATAAAAATTTTCTGAGTGAGTTTTTGCTTGAGTTTTTGTTTCAGTATTGATGAGAACCTCTCTGATTTTGAAGGATTCCAGAGGGAGTACCGCAGCATTGTCTCGAGCGATAAGCCTCCTTCACACTGGCACATGTACTTAAGTTCTAAATTAAAATATACAATAGACATGCATATATAGATCAATTATTAACTAAACCAATTTTAATGCTACTCGCGAACGAGTGCTGCTTGTAAGGACTGGTCTGCTCTTATTACTTTGACTAATTTAATCTTATTGTATATTTATATTTGACCTAAATAAATTAGTGTTGGTTGGTAGTTTGTTATCACACGTATCAACTTGTAAAAGTAAACTTAAAAGGATTATTTAAATGAGCAACATACAAGTTTCTTGCTATTTCTTTTTGTAATGAGACAGCTTTCCCATCGAGAGGTAGATAAATTATTATCTACCATATGAGGTATAAAAATTGTTATGACTATTCAAAAGTGCTTAAATTAAGTTTATTTGAATAAATGATTTTCTATTCTATTCGTTTTAGGTATATGGTTATTATGGTATATTTTAAAGACATTTTGTTTTGTCACAAATTCATAACATTAAAATTTGTTATAAATTTGAGGGTGTTATTGACTAATTCATATTGGAGTGACAAACATCTTACAATTTATATTCTTGCAAGTGCAATATAATTTTTTCAAAAATAAATCAATTGCAATGTTTTGGTTTTAGAGCAAAAATATCGTGTACAATACATATAGTCGACATCGTCGTTTGGCATTCGGTTGAAAAAGTTGAATACTATTAACAAACAGGTGTAAACTAAAGTTTTAGAAAAAATAAACTGAAATCAAAATGTGACTAGCTTTTCCGCTAAAATTACAATTTGGTTTGGACTCGTAAGTATTTATAAATTATGCAAATATTTATCGATAATTTAAAGAATATAAATTTGTTATATAACGAATAAATCGTATTTAGTGATTTACTAGAATTTAATAAATCCAGTAATATCTGAACAATGTATTTAGTAGCATAACGTTGCAAATAAGCAATTTATATTATTACGTTCATGTGTACTCGCCTTTTGTTACTTGTAACCTTACATTTCGCATTTTAATACTTACAGTCCAGACATTCCACAAATTTGGGCAACATATTCGATTCTGTTTTCCACTTTCATTTTCAGTATTGTAGAAATTCATGAGCTCGACTTGATATTCATTGTCTTTATGCAAGCGTAGGGCTGCTTCCACATGGTGCGACAAAACCGATTTTTTTAATTTGAATTATATACCTATAATAATAAATATATAACAAATATACTTGGAGATATATTAACACAGAGAATAAATTTAAATTTATTGTAACTTTACTTTTTGCTTGGACCAACAGCTTTTATTGAATCATATTCACA
This sequence comes from Achroia grisella, assembly GCF_030625045.1. Classification (NCBI taxonomy): domain Eukaryota; kingdom Metazoa; phylum Arthropoda; class Insecta; order Lepidoptera; family Pyralidae; genus Achroia; species Achroia grisella. The sequence goes on along the minus strand of NW_026712657.1, from coordinate 243,843 downwards.
GTTTATACTTTGACTGTATTATAGATACATAATAGAATTGAGATCCATACCTACTAACAAGATTGTAACCCTCATGGTATGGCGCCTTGCAATCTATCTACTGTTGATGAGCTGATTTCCAACATACATAGTTTAGAACTCTCCTGATTACATCAATCTTAACTAATGACTGAATTAATGAGTTAATTCGTTATAGACATACGATTCTAAACATTATACACAAAAGATAAAAGCTTCAAATTTATGGCACGATAGATGATTTTACCTTAATTATGTTTATAAAAATAACTCCTTTAATCCTATCGTATTGTGTATATCCTTAGTGCCACGAATAGTTCCACCCATTTCTGTCATATAATTCCTTCACAACGAGTAAATGTTTTTCTTCAGTTGAAGGTGATGATTCTATTCGTCTTTACTCAAGAAAAGATGAAAGATATAATCATGGAAACTCAACTAGGTCTTCCCTATATCCTTCTACAATCACATTATATACTGTTTCGTCATCTTTTCATCTGATGACTATTCATCCAAGTTAAATATAGATATAGCTAAATACCCAATAGCCGGTTTTACGGCTATTAGCATGACGAATGACCTTCTCTATGTTACAGGCAAAACGTATTACAAAATGCCAAAAATTAGCCAAGCCAGACCACAGTCTATAATGCCTGGTTACACTTATGTAATTGGGTAATGTTAAGTAATAAATTCTCAATATAATAACTTATTCGATCATTCAACTTCAATTGGGTAATCATTTTTGTGACATTTTTGGGTTCTATTTTTTAGCGCTAATTTCCGAACATCCAAATGCTATACCGCCATTTAATACATAACTAAATAAAGATTTATAATATCCAACCGATATTATAAATCTGCTCTACTTTCAGGCTGGCTGCAATGTCTCTATACTATTTTCTATTGTATTGTATTTATATTTAAATTTAAACAAATTAACATTATTTTAAGAAAAGAAATCGTGGTATAAAAAAAAAATAAGAAATTCGTGGCTTATTACTCATTGGTTATGGCAAAATAGCAGAATAGTAATAATAATAATAATATATTTTATTGACACCAATTTAAATAGTTACAGTTATTCTCCTTATAAACTATTACATTTTTGTTAAATACGCATCATACATATAATTTACCAGTAGCATCTATACTAGAATACCATTATCCATTTTATGCTGCTGCGGTGCTTTCAATTTAGGAATTAATTATGTCTATTTTTTGTTTTCATTCTATTTTAATTTGTTTTCTATAGCGTACGTATATATGTGTACTGAAGACAAAAAGAATTGTTCATTAATCTCTCTATTTATGGAAATGAATACGTTTCTATAGGTTGAAAGGGGTATGAGGGGATGAAAGTTTTATAAAGCAGACGAAGTTGCTGGTGAAATCTAGTACAAATATATTTCCGCATTTCTTGTCTGAGAATACATTCGCTGCAACAGAGATTCTGTTGATTATACTATAAATCTTACACGAATAGATTCTGTGACTAACCCGATGTGTGGGTCGCTGAACTAGTCGCTGTTATAGAGCAAATTTAAATTTGGGATGAAAACGTGGTTAATGTGAATGAATATGAATGTGAAACGTAACTGGCAACAAAACTGAAGCTATAGTATTCATATTCATAGTAAACGTTTTCATATCAATAAAAAAATCAAATTCATGTAGGTCTATTACGACTTTTTTGATATGTTAAATCTATCGTGAGTTCGCGTTGATTAGAAGAACTGATAAGAAACTCAGTACTGTTTGTGGGTTGTTGGTACAGACAGAAATGTTTGTTGGTACGAATATAATATTAGAAAAGAATACGATTTCTTTTCAAATATAATATTCATAGCAACAACCATTTCCAATTTTACAATTGCGTTAAGAAAGTAAGATTATAATAAACGAGCTTATTATGCCTAATTTTGTTGGCTTTTTTTGGATCAAATGTAACTAAATACTATATATTGAGACACAATTAAGCTTTTTATCAAATTTCACCAGGATTCGTTTAGTCGTTTAGTCATGAAAAGGTAATAAACTGACAGACAAACACACTCTTGGATTTATCACATACTAATGTAATAGATAATTGTATGTACAATATTGTAACATTAATAAGAAAATTACATATCTTCTCTTATTAATAAATTTGCATATAACACCTGTTTAAGACTTCATCTCATTTTGATTAAATATAAATATAGCGCCAATTAAGGTTATCTTCGATCTTCACACATATCCTGACCCAATTACATGCTTATCAACTTTATACTAAACTAATTGTTACTTACGACTTTGACTATTTTTTTTAGTATAAATATATATTTGTCGTCGTAATATAATCTATCTTTATATGAAATATCAGTAAGATCTATTCAGCTTTTTAGTAGTGAAAAGCAATACAATAAAGCAAGATATAACGATATACATGACATTCATAATACTAGGTGTTACCCAGGAATTCATCCACATAAATATCAAATACAGGATCTCACTCTTTTCATACTATTTTTTCAGACAGTTGGTAACTTAAGTACGTCCTCATTATATGATCAATCGTCATGTAAATTTTCATTAAGACCCATTAAGCCCGTTTCGTGTAAAGGTATCAAATAGACAGGTAGATAAGTTGATACACTTTCGCATTTATAATATGTATATTAACAATCTACTTAATTTTAAATTCGCTACATGCTCATGATGATGGTCATGAAAAAAACTTTATACTAATTTCTAAACGTTAAATTGATAACTCAAGAGATGCATAAACGTTTCGAAGTTTACCATAGTTTGTAGCAAAATACATACAAAGACAATGGCCACCTGTCACAACAAGAGCACAGGTGATGTGCCACCTGACCAACACAGCCGGACATCAAACCAACAATCCACAAAGCCGATAGGTACTTACGACAAGCCGAGACAATAATAATACCTCACCTATTAACTAGACCCTCCCAGATATCTTGATCTTGTATATACACTCGCATTGATATAATACTAATTTTTTAGCTAATTGTAGCTTAGGATTGATCGCGTGGCGTCATTTTATTTTCAATTAAAAAGTGTAGTTGACGGAAAAAAATATATGCCTAATAAAAAAATCTCTTTTAGATGTTAAGAATATTAATTTAAATTGTTGAGTTAGATAAACCTGCAATTATAAATTTCAAACTTCATTAACAAGATTTTAAATAAAGTGATATCATTATTATATTATTTTAGTATTATTATTACAAGGTGGACCGACGATCTGACCGATCCGACGATGCAAGACGCTGGAAAACTATGGATGCGACCTGCGCAGGACCGATCGTCGTGGCGATTTTTGGGGGAGGCTTTTGTTTAGCAGTGGACATCTTCCAGTCTGAAATGATGATGACGTAAAATACGCAATGAAAAGCATATAAATATTCGGTATATACATATATGTAACATAAAATATGGAAGGGCGGGAGGGTGTAGGCTGGGCCAAAAGGACACTATTGTCCCGGTTAATCATGTTCATCAATTTTTACATAGCATTTGGAGACTTGTGTATTTGTTTCCTTAAAAAATGTATGGGTACTTTGGTAAAGAGAATGAGTATACTACAACTACATCGCTACGACTAACTACAATTGTATAGCGAGTATTAGAACTTTTATGATCGTCGATTCAATCCTCGTTTAACTATCGATGCTTTAAGATTATTGTAATATTTGTATTTATGCTTTAATAACTTTTGTCTTTTCCAAGTATATTATTGTGTTATTTCTGGAAAGGCATACTTTTATAAATACGTATCTGTAACTATCTGTGCCCGCGGTTTCATCCGCATGGAATTTATAGCCTTTTTATATATAAGAAATTATATTGTTATTCTCGTGTATAAACTATACTACTATAAAACTTCATCAAAATCCGTTCCGTAGTTTTTGTGTGAAACGTCCATCCATCCATTCACTTCACAAACTTTCGCGTTTATAATATTAGTAAGATAATCAAAGTTAGATCATTCTTTAAATGTTGATATAGATATAAGCAGATATCTAATATATATATCCGATATAAAGCATAATGCTAATACATAAATCCGATTTGCGTCGGTAACGAGGATTTTGGAGTTATAATATGTATAAATACAGTGGAATTTTCCATATAGTATTGATTGATTGTGTTGTCGCTTTTATTTATGGACTGAATAACAACTACTTAGTTCAGTATGATACTTATAAATAACCTACTTTCGAATTATTTTTGCAAGTCAATTGTTAATTCATTAATGCGCAATTTGGTGATATGTGCTTTGTGTAAGATTAACTGGTTTTTATCGATGACCCGGTTTTCAAAAACTTTTGTAACATACAGTTGGCAACTAAATCAATGCTTGCAACGAACGACACATTCTATAATATTTTTTTAAGTACGAATATACATCTGTCAATTTGTCTGTTGTCACCTTTTCAAGACAAAACTTAATGATATCTGACGAAATTAAGAGTGCGTCGAGGCCTATTGATTTACTACACAGACTTAATTGACGACTAAATTTGCACTCATACACACACCTCTCACAGCATCTTTCCAAATAAGTTTTAATTTATATTTCCGTTTAATCTTAGAGGTGGCGGTAAGTTTTACTCCGAATTTTTATGCCCAGTGTATACTGTAAAAAGTCCTCTGCTGACTGCTGACTCATCTATTTCAGCCGCCAAGCAGTTTCTTTTGTAGGCTCCGTTTCCGTTTTAAGATGCGATTATACAGAACATTACGGGATAAGAGTTACAACTTAGATCTCTGAAATGGTAACAAATAAGTGGTATCACGGTTTTCATGATAACATGATGCTGTTCTTGTGTATAGGCAGCGGTTAGCGCTTACCATCAGGTGGGCAGCCAGCTGGTTTGTCATTTCAATTACGTAAAAAAAGTTCAATCTAGTGAAACACATTTTTATATAGTCTGAAATTATGTATGTGTTATTTGGTGAAAGAATTAATAACTCACAAAATTTCTACTCTCTCTTTTTATTAGGACAGTACCTAGTATTTTTTACTTAACTTAGGTTGGCACTGAACTTGAATGAAAATTTTATATACTTGTTCATATATCCTCAACGTATTGTATATTTTGTTTGCGCCATTCTAGTAAGGAAAAGTGCAGTAACAGAAGTATTAGTACACTCTGCGAAGAAGAAAAAATCTGAGTTTTTTGATGCTTATTATGATTTCTTCTTAATAAGTTACTTTTGTCTTCTTTATAATTGCTATATTTAAAGTCGGGTCATATATCGGATGTCCATTACAATAACAATCCTTTCTCAATTCGATTTTACATTCGGTTACTAATTTGTAAACCATGTGAAGTTAGTCATTAATTACGAAGTCGAGTGATTGTTATAAGTAAAAGGGGAAGTCTCTGACCCACTTCGTGTATTACACATTCATTTGGTCATGTCCAGTTACTATGTATTACATTTATAATTATATCGATCTTGCTAAAATTGTAATAATTCAAAAGCCTATTGTAAAAAATTATCTAAATCCGTTCAGCTGATTTATTTTTGACGCTAATTTCTGTCAATCGATACTGGAATGTGTTGTTAATACCTATTCATATTTAAATTGTGTATCACTTACATATTTAGTGATCATTAAAAAAATTTACTACCATGGTAATACGACTCGGTTTATTAGGTTTACTCTTTCTTTAAGTTTGTAAAGGACTGTACAAACGTGAATTTAGACTACAATTGACATTGCGATTAGATTAAAAGTATACTTGTGTTTTTAGTGGAGATACTGGGTAATATATATATATATATATATATTGATAGAAAAAAATATATAAATAATTTCGCTATCTTCAAATATAAAATGTTATACAAATGAGACACATGCATAATTTTGTCAAGTATTTGTAATAGTAATTAAATGTTAAATTATTAATTCAAATGTAGGTAATTGTTCGTAATTAACAGTGGTTATGTAGGTAGTAGTTAACGCGTAATATTGTAATAAATGGTATATTAAAAATGGTAGGATTTGGAAATATTAAAAGTTTATTAAGCAAATTCGTTCATTATTTCAGTGTATAAAATATATAATATACTACCAGTGAGATAGGTCTCACTTTCATGTCTCTATTATGTTTACGAAAGGAAAACCATGTGACGGAACTTGTAATTGCAATTCAAAATATCAAAGGGCTAGTAAAAGTAAATCGTTTATTACTCGACATGTGTCTCGTCTCAATAGATTTATCAGATGCGTCATTCTCCACACAATGCACCGTAAGTGCCCATCGACAAAAAGGGCTCGTGCCATTTTTTTGTATGCGGAAGACGACTAGGCGAAAGCAAACAATTTATACAGCCACAAAAGACGCACACTCCACACTCAAGAACTATCGAGTTTCTTAAAAAAAATTAATAAAAAAAGATAGCACATGCCGAAATCTGATTACACGCGCCATATTTGATCAAAGGGTTGGCGTTTACTAAACACAGCAGTTTAACAAAAACCATCGGAACGTAAGTTTTTGCAGTGGAGTTTTTTTATACGAAAAAATGCAAAATCGATATCGGCAGATGTCCACAAACAGAAAGGGTTTGATGGGATTTTTTATGATAAAAAATAGCGAACATCGGCTCTATAAACAATGGATTAGAACCGTTATAGGTTTATCTCTAATGGTTTTCAGTTGTTGTTTAAAGAGTTTGTTTTATAAATTAATAATCAATTTTCTGCCTTAATGAGATGTTTTTGTACAACATATTTAAGGAAATTACGTTTTTGAACGGAAAGGGTTGTTAATTTGTTTAGTAGATACTTACCACTTATACAGTTTGCACATATTACAATAGTTTTTTCACATTAACTAGAAAGGCATTTAGGTACTTCTTATAAGACAGATATTGACAGATGGTTCTTCGGAAAAAATATTTTGTAATTATTTAATAAGCTTAGCAATTTTTTTGGCGGTGACGACGTGTTCCGTCGTTTCACCAAAAATTCAGTATGTTACGATTTTCTCGAAAATGGTGGAGAGGACTATGGAAATAAAGTACTAGAGATTAAATAATCACAATTTTAATTTTTTATGTAACTGGAATTATATACAATCTTGTACCACTTGATTTTGCCAACTGTCGCCTATACGAGTATACCTACATGAACAGCACCACTGATTTCACAAAAGGGTGTCGCAACAATTTTTGGTTGTATCGATATTAAAAAATATAGTTACCATTACTTTAAAATGAGATTAAAGGATGAAAGATAAACAAAAGATGTAAGCTTTTAAATGATAGGAAAAACCATATTTCCTTAGTCAAAGGGAACTCCATAGGAAAACCCATCACGATTGTTAAGGTTAACAACGAATTAAAACAAATTAGGCAGTTCAGTCACAATCTGGCTTCCTTAGAGTGCATATGTAATATGTATTTGTACACAACGTATACTCATATTACTTTTATAATTCAAGGTGTATTAATTGGGTTTTTTGTCTTTTACATTAAATGATTTTTCATATAAGGCACGGTAAGAAAAGCATTTTTACAAAAAAAAAAGAAACAAATAAAAATTATCCTCGGAATCCCTGAGACAAGTAATGGAATAATCAATATATCTTGATCTATTCCAACGAGATACCCTTTATATTGAACACGTATTACTAACAACGTACGGTTTATTTTTAAATACATACGCGTGCATCGCCATCAATTAAATCTAGCAGTTTCTTACTACGGCATGCGACGTAAATTCTATTAGGATATCCTTATAAAGAGATGAAAGGGAAATCTTTAAAAAATGCTGATAACTTTTTCAGCTGTTGAATATGAAGATTGAGAAGTGAGATTGGCAGACATAAGATCTTTGCTTATTGATAATATTAATATTGATTGTATATCTTTTATTTATTTATATTACTTCATTGTATATGTACCTACTACTGTATTCTACTACATTATTGCATGTTATTTGATGGGTGTTATAGGAATGGTGCTATGTTTCATCATCATCGCAGCCCGGAAGACGTCCACTGCTGGACATAGGCCTCCCCCAAAGATCTCCACGACGATCGGTCCTGCGCTGCTCGCTATGTTTAGAAGAAAAAAATATTGAATGTACTAAATATTAGTACCTATTATTTAATGTTACTTATATTATAGTTGAAACCATATTTATTTATTTGACTTTTATCATTTACTTATTAAAATACACCTAAATCGGTTAAACTGTTTCTGAGCCCTTAGGCGAACACAAAATCACAGACAAACAGGTGAAATTCAAACAATAATTGTTTTAAGTTCCATTACAGTAATAAACTTCCCTAATAATAGTTTTATAATATATCTTTTATGTATAGACGGTGCTCAGTTACATTTTTATTAGATACATATATACATAGAAGACGATATAAATAATCAATGACAATGTTGATATGTAACCAGATTAATATATACACAGTTATACCCGGACAAATCTATTTAGCATTGTATTGCTCCAATTTAATCACAGAGCGACAGTCAAAAATGCACCAGACAGACACAAATTGGAATCTGAACTCGCGCCTTATTTAGACGTTTAGAAGACAACCCGGTCGAATGAGACGATAGGTTAATGGCTCCCAGTGGAATCCTGGAACGAACCTGTCACGTGATATTTGGGTTTTGGCGAGTCAACCTAGATTAGATCACTGGTATAGATGCATATGTCGTTGGTGAATTAAAGTCTCCTTAATTTTAATTTTAATAACGTACTTGCTAATTATTATAAGCCTTGATTTCCATTTCAATATAGTGGTTTAGGACTACTTTGCTTTCCATGCTTGCGGAATATAATACAAAACTTACATTCATGAGTAATAGTATGATGGTTGGTAAGTGTTTTCTATGCATATACATATTTAAATACAATACTAATTATCTGACTATTGAAACATTTCTATTAGTTCCTTGTTAAAAATAATATAAGCTCTGTTAAGTTTAGGACTAGATGGCAATATAGATTTGTTCTAGGTTATAGGTATTTATTATTTTCATTAATTATAGACTAAACGCGTTATATAATTAATATGCTAGCTATGGAAATATAAAATCATTAAACCAAAGATCAACTAAATTCAAGTTTCAAAATGTATGGTGTTATAATATACAATGAGTTAATTTTCCTTTGTACTCCTATCTGACCATTTATTTACACCTTTAGCTGCTTTGTTAGATATATAGAATATACTTTATTTGTAACATTTAGTAAAGAAAAGGGATAAATGATACATTAAAGAACACATGTATAGTTAGAATAAGGCGGCCTTATTGCTAAGAGCGATCTGTTTTATTGTAGTAATTGGCATTTGTAAATTATCCATATATAAGTATAAATGAACCCAATAATATATGTAATGCATTATTGCAATAATAAAATTACTTCATCCATCGTGGTGTTACCATTTAGCATTGAGTTGTCGGATTTAAATACCAATTTCCTAGTACAGTCGCGCACAATACAGCACTCAAATAAAAAAAAAACAGTTAATTTAGATACTATGTCGATAATAATAATTATAGAAAGATATTTTTTTTATTTATTACTTTTTATTGCAAATGATAATGTGCTGTCCATACTGATCATCAATCATTCAGCATATATTTTATTATATATACATATATGTTATAATTTTTACATATTAGAGGCTAGAGATATCCAACTCACGATAGGTAGAGTTGCCTCTATCACAGAAAGGGTAGCATTACATCCTGTATGAACATTTTAATACTGTTGCACTTTATTACAATAAAGTCTATTAGTTTTAAAAAATATAATGGGCAATAGTGTACTTATCTGTCATAGATAATAAAATATATTTATATTAGTGTACGCGAGTGTACGCACTATCCTACCAGTACCTACGTTCTGCACTGATGATATGCTCTACATAGGACTAATATGGTATGGAGTTCCATACTATAGCTATTTGAATTTGAAGAGAGTAAGTGCTATCTTAATTCTATGTAATAATTTGTTTTGTGTCATGACTGATTTGACTACAAAACATCTGAGAGTTTTGAAGCCAGTATTAATATCTATTTTATCAATAATGCGGTATAGGTTTAAAAAATAAATTACTTTGATTTTTCTAGGATTTTCAGGAGTATAATTTAAATTGTCTTTAGGAATGTATTGATACGAAAATATTTTTAATTTTTGCTCAGCTATAATGAAGTAGGCGGTCAGGACTTACTTCCATATAATTTATCACGAGTAATAGAGAGAAAGCAAGAGAGAGCGGATTTTGTCGTACGCAAAGTCTGGAATTAAAGAACTGTTTTCACTGGTTGAATAGATTATTCCAGAGTAAGATGGATGGATGGATGGATAGTATAAAACTTTCAAGGCAATTATGAGTATATATATATATATATATTTCTCAGTGGAAATAACTCTGTATAACAATAATTATTAATAAAATTGGTTTGTTTCAGACTGTACCGTGAAGTTATTGACACATTGGCGTTATTTTGTCATGAACAGTTTGCCGAGTGGCGGCGAAATGTCATGGCCGCGCGACGGTCGCGCGCCTGCTTCTGCGCCGGTGTTTTACATATGAGGTTTTTATATATCTGGGAATGGCAAAGATGTGTCCCATCTCAAGGAAAATAGCAATATATGTAGTATATAATTATACATGAACAGAAACACCACGGGTGTAACAGGGCTTGACGTTGTCCTGTTACGGCCGTGGTACCTCGACATGATTTACTATTCCACAGGACTTTGCCGTAACTCCGTATCTTGTATTTCACTACCATATTTTGCATTTAGATTAGGAGTATTGCTTCTAAGCTGCGTGTCGGCAAAAATAGGTGAAATAAGGATAGACTATAAAATAACAGTTCAGTCATTCAAATTAATATTCATTTAATGGAAGAATCAGATGATTTCAAATTATTAAAATTTTTTGTTCCGCATCCATTAACGGTATTTATGTAGCGTAAAAATGATGGAATGAAGATGAAGTTAGGTCACTTAATCCATTGTGGCGAATACATCAGACAACAACGATAATTTTTGAGCAGATCACGTGACGGTTGGTTGATATAGTTACATAGTTCAATGGAATAAATATATATACTATAGTTAATACAGTGAATGCAAAAAGTATTCTTTAAACAAAGCAGTGTTATATATGCATTAACATCACAGTAGTCCAGGTAATTATTGTCAAGCATATGTTTCGAGGCACGTGCTCAGTGGAAAAGTGAATGGAATGAAGTCGCTCTTATTTATGTAAGCAATTTAATTCAAATTAACATATATGTTTTGTATTTGTTTATCTTAACAAAACGTTCCAATAATATACCTATGTATTAGTTAGTTGAAAAAAACAACTCAAATTGAAAATGTAGGCTATCATTTATAAATATTGCCAAAGTATATTTTAAAATACGTACCTGGATATATGTAATTTTTGTTTTCAATTAGACAAGTACCATACGAGTATATACTTGGTATAAAATTGACTGGTGCAATAATTTAGTAACAATTTCGATATGGAGAATTAGTATAAAATAAAAAAAAATAAAAATAAGTCGCTGTGTGATTGTATATAGCCGGTACACTTGTCACGTTGAAATCAGTCTATTTTTTATCTATATCAGTTGATTTCAGACACCTGTAGAGTTTATTTCCATCTCTGCAGTCGACACTACTTATACATGTATAATCGGGAGTCAATATAAGCCATTATAAATAGTAATTGCTGACGTCCGAAACCAATTATAACTTTGTATTGAACATTATTCATAAAGAAAAAAATATCAGAGATATTACGGACTAAGGTAGGTTTGATTATAACTAAAACGTAATTTTCTGAGGTCGTCCTTTACACAATCTTATGTCTATTATTTTTAGATAGTTCCAAATATACGATTTTATTAATTGATTATTGAGATACATCTGTTGCTTATAAAAGCGACAAGTAAGCACATATTCAATCAGAATAATAACAATAACGGAATTAGTTTTTATATTGAGTATTATTAAATCACAGAAATAAAGTAATTAACTAAAGACCACTGCGACTACATTCAGTTTTAGTCATTTAACGACAAATACATATGTATAATTATTAAAAGATAGTATAAGATATAGAGATAGGTTAGCTCAATAGCTCAGATACTAAAACTATGTAATAATCTGGCTTTAAACTAAAGACTATAAAGAGCGAGCAGAACACAATGTTAGTCCATTATACAATAAACCATGTATGCCACAATGATATAAAAAATATTTTGTTGTTTTGCAGTATTGAACAAATGAAACGCTTGTGCTTCATAATACTAGGCTAGCAGAATTTGAAGGGTATTGTTTATATTTTTATTTAAAGGAATATTAATCCTATGAATACAGCAGTAAGATTAAAAATTCATTGCGTAAAACATATAGTTTGTTAATCAGTGTTTAAATTTCGTTCAAAGAATAATGTTCTGTATAGGGAATGCTATAAACTATTATTTCGTTTGTAATTTAAGATTATGTAAACACAAGTAAAATAGAGTTTAATTTTACGGATTAAGACCAGTCTTAACGTAAGTCATAGCTATTAGGAGAGCAGTGCTTCATAGAGTAATTTAGTTTCATGAATGGCGCCATCTGTAGAGACTATTTTTATATGTGGCATTTGCTATAAACTATTATGACGTATATTATATCGCACATTTCATAACAAGTCACACACATAAGACACAAGTCTACTAATGAGTTTTCTAATAAAGAGGAACATGACAAAATATATACAGAGCATGGCAAAACTATGTTGCCATTCCAGCATTTCATCGGATTATTGTTAGTATTATATAGTGTTATATTTTTAATATTAAATTTAAATACAAAGGAATATTAACTAAGGAAACGCGTGAACTAAATTTGATAGATCAACTTATCTTTAACTGTTTACGATACACCCAATCTTGTCACGTTCCATTTTTAAAGTGATTTTTTAACGAGCATCATCTGCCTCTGTTGTATCGTTAATCATTCAATTCCTAAACGCATCCTTTTAGATAAACATCTTTTTGAGAGTTAACGCGAAAAATTAACAAAAAGTTAAATCGTAACCGTTAGGGATGATTTATTGATGATGCATCAGTGATGGTACACAACAACGTTAGATAGAGTTACATGGTCTCTTGATTTTCTTGATTAATATTATAATAACATTTAATGTATTGATCCACTAAAATATCCAAAACCACAGTAATAGTTTGTGACAATTGTCAATTTTTGCGTCAATAAGGCTTTTTATAATTATGATCAACTTGATTCTTTTCGAACTCACAACGTCAGCCCTTACACTGTAACGAGTACAAATTGGACATACCTTCAATTTATATTTTAACAGTTTAACTTTGTAAATATCTGAGGTTTTGCCTATGCCTACCTAGTAACAATTATTATTAACCGCTATTTTCTCATAATACAAGGTGACATTTTCCGTCATCTACAAGAAATTGTTGGTTCGCTCTATTTACGATGGGGAAGCAATAACCTTATTAGAATACAAGATGCAATTCATATTCTCACGGATTCAAGCACATGTGATACGGCGTGAAGCAAAAACCAAATATACCGCTATATCCACAAGGAAACATTTTATGACATTACAAAACTTTTTTGCCACCAAATGCGCTCAGAAACCAAATGGGCTCGACCACATTTCACACCCGGAAACGCAACGAATAGTTTTTTTTGCGGTGTATGTATCTTCATTTTTTTTAATATTGTGACATGAGATCTTTATAAAACACTAGTTGTACTTTTTTTTGAGATATAAGATAGCCTACGTTCATTGTCGTGTCACAATATATTTTCCTGTCAAATTTCAATAAGATCTGTTTAGTTGTAACAACGAACAGACAAACACGCTTTCGACAATCGGAATAATAGTATTTAATGCATTCATTTATTATTCAAATACATATTTAATATTAGTACGAATAAATTCATAGACAAACATGCTTTAAGTGCATTAGATACTAATGCTAATTAGAGTAATATCAATATAATATCTTAATATATATGTAATAATATCTTAATCTACGACATCTTGCAAATTTGACCACTTTGGTCAATATATATTGCTTTATTCTGTGTTAATTTTATTTGAAATCCGTATTTATATGTCTTTAATTAATGTCTTAAATGATTTATTAAACTCTGACGTAAAAGTAGGGGTGTTTATATGTTGAAGTATTCGCAGCTGTCTCATTTTAATTCAATATTAGCTGATTTCAGTGACTCCGTTTATTTTGATGTTGGTTTGATAAAATTTAACTTCTATTTGTAGATTTTCAACACTTTTTCTAGTCGATACAGCAAACTATTGCTATTGGCTTCGCTGATCTAGCGGTTTAGCACACCACTTTGCTTCTGATGGTCGTGGGTTTGATTCCTCGCATGGTGCAAACATTTGTATTCATGAGTATGATTGTTTTTATCGATCTGGGTGTTTTTCTATTTATATTATGTATAGTATCTATTTATAAAAAAAGTATTATTATATCTAAGTATTACATAACACAAGCTCTGCTTACCGTAGTACTTAATGGCGCTATTTTAGTTGTCCAGGGATATTTATTATTATTATTTAATTAATAAGTACTTATGACTTCAAGTTACCTATCGTAGTTTTGCTTATAAAGACTTGGAAAGAATCTTCGTGTACCTCTGTCTCGCCTGTTTCTACTACTAAGCAACTTGAAGAAGATGTGTATCGGTTGACCTAAGGTAGTCAAATTACAGAATACGCAGTCATGACACCTTAGTTCTAAGTCAGGTTATTCGTACTTTATTGGTCAACTTGATTACGTATAGCATCTGAGCTATATAAAAAACGTAATTATGGTCACAACCACCATTCCTAATGGAGTAATCAATTAACCCCACTTGGCAAGCTCACAATGGCCTCTATATCTGACTGAAACTACCACAACAGGGACGGAGTCAGGTTTAACACTGTCACTCTGATTCATTTTGTGTGTTATCGGGGTTTTGATGTTTGATAAGAGGTGGGGAGGTATCATGTAAAATCCATGGTCTAGGATCTTAATCGAGAATTATCTATAAATAAGAGTAAAAAATTTGTACATCCATCATGAGAATTTTAATTAGAAATTAGAATATAACAAACATTTTCTTGACAATCATATTTGAACTCATTTAATCATATTCGAACTCACAACCTTTGAACTCAATAAGCCAACAAGTACACAATTAGGCCACGACGTTCTCTTAAAATCTATTTTGATTTCCATTAGAAATATAACATGCGTTTCGGATCAAAACATCTACAAAATTAACATGTATACTCAGGCCTCTCTTCTCTGTACAATTACGTTTGGGCGAAAGGAATCGTTTGGAAGAATGGTCATTCGTCCCGGCTTGCAACGAAGTCTGGTATCCTGTACTGAGAGTACATACTAGTTGGGCAATTTAAACATGGAAGTACTTATGAACTGCCCTGACTACTCCACAGGTTTAGGGGAGCAATGACCTATATCCTAGCCGGACTACACACGAGGAACAACGCAGCAACAAACACAGACTCCAAACAACTATACTAAGCTCTATTTTTTGTGTATTAGAATCCAGTTCCAATCATAGATTTCAGTCAGGTTCACCGAACACAAACGTCAAACATTACTTCAGGCAGGAATTCCAATTTGATTTTTATTAAATTGCGGCTCGTTTTAATTTCCAATCTCGTGCATTTTGAATTGAAGCTCTTTGGAAACTAAACACAAGTTTGAAGTTTATGTTTTTTAAGAATTTATACTCGGACGGCCGGTGGTACGTTGCCATGGTTATTTTTAACCAATCCAAAAGTTTATTACTTACGCTTACGCAATTAATAGGAGTTTTTATTGGACCGGTAAAGGACTAAAAGCGTTTGATTGAGCTGAGGGCGCGGGTTCAATGGCGTTATTTCGGGAATGTAGGAACACGGCGCGTTTATGTCCTTGCCGGTGCTTACTCTTCATCGTCTAGTCTTCATAAATCGTCCATGTTCGGAACTATATAATATGAATAGTTTCACGATAGGCTGTAGTTGACAGAATAAAAAAATAAGAAACACAAACAAAAATAATTGTTAAAAATAAAACAAACCAGATGAATATAAGGAATACTTTACATAATTCATATTATTTATAGTAATATGATGTTTACTAGTAAATGAGTGCAATGACACCTAATATAATTTTCTTTCAACTATGGATTCTTGTTAAGTTAAAGAACATACATTATTACGTACTAACTATTGCTGCAGTAAATGCACAATGAAGGAACTAAATTAATACGATTAATATCAAGTAAAAACTATGATTACGCTGCACCAGAACGCTCAAAAGAGACAAGAATCCAAGGTATTTTACGCTATTCCGTTTCGAAAACCTAGGCAGGTGTTTTGTTTGTAATTTTCAGGTATTTTTAACTCCACATTGTGTGGACTCAATAAGGCATGGTATAAAATGCAAATGTGTAATGACCGCATTTAATAAACCGTCTGAATTAATAAGTGAGTACAGATCGACTATACTTATCCGATTATAATTACACGTTTTAAATAGATTAAGAACTCGCCTGACCAATGCCTGATAATCTCTTTGTTTTAGCTGATAGTTTTAGAGAAATCACTGTAGAAAGTAGTTGTCTAGACGATGACACTGGTGTAAATCATCGTCATTGTTTCAGTGGGGCATTGTTCATTGATAAATGTAGGTCATTATCATAGTCTGAGTAGCTAGAATCATTGGTAATCAACGTCTTTGTCACAGACTTGACCCATTGGTTTTGCGGTGAGACATTGCATCTCTGTGCATTTTCTACAGCATATATCATGGTGAGTGTACTGAGGAATTTGTGTGTGTATTTAAATATTCATAATAGGTTTTAGCTTAACAAAAATTGGAAAAGATGGCTAGATAATTGCTTGAATGTTAAATTATATGAAGATTATTATAATATAGATTAAAAATAAATTCTCAGTACGTAATGATAAAAGTTTTTGAATTTTTATATATTTTTAGTTTATTTGCCTAATATTCTGAGGTACCCATTGCAATCGTTCCACGGCGTGAAATAAAGGTTTCTTTTTTTATCTTGAACAAATTTACGGGTTACCTATATTCACAGCTACATAGGTACATAAAAAGAAATGAATTGTAAAGAGACGACAGGATATTCAGGATTTCATGAATTTAAAAAACGAATAAAAAACAAATGGAAATTTGAGCAGTACAACATCTGTTGGACCAAATAGTTATAAATAATTATGAACACTGCGCGATTTGTATGAATGAAGTTTTCATTTTTCCTTTTCTGTAACAATATTGTACCTGGATTTCATATTAATCTATACCTTTTTGTATACCTTATAGATGTAGAGACGAAAAGATGTATGTATTATAATATGTATTATTTGTGTAGATTATTATACTAGAACAACTACTTCGTAATTATATTATTATAACTTGTAAAAACAGGTAAAAAATAAGTTAATAAATTATTTTACTGGTTGTCATTTCAACAAAATGAGAGGGTCGTAGCGTGGTTTATTACCTCGACTAATAAGAACAAAATACTTTATATAGCTACTGCCATAAATTCATTACTAACTTAATAACATATTATAACACTACAGTACTCTCCAAAGCTCCCCAGTTTGAATCTGGCCGACGTGAAAAATGTTTCTGTTTGAATTTATATTTCTGACTCTCTAGTCTATATTAATGAAAAAAATAATAAATAATATGATAACAGATAATAAATATCTTATATATAAATATTAATTGTGCACAATTAGGCCCGAGGGCCCTAATTAAATAAAATAAAAAGTAATTTAAAATATGTTCCTAGTAGTAACTATTGGTAAGTAACCATTATGTAACAAAAATATATAGTAGTATATACTGGTAGTCATTTTATTGAAATGTACAATATATAATGATTAGATACAGTACCTAAATGTTTATAAAAATAACAATGTACCTAAATTTTGAATTTTTAAGTCAACTGTGGCAGATTTTTTAATCTGGACATATTTTTTTACACTTTCTTGGTGACAATACACATTTATTAAACATATGTAAACAGTTGATATAAACATAAGCACTATTTATATTAAATAATATTTATATGAAATTATAATGTCCTGTATAAGTCCTGAAAAATATAAAGTTCGTTTATTCTTCACTCGTTGATTTTAGTCTATCTATATACGTCTGCTGTATTGACAGAACGATGGAAATTTATTCGATATATACGACATCAATATACTTGGCATGTTACATTTTACATGTGAAATATTTATTCTGAATGTTATATGAAGGGTAACCCTGAATATGACCGAATATATTGCATATACTCTACGCTATCAACATCTGCTTTATCGATGCCATACAGCAATGATCTCAAAGTGAGTCGAATACAATTTGGTAGAAAGAAGTAATAAGTAAAAGAAAAAGAGAGAACAATTTGGCACGAAAAATAAGTGGGTTCACAAGTTGTACCTCGTCTGTTCACGACTTGTTCTACGCTATCAAAAGCAGACGAGGTTTTGATAGAAGAAACCTACTTTATTTATACCTACCAAATTTTATTTGTATAAAAACTCGAATTTTAGATTACAAGAAAATAATTACTAATCTTGATTTTCTATTTACAAATAAGTTAGGGTTGGCAATGGTTTTTATATTTTTTTCAAAAATGTCAATTTCTATTATTACGTCTTCGACTTTCTTTAGGTTTTGGCAGTATGGTAGAAATATCGCAATAGATAATCTACTGAATAAAAAAAAATAGAGTAGTATAAAAGAAATTATGTTTGGGAACCTCTGCTGCAGAGTTACAGTACATGGATTGTTGTTTTAATCTGAAGTGTTAGCTCAATTTTTCTTCCAATATATATAATAGCTATTCGTTTAACTTCATCTGCATTATGTTCAGGTCATATTGTACATAGCATGATGTTAAATAGCCTTTCTCGTTTAATGGGGTATCCAATATTAAAAAATAATCAAGTCAAATTTCTTGAGATTAGCTCGTTCCACCAAACATAAACTCTTCAGCTTTATAATATTAATAAAATAATAGTCAAGGACTCACATATTATACATACTTGTTAATAGCATACTGTTCTGTCAACCTACTGCTCACAAGAAGTTTCTACTCATAAGTACTTACATAGACATACTTACATAGGTTCCTTTAAAAACTGGAAGATAGTATTTATAGTTCATCATCTTACAGATAATTGTTATTGTTATTAGAATTATTAAGTGTACCAACCCAATTTAAAAATAGGAGAAGGTTCTTCGATATGACTGTTTTTTTATTTGAAAGTTTTCAAATAAAAAAAAGTACTCTTCTGATTCCATATTGTTTAATCAATCATTAGACCACTTTAGGGTAGTTGCATAAAAATAAACTAAATCGCTTACTAGGCATTAGCTTGGAATACACTAGTATTTGCCTCATGCCGCTGAATGCAATCTTGACTTTTGTGTATAATTTGACTTTTCTCAAAGGCTTCCATTATCATTGTACACTTTGTAAATATAAAGACAAATTATTTGTTTAGCTTACCAGTGCATACTTTTTCGGTTTTTGTATTAAAAAAATAAGTGTTGTGTTTCTGTTATAAATCCAATATTTCTTTAATACAATAATATAGCCTTCATCAAAAAAAAAGAGATGTAGGCGCCGCCCGCGTCTATGCGACATTGTCAAAGTAAAAAAAACTACACAAAACTTATCTGTTTGAAAAAAAGCCAAACAAGGCTCATAATAATGACCCCATTCAATCTAAATAGGTCATTCCACCCTGGGTCAGTACCCTTAACTAACAGGACCAATGGTTTTTTTAGATGGTAGGTAGTGAGGCTCATTTTTTATCGGCTATCCTAGCCTCTGATTTTAGTTATATGGGTACCGTTAATATCCATGCACAGGGTAATATTCCTTCAGGATATATCCGAAGATTTTTACATTTTCTAAAGATTTAGAATAATATATTTTTTTACTAATTAATGAGTACCAAATACATGAATACATTGAAGTATGATTTATGGCAAGTTATTTATTAGTTATGGAAATTATTGCCTGAATATGTAAATATTAAATTCTGTTTGTTACATCTTGGCGTCATAACGGCTCGAGTAATATTTATGGGATTTGGATTACACTTAGTATTTTTAATAGAGAAAGACACATGCCAATTTTTATGTTCTTATGGAAGAATAGCAGTTCCGAGATTTTTAAAAAATCATCAAATACTTACACTTTACGGAGGTAAGTTTATAAAGTTACATATTTAATATACCAATAAAAAATGTTATGTGTTAATTGCATTTGTTTTGTAATTACTATCTTTTGTTATAATGGGGATATTTAACTCCAGACAAATCTGTCGATTGCAGCGCGATGTGCAGCAGTCGGATGCGGGCCCTTCCGCATTCCTGCCGGCCGCCGACCCACTGCGCTAGTGGCCGCGTATCCCTGATCCTGACAAGGGCAGCTCGTAGTCGCATGTCGATATCGACAACCACCACCATTACTCGATATATAAGTAAGGTAGGTATGGTCGGTATCGCTGTATTTATCTTTTAGAGTAAATGTAGAGCTGCTGTACAAAAAAGTCGTATCGTCGACAATTATGGCTTCGCTGTTCAAATAACAATTTTAATAAAACCTTCATAATTTTTTTATTTTTTTTTTTCTTGAACTTTAAAGTACTTATAAGGTAGTACTCACTTGCCTGATATTAATTTCATATACGTAATAAAAAAGTCGCTAAATAATTTCACTGTCTTGATGACCGTGTTAATGAAATTATACCGTAAAGAGAAATTATTAATAGGATACAGCAATTTTCGTGTCAGTCGTTAAAAAACCAGAGTAAATTATTTTTTTATTGTTGTCATTTTAAATGTATATTGTCATGTTATTAATCCATATTATTTGTGGAATAATAATACGATTGAAAACT
Organism: Achroia grisella; assembly: GCF_030625045.1. Taxonomy (NCBI): domain Eukaryota; kingdom Metazoa; phylum Arthropoda; class Insecta; order Lepidoptera; family Pyralidae; genus Achroia; species Achroia grisella. The sequence continues at coordinate 222,793 of NW_026712657.1, read as the reverse complement.
CAAATTCTGCATCACATTATCATGCGTACGTAAGGTGATTATTTTCTCTTATAATTTCAAAATTACCGATAAAATATAGTTGGGGTGATCAGCACATCACTAGTGCGGTGCTTAACGGGTCCCAGCGCTACATAGCTGGTTAACATAGGTACCGCTAAACGATACATCAAAGGTTAGGGCTTGTGTAATAGCTTATTAAAGCAAACGCTTACTATCTACTCTAGAAGACATTCAGATATATGTTTTCTTGATCTTATTACTATGGCAATAAAGTATAAAGTCCCGCGAAATTTATGATTGTGGTTGAGTTAGTGGTCGCGATTATACCATGTCGGTTGAATCGGAATTTAGGACTAACGGTGTCCCTTTACTGAGTATCTTAAGTAGTGGTGGTCCGTCTCTAGTACGTACTTGATTTATTGATGCATTTCCTAACTAAACTGATAAATGTGCTGTTCTTATTTATGATCGAATGCGTGTCTTGTTTAGGTCCCATTAGAGTGTTTACTATGCGCTTGGAAAATAAGAATATGCGATACTTAACTATACTAGCGCCTAATTTAAAATAGTAAAATATTTCGTGATCACATAGTATATTAATACCTATACATATTTCTTTTGTACATCAATATTTTATCTGACTCCATCTAAATGCCTTGTTCAGTCTTCTACCTTCGGTTATAAATATGTGATATTTATTAAACATGATTTCAGTATTGTATTATAATAAATTGATATTTTTTGGAGTGTTTCGATGTAGTCACCCAGTTAATATAATTTTTTTTTTAAAAAGTGGCACCTCCTTTTTGACAATGAAACCAAAAATAAATGATACATAATACTTCCACATAAGAGAATATTATATATTTTTTTGTTTTCCGAGACGCGTCTTTGCAATTAAGAACAGAATCTTCAAAATATGTAGTATCTGTGTAAACAATTTCTTATAGTTATGCTGTGTTACATTGGTATTAATATAAAAAATATTTTGTTTAATGGACAGAAGCTTAAGTGATCACACATCCCTGTGCATAATTTATATTAACGGATGATACATAAAAATCGAACCAATAATATGTGTGATTGGGGGGAAAGGGATATTGTTAGTAATGTGAACTAATTACTCCATCTCATTAGCAATGTACCAAGTCAGGTTGACCACACCGCGGTTCCCCCTGGTAACTATAATGATGTGCCAACTATCCTGACCTCATATTCATCTTATTATTCTCCACTGGTGCCCCACGAGCGTAAACCGTTAATGCAGGCGGGCGTATAATTCCATAATCATTTATTAAAAAATAATATCTGTGATTAAGTTAGACTTACGAATTTTATTTTACCGCACAGTAATTGTTACATTAAGTGGAAGACAATTAAATTGAATTGTAGAACCAGGGCCAAGATCGAGTTATTCTTTAATATTAGGTATATTATAATTTTTTCGTTGTTACAACATTCATCAGTCCTGCATATTCAAAGGGAAGCTATGCTATAGGTATTTGATACCAGAGGAAGAAATCTCCACATGTGCAATGATAACAATAGATACTTACTTATCATCTATATTATTTGTAGTAGAATAGAGAAGACCATTTCAGCCCCGACGTCATATACATACTCGTAGATAGACATAGATTACACAATAGTATCGGATTTGATTCTCACACTATACCAACATTTGTATTCATGACCATGTATTTAAGTGGCTGTTTGTTATGTTATTTATTTACACCAAATATTTAGGTAAATAGTTTTATAAATTTCAGCTATTTTGTAACATATATGTAAGTACAGGGGAATAAAATTATTAGTGATGTGGACTAATGAGCCCATTGCTAGCAGGTAAGGTAAAGTTCTACGCGGTTGTCCCCTTCCTGGATACCATCATAAAAACCGGTGACTTTGTTAGAATGATTTTATCATTCATTTAAAAAACCTATACCAATATAAAACCATTGCTTAATATGATTTTTTGTATCCGGTCTAGGTGTTTTGTACGTATACTAGACATAGTATTCATATCAATTGTTTAATACCCATGGCACAAGCTCTGCTTATGCTTGGGACTAGATGGCGCTATTTACCACAAAATTATTCGTTAATCCCGTTTAACTATATTAAGGCAGTGTGTGAATTGACATATAATAGTGTTTTTTTATACTCTAACGCCGTTGGCCTCAGCGGACCTTCATAGCTGAGATATAATAGGTATATATATGTATATATATGTATATATATTGTCACGTTATCATAAATCACATGCCTAGCAATTCCAGAGGCCTAATATGTTATAACTCCACATAGTGTATTTTGCTGCCTTATCTCACCTTTCAACCTAAACATATCTATAAAGTTGCTTATTGGCAGCTTAAACAGGTGAGGCAGTGATAAGTACCCACTCGGTCGGGTTTATACAATGTCTACCTAAGTAAAAATGTCTACTTAGATCAAAATGTTTGTACTAAATGTTTGTTATGTTAGTCCGAATAATAAAATCGCCACTGCATTATTTTCTGAATTGCTTACATTCTTATGTTGTATGCATTGAAATAGCTGATACATTCGGTACCACTTGGTAACAGATAATATGTGAGATCATGATTTTGTTTTATTCTATGTGCCATTTAACATTTTTTTACAAGTAGAGTTATATCTTATACAGTTGCTTATGATAAACAAGGGTGAAATAAAATAAATAAAAACACAATTTATAATTAATAATATTATATTATTAACATCTCTATTATTCCCTAAGTCTATGTCATAATAATATTGCTTACAAGGAATAACATTTAGGCTAACCTAGGGTGGGATCCTTTCTGGGCCTTTTAATACGAAGTAGGATAATATTAGTATTGAGCTTCTAATCAATATCCATTAAATAATTCAGTCTTAATTGGCAACACTGAATTAATTAAATAATTCTAAAAATTATAAATTTAGCTAATAATTAAATTATAAAAGTTTAATGAACTCGTTTATAGTTCTGTTGAAAGAAAAGCACAAGGAAAGCGTTGCAATATTATTTACATTTCATCGAAGCTGAAGGTCATAACATGGTAACTGGAATTGTTGGAAGTTACGTATACAATGAAGTCGAAATATTGTATGTTAAATATTCTAAAACTAAAATACGAATTGTTCTCTATACATAAAGTTGGAAAATTTTTGAAGGTTTCTCAAAATAATGTACAAAGTATATGAAGAAAACCATTCAAAAAACCCTTTGCCTCTTTTTGCTTGTCATATGAGATTTCTTAACCTAATTGCGATGTCACTTCACTAATATAAAAGAACATAGTATGCCGTCAACATTGATTTTTACAGTCCTAAATAACCGAATACAAAATCACAAGACACGCATTTACATCAGCAAAGCTACATCTTTATCATTATATTTTAAATAATTTAAATAAAAATAAAATTATAAATGCATGAAAGTTATTGCATTACTACGAGAGAATTATTGTATCAGTCATAAAATATACTAATATCTAGTGAGTATTGAGATGATTGTATGGGACTATCGGATATTTGGAGTCATGAACATGAATGAAGTCCGAATTGGTGGAGAGAAGTAGCGACGTGTGCGTAGCAGTTGCCCATTTCATACTCCATCTGTAAAAAAAGAAAATAAAGTTAATAAATGTATATTTATCGAAATATTATATGTTATATACATATTTTTTAAAATAATAAGTAATCCCTCTTAATACGTTATGAACAAAAATAAATGTGCGATAAAACGCATAAAAGATAACATAATTCGAATTAATACAGCACATCGGGAGAACTAAAATTACGGAGTATATATAGATATATTAGTTGCTGAGTACATGGCACAACTTAATATATTAAAATTTAATATATAGTACGTACTATTTAACTTAGGTTAAACCATAGGTAAGCAATCGGACACACGAACAAGAGACTGAGAGGTCAATATTTATAAGCGCAATTAAGAGTTTTATCTGTAGGTAATAAGATATTGTATGATTACTTTTTGTTTTCAATATCCTGCAAGGACAATTATCCATAAACTTGAAACTGTCTATATGCAATTATACAACCCGTTGTAAAATTTGTTTCAAGTTACATATGGCCGATTATAATGAAAACTTATATCGAATATTACAATCTAGAATTCGATAAACTATTTCACCTTTACACGTTACCACATTGGCGCGTTGACATAAGTATTTTTCTAGTTTAGTGAGCATATTGCTGTTAATAATACCCGATGTAAGATAATAGCGCGTGGTCTAAACTTGACTGGTTTTTCAATGGTCAATATCTTGTCTTTGGTGCACATGTCGTCAGGTGGCCAGTCATTTTACATATTTCTTTTTATTTATGCAGGTTTCGTGAACTAGTTGAACCGAAAACAGTTGCTGTAAAATTGCAAGTTTTTAGCAATTTGTATTTTGAGAATTATGGATTTAGAATGTTCAAACACGTCGTCAGTTAAAAAGTATATTTTTTATAAAAGCTAAGAAATGTCAATTTGGCTAAGATTGCTATCCAGGTTTAGTAGGGTTCTCATATAAATAGAAACTTATTTTTATGACCTTTATTACTAAAAGTACTACTTGACAATCTATCAAAGAGTAAGTAATCAATTTGACGTGATTTTTTTTCTACAATAAAATTATTTTTCCATTGTTTAACAGAAGGTTCATATAGAGCAACTCCTATCATTATTATATCTCGTAATTTTTATTTTAAATGCAAATAGAGATAATATGGTAAGGATACATCTTTATTTCCAATTAGTCCATCAGTCTATAAATATACGTTATCAACGCTTTCGCCTGTACAATACAAATTGCGACTTTTTTAAAATGCATTGCAAAATTAAAACAAAATAATGATCAAGATATTGTATTTATTAATTTATTCTATGCAACACAGTGTAATTGTATTTATCTCAATAAAATTATACCTGCTAAACTATATTTATGTTAAGTAATAATACCTACCTTTGATTATCCAAAATTAAGAAAATTACATGTTGCTACAATTGATTTGTATACAACCACATAGAAACTAAATATTTTACTAAAATTACTTCGCATATTCTAAGATTTATTTACTTCATAGACATGGTACGAAGTGCAATAGGTGCCTATTCGTAAATCACTTCGCCTGACAAATGATAATACAATGGCCGGTAAGTCTTTGACGACTATTGGACAATGATACCCGTAAAAAGATGCAATACGCAAAAAAATAAACGACCACCTAGAACAAACTAAGGAATCAATGCGTTCATCCATTTATTTGAAGGTTAGCATTTTTTTGCAAAATGCTAACAATATTTTTTAACAATTTTTCCTAATGTTGCAAAAAATTGCCCGTTTGTTTCCGATTTTTTTTTGTATTTGCACAAGATAATTTTTACGGTATGGCCGCTATTGTTATTGTTTTGTAAGATATAATGCGAGAACCCTGTGAATACAGCAAGCAATGAAATAAATGGCTCAAACACAGCATCAAATATTAATAAAAGAGCCAGTTCGTTCGGTTTTATGGTTGTTAATGTAGTTGGTAACCGCTTGGAGTACTCGTATATATTACGTTTACACCTTTAAGTGGTTGACATAAACTTGTGTTTAGCAGTTAGCTATTGCGGACGTTGCTTAGAACTTAATTGGCTACGAATCATAGAGCATGCTCGTAAAATTGTTTTTCAATAATATTTTGATTGCTAGTACCTGTGTTGTTCATATTCATTCTCTAGACAAATTTACTCCCGTCACATAAAGTTGGAATAAGGTAGACAGGGCACACACTTTAGATGCAAGTACTCATTTTATTGACATTGAAAGGATTTTGTGGTATAATATTATAAATGTTCAGATATCGTAAATTATGTTCACTAAAATCTCCGTGCAGGTGGTGTAAAGACTTGATATTTAGTTTAGGTACTTTTTAGGTAAACCTAATATAATTTCTAGCTTATTCGTATTACCTTAGCCGATAAAACAAATCAAGTCACACTAAACATTTCTTTCATTCAAACTAAATATTGCTATACAAATCTGTAAACAATGATGAGCAACCACAGGATTACAAGAATTGTGCTGTCCATGGCTAGCAGTATAGAACACAATGTCCTTCTTATTTCTACTATATACCTATATTATATTGATGCGCAATTATCGGAAATTTGGACTATTTTTAATAAAAGATTATAAAAATAAAACAACCATATTTTACATCATTCACAAGACAGTGCAACAATAAATGGTTGGTTTTTACACATAGGTACTATCTAATTATTATCTTCCGATAAAGACACTAATTATAATAGAAGCGCACTATGTAGCACTCGGATGCCTTAAGGTAAAAAACAACTAAACAATATTTGCCGCCACTTGCCCTAGTATACACCGGCATACTAGTCATCCTTGGATAGGAACAGGCTGCACGCACCTGTCATTGTTCAATTAAACCTGGCGACACATTGCCTTAAATAATCCTTCAAATTGAACATAGGCGTCTGCTACGAAACCTTTTTATTTTAAGTGTAGCTTCTATGAATTCGAGTTTCATGCTAGTCGACAACAGGTGGCGTTAAGTGCGCCGAGTTTATTTATGTCTGAAATATTTTGTTTTATTATATTTTCATAAATTCTGTTCTTGTAGCCCATCAATACTCGGCCAATTAATAAGCAAATTATTCAAAATATCGATTGAAGAAGCAAGTCCACGCGTTCCATCGTCATCTAGCGATTTCTCGGATCGTCAATTAGAACACTTGTTACCAGGCGTGCAGAAGTGCCAAGGAGCTTACAATAGACGGTATGTCAGTTCGTCTTCAAATCAGCGCTGTTGCATTGGAGCCAAATGGGATTTTTAATACGGTTGATTAAATCTCAAATGTTACACAAATCGTATCCAAGGTTTCATCACAGATTATATATCTGTAAAAAGTTATATTTCAATACAAGGACAAACACAACTAATATAAATTTTTCCTTTGTTCTATGGGATTTTGATTTGTTTTCTATCAAGTCGCGTTAAACTCAGCTATGTGGCTGTGTTTTATATAAATATATATGTATTTGTCAATGTCGTTTTTAAATATTATAAGTATTTGTAAAATATACGTTGTCTGATTTAAGAAATGCCAGTTAAAAATATCTAAGTTTCTAAAATATGTTTAAAATAAAGACTAGTGGCCAAATACCAAAACAAATGAATAGATGCACCTAAATATAAACAGAAATAATAAAGTATTACCTATTTAATAAATCTACCATAGGAATGGTAGATCGAAACTATACACGGAAGTAAGTATAAATAAATTATTATTACCTTCACAGTAAGATCAAGAAAAGCGAGTTATCTTCAGCTTATTACGGGGAGACGAGGTACCAGGCTAGCAGAGATTACGAGAGGCCGTCTTGTGACGTACCTAGTTTCAATGTGTAGTTATACACAGAGATTCAATATGTGGGGTACATTTGGAGGTGTGCGTGGATGTGGCTACGTCACGATGAACACTGACGATATTTTTGACGCAGTTTGTTTCCTTCCTTCAGTTAATGTTTGGCCTTGTAATCTTTATCATTATATTTACGAAGAAAATTAAATTAAATGGTGATAGTGAATATTGTATCTACTATTATATTTTTTAATGATAAACAAAGGAATAATTCTGTATTACTTTCTTGAACCGCCCGTGTCGACAAGTGCGTAAAGCGACTTTTTTCTAATTTATAAGGTTGACGATCTCGTGTTCACACGGGGGCGCGCCTCGTACGGCCGTGTTCGTTGCCTCTAGAAGTGCCTATGCGGAAACACAACTTTGCTATTAACACGCGTTCCTTTGCTATGAGATACTGCCACTTAGTATGTACATAGCTGAGTATGTATGCGTTGTACGAGGAAATTTACCCAACACACAAGCATTCGTCCAAATACAGACGGTTCTAAATGGGAGCATGCGCTGTGTATGCATGTTACTTTACATTTGTATATTATTTTCCACATGTGAAAGTTGTGCTGATGTTGTTGTGTTTCAGATTCGTTCGTGAGCTGTTTCTATGTTTCGTTTACCAGAGAACCATGAGTCTATTGGAGGTTTTCTGTATCATGTTTTACACGGTTAGTTATGAGTGCGATTGTTTCATCAAATAGTTACCTACACACTAGTCTATTGTTTATCGTAGCGCAAAGATAGTCGTAAACAGTATACGCATTTATTGTTTTAAATAAAACTTCAGACATAGAACTTATGTTCATCAATTCTATTTTTGTATTAGTAATTAAAATCCTTGTTTTGTCTATGAACTTATAATATTGCATTTTTTGTAAATTCAAACCAATTATAGCCAATGCGTTTTAAAAATTCTTGTCATGTGTTACATTACATTGAAGAATAAATTTTAGAGTGACGAAACTCAAACCGAACTTTTAATTAGGTATTTTGTAAGTATTACGTGGGTAGATGAGATAACGTGGGCTCTCATTGGTTTATCCTCTCCTAGTATAATACGCGTTTGGTGCACCAGTGTCAATGACTTTGATGGATGACGAATCAACGCCCCGCTATCTTGCCAGACATGAAAAAAATCTGAAATAACACTCACTGCAATTTTCAGCCAATATAATATGAGAAATACGCTATCTGTCACTAACCAAATACAATTCAAAAATAAAGTTATTGAGAAAATACAATTCACACACTATATAAGGTAAAGAATGATCAATTAATTGAACAAATCGTATTAGTAGAAGTTACCCCGATTTTATTTGGCAAGAGATGATTGTCCATAAATACTGATATATACTTTTTTTCATGATTTTTATTTCAGAATTTAAATACAAAGTCTATCTCATATTTGATGAATATCAAAATACAAATTATAACAAACTTTAGATATGTTCTAGCCGTTTTATCTAAGTTTAGTAGTTATAGCTCAGATTTATATTTGATGTTACCTAATCTCCGGCAAACAAATAAATTGTAAGCCAAAAGCTGCTCGCGGTGTCCACAATAAAATTCTCATGTAATCAAACCCTTCTCACTGCTGGGCATGAAACTGACTGTGATATATACCTATTACTTAGCTTATACAGCCAAGAAGTATAAAAAACAGTGGTAACACTTTGTTACTTCATCATCACCCGCGAACAATATTTTCGTTCAAATGCTAATCTTTCGTCAATACCTAATGGAGCGTATTCAACCGAGACCGTATCACTTTGAACTAAGCGGCATGCGATGTAAACTTAACGCGATATAGAAAACACTAGAATTTAGAAAGGGGGAAGTGTACAGTACTTATACACAGTGCAGGTGTACAACGACACATGCATTTGATGATAAACAACAATTGTAGGCACAAGTCAGAAAATGTACATAATTGTAGTTTTTCTAATAAAATATAGTCCCAATATAAACAAAGCTACATGTAAGCACTAATACAACAAATAGATATATTTTTGTACGTTTGTACTGATCGGGAATTGAATTAGACTATCTAAAAGTAAGACAATGTGCTTAACTGCTAGATAAGCGATATGTTTATTTTGGATTCGAACATCAAGGATTATTATGATAGTGTAACAACACAAGATGTTAACGAAACAGTGCTGATAAGACAATATTTTACTAATCAATCATATTCATAGGAGATTTAACAGAGATCCGGAAGGGACCTAATACATTAATCGATGCTGGTGATTGCTACCCCATGGGATGATGTCCCCTGACATTATCTTATGATATAATATAAATATCATATGGTATAATAGGGCGTATACTGAGGTACTAGTGTGCAATCTCATGAGATTGAAAAAAAATTGTGGACTTTAAAGAGTCTCGATATTCAAAGAACTTCGAAAAGGTGAATGTTGTCACTTGGTGTAATGTATACATATAAATAAAATTGGAGTGTCTGTTTGTAATATTGAAATAACCGTTTTTTATTATATGCGTATAAATATAAATACGGAACATACACCAAAATATAATATTTTACAATTTTTGTTTGTTTGTCTGTCTGCCTGTCGGTCTGTTTGTTCCGGCTAATCTCTGAAATGGTTGGACCGATTTTTGGCAGGTAGCTGATATAATAAGGTAATAATAATAGTAATCTAGGCTACTTTTATTTTAGAAAAATAAAGTTAAATTACACGCGGACGAAGTCGCGGGAACAGCTAGTTTTAAAATATTTTGCACGTGCTTGAAATAAGTATAAACTATCACGATTGAGTTGACTGTACGAAGAAAATAATAGAGTTGAAAAACATTATGTTAATTATTATATTATAATTCCTCAAAAAGGCGAAATCAGTCAAGTCAAATAGAAAAGCCTCTATAAAATTAGCGTGAATTTATTATTATTCCTATTATAAATAATTACAATTGTACAAGTATGTATATTGTGACATTATAACAATATTTTTGAGTCACACAGCTAATGTTGCAAATGTGACTTTTGTCAGCATTTTATTTTACATATACCCAAATAATAAAATACTAGGTTATTTAAATCAGCTGAAATGAATGTCGACTCAGAACAAAACGAGCAATTGAATCGATATTAAATCGCTTGTAATGCAAAAACAAACTAACACGGATATTATGGCAAGCGAGCGAGTTATGCAAGCCTCTGATGCAACTAAACTTGGAGTGAGAAGTGGTACGTGCAAGGCTGCAGATACACATGTAATGTTTAGTGTCTGGGGCCAATATTTGACCTACTAACTGCATTCTGCGACCTTTTGTACCACCTGGCGCCACGATTTGGCTGTTGGGAAATTGTAAGCCTTTTCTTCTTCTGACTTTTTTTTTCACATGATTTTAAAGGATATTTAGTACCTGCTATAATTCTGATGTTACTATTTTTAACTGCCCTATAATAAGCAGACATTAACTTTTAATGTTTTCATTATTTTTAAGTCATAGTTATTGATTGTGAAGTTGCAACTTTAAGTTGGTGTGGTGGAAAAAAGAATTGTATGATTTATAGAAACACCTTACACACACATAGTTTAAGTTTTGTTAAATCTTCAATATTAATTTAATTTTTTTTGCTAGAGTGCATATTGTCTATTATTTAAATTTTTTTTTCAGATTTTGTGGAGTAGTACAAAAATTAATATTGAAGATTTAACAAATTTATGCAATACAAATACAAATTATGTTTTCTGTCATGAATCATGTATTCTATTTTAGTTTCATTTAATTTTGCATTTACATTGTTTCCTTCACTCTTCACTGTATCTATTAAATTATTATCATACTATACACGGCAAACGTATAAAATGTTTATATCCTAAATTTGAATAAGGTATTTGATGATATGAATAAATATCCCATAATTAAGATAGAAATTATACCTCGCTCTGAACGCCAACTTCGCATGTCTTCGTAGGTTCAATAAATTAAATACGAAATAGATATTCATTATGTTTGGTCGTGTAATATCTTTTGTACTGTGTTTGGTTAAATAAAATATTTGTGACCAAACAAATAGGAACCAGTTCCTTCGAGGTTTATTGACTCCTTAAAACATTTTAGTCGGATGACTGTGTCTCTAGTTTTGTAAAAATAACGTAATAACTTGTCGTTGTTTATTTTTTTTATATCGACGCGAAATAGACAACTGTGGAATTCAAGTTTATGGGATTTTGAAGTACTCTTTATCATACCATAAATCAGGTTTATTTATAAATTATTTCATTTCCTAGTTTAGTTTCTTAACTTTAAATATTATAAATGTGGTAGTAACTCAGTCTCACTAATTGTGATGAATTTTGGTATAAGATTGGATTGGACCTTAGCGATGTTTAAGTATAACTATTAATATGAAAATATAACTAGAAGGGGTGACATTTAGTATGGTGAATTAATAAATTCTCAAGTAAGTAATATACATAACTTATCATAAAAGAAAAAATAGAAGACCAATTCAAACAACCATGAAATAATAATGAATAAATGCGTGTGAGGAATCGAACCCCTAACCATCTGAAGTAAGCGGGTGCGCTAACTACTAGCACCGCGGCCATCTGATGATTTTGATCGTAAGTGGCAACACATTTACATGAACAGCACCACATCACATGATCGTATCAGTCGTACCTCTATTAATTATCATTCTGAAAGACGAAGATGTCAAGACTCTGTATCCTGTAGTTTCACTGCCATATCTCATAACTAAGACACAGCTTACAAAGCAAGTTGTTGGCTGCAGAAAAGGGTGAGACAGAGGTAACCACGTAGACAATTTTATACAAAGCCTACCTCGTTTGTCGACTATCATATTTATGTCGTACAAATGGGACCTATCTAAAAGTCTAGCAGAAATATTTAGCACTTGCCCAATAATTTATGTGTCGTGCGAGTGTATAATAATGCGGCGTACACTTGAGAGCAAATTATTAATGTTCGTAATTTGGCACGTTTGTAAATAATGATTTTATTTTTGCATAAATAAAACGGCACCTGCCGTTGCCACTCTATGGCTCTGCGGTACTCGCCAGTTAATTATTTTAACATAAAACCTTTAATTAGAGCCACCAGCTGTCTTTCGACCTTGTAACGCACCTTTGTAATGCGACATGCAGTATTTTACGTCGCAAAAAATGCACATTTTTAACTTCATTTCATGTGTAGTTTTTACGCAACAAAAAAATAATATGCCGATGCATAATCGAGTTGATCTCGAATTCTTCGCCGACTCATCCCATTAATTGTCTATTTTGCATGACTTATATTTTATATTTGTCAGACCCATTACAACATAGTTAGTACCAATTGCGTCCTACTTGAAAATAGTGTACACGTTCGTCTCTTTACAGGGTAGGCAGATAAAACCGAGTTTCGAAGTTACCCTCTCTATTTTCAGGCATCTAATCTACGGTTTATGAATGATTGGTAAAAAAGTTATAAATAACCTGTACATTGAAGTACTACTACATTGGTTTTAAAAACTGATTATATTATGTATTTGTATATATAAATACAAACCATTCGCATTTATTACAAAAGTATAAATGTACTTACATTTATACTTTTGTAATAAAAATATGTCTAACATCTGCAAAATTCCTAATTTATAAGGAAACATTAACCCTATCTGAATTTCATTTGCATTAACGCCCAGTTGTACCCTAACAGGAACGACAAGTCTGACACCTACAAAAAGCTACGATGTTTTGAATTTCGTAAATCCTAGATCTAGTAATGCATTGCACATGTTACTAATTATAAAACGTCGATAAGTTTAAAACGGCTATCATATATATATATATTTACGCTTTCTTGTTGTATCTACTTAACAATAAACGGCAATCCAGTAGCCATAAAGCACCTATTAACAGTAAACTAAAACCATTTCATAAAACAGTACTTCCTAAACAAGTATTTTATAACCACCGAATTGCCTAAAAAGACAATAAGCACAATGATTTAGCTGGACTCCGGGTTTATCACAATTAAATTACGCCACATCAAGTTACAAAATAGCTGGTCTCGGCCATATTAAGTTACCAAAATAGCTGGCATGAGTTTAAATGGACTAACAAAGGAAGGACCCAACGTGCGAAGCATAAGTTTATGAGCAAAAAAATATGGCGGGCTAGGGAGGTAGTGACCTATGATGACGCAATGCCAAAAACAGGCCACACTGCAGCGGGCAGAACCTCGCTGTCGAGGCGAGGGGTCAAGGAGGTTCATCGCAAAATATAATATTGCTTAAACGCAAATTGAGTATGGTGCGACGAAATATCATATTCCAACGATTAATGTAATCACAAAAAATATAACCTCAAATAATTTAATAATTAAACTTGAAAAGACACTGGCCGGTTATTCAAAATTCAAAATGTCATTGTTGCAATACGTTGCATAATAAGCCATTAAAAATAAAAAGAGTTGATCCAAATACAAAATTTCAAAATCTCTTTTATTGGATACCGAGTGGGCGGGAAAATTTATGACATTAAAAAACGATGTGCAACTCAAAATGTTTTTTAATATGTAGGTACGTGATATGTGACATAAACGCACACTTTTTATAACTATCAGTAAATTTTTCGGTAAAACGTTCGGTAATGACAAAATATTTTTGATATGGATGTCGTCGAGGAGCGTTGTGGATTCGTGTCCGCGTCTATTTTGAACTCCCGATCGGGCATTCGCCCGGTTGTTGAACTGGAATAATTCGGCAAACACAGGCACATTACGCGCTTGTTAATCTCGAGATATTATTACGATATGAGACGGAGTGTGTGCCGAACTGCCGATTACAAAATACCTACCCATATGGTAATTCATATTCGGGTGGTATACTATTTTTAAATTATTTAATTATGATTTTATATTTTGTGTGTTAAATATAGATATACACATATGTAGTTAAGTAAAAACAAAACAAATGCAGCAATATAATCTTCAATTAATACGTCAACATCTTATTTAACATTTAAAATTCATCACAATAATAATAAAAATAATTGCATTATTAATAAGTTGTATCAATTTTCTGATTACGTTAACAATATATGTAGACGATCATGTTTGTGTTTACGCGAAACTGGACGCAAACATGCGGAGATGTATGTATTGGTGTGCGTGCCCACCTACACTTGTGTGTGTGTGCAGTAACTGTGTGTGTACATGGAAGCGCGCGATGAAATAAAATATGTCCGGTCAACGAACTCGCGGTCGGTGCCATAAAAATCGCGATACTGGCCGAAATTCCGACGGAAAATTGAATATCATGCCTTATCACTAAATTGGCGGTAATTTATTGTATATATGTCAATACCACATCGGTGGACATAATTGGTAGCAGAATTATTAAATTCCACGCGGTCCGTGATTTCGGCGTCCGAATATGGCGTCCGAGGAATAGGAAGGATTACAGCTGTGCAACGAACTTTAATATGCAGTGACGAGCTCCGGTGTCCGCAACGACGACAGCTGTCTGCTGTACTCTTTGTCTTATTCGGTAGCCAAAACAAGCACTAAAGGTCCAGAAAATTAAAAAAAAAATATCGTGACGATCGATGTCATTTCGAAGAACAAAGAATAATACAATATTAATCTTATAATTTTTCTTCAAATAATCTATTTCAAATATTCATCGATCGTCATTTCAAATTAAAATAAATAAAGCATACTTACTAAATTCGAATTTGGAATGAGCCGAGTTCAAATTGATTGCTTTTTCTTGCGGCAGGTTGGCAGTGTTCCTATAGGTGTACATTTCCGGATTGCACGCGGCACGCGAGTCAGCTGATTTCCATCCAATGACCTTGTGGGCACGTCCCTCTTCAATTTATTCATACTATTTACAATTGCGATGAGTTGTTGTTGATCAGTCAAGTGGAGGATATAATTGTAAGCCTTCTCTTTCTACAGGATGATGTTTCTTCTGGACGGGTGCCTGTCAATATTCTCCGTCTCCCGCAACACATCTTGCACCATTGAAGATAGGTGAGAATTAGTATATTTCTGTTGGGTCTAGGCCGTTCATCTTGAAGGTTTCAATACTGGCCGGTAGGATCGAGTACTTTGAGCTCCATTTTGTATAAGATTCTAATAAGTTCAATACAGACCAGTGGGGTCCAAACTGCTTGCAGACATAGCAGTCAATACTGACCGGTGGGGTCCAGGGTCAATACGTCCATCTTGGCTGTGATCTAATAGAGTCCAGTGGGATCCAGAGTGACGATATCCATGTTTACGGTGGCACAGATTAACACTAGAGTTCGTTTGTTCGTGCACAGAGTCGCGATGGTGGTGTTATCGACACAGTGGACTGTTCTCGCGGATGCCGTGACGGGCAATGCGCTGGGCTGCGCCGGCGCCGGTTTATATGATAAAAGTTACGTTCGCGATCGCCATCTGACGGCGAGCGGATGGCAACCGATTTTCAGAACAGGGTTGCACTGACTATGTATACCACTGAAATTTAGTTAAAAGTCAATTTGACTGTTGAATACGACAGCTTAGTATTAGCTACTCTGTTTTTAATTATCATAAAATTAACATCTTGATAACACATTAAATAAAAACCAAACTGTTAATAAAAAACAAACAATTTAAATGTTAAAATCCTCATTGTATACCTACATTTGTAAAGGTTCTATAGTTAATATCGAAATATGTTACATAAATAAACTGAAATTCCTGCATAAATTTGAAGTGCTTATAATATATATACTTACGTACTGGCACCTATATATTATGGGTATTAGGCAGATAAACTATTTATAAAACTTTTTACAGATAGGATGACAATTTCTTAAAACCTATATACATACATCACATTAAAGCACAGGCCGCTGGCCCTTCATTAGACAGATTGAGCTCAGCTAACATCATGGTCTGGTACAATTTGTGGGGTTTACTTCGAATTTCTCATCTTTGTACCGATGTGTTGAAGTATTTCTCCTAAATTTCTTAGCAAAGGTTCCCAGTGACTATTTAATAGATCGATTTTTTTTTGGTTTTCTTTTATACTGCATGTATAAAAGAAAGCCAAAAAAATACTTCAACAATATATGATTGTCTTTTAGTAAATTTCATATCGTGTCGTGTCAAATAAATCGATCTATTAAATAGTCGCTGGGAACCTTTGCTAAGGATTTTTTTTTCTAAAGACCAATTCGTCTACTTCAGTTTTCAAGAAACTTAAATTTTTAATAATTAAATAGTTCCAGCAAAACAATTGAAAGTGTGAAAAACTCTTGTTCGTAATATTATTATGTTATATTTTAATTTACTTAAATAGGTTGTTATTTATTATGCGCGTGAGTGATTCTTACAAAAGAGTTCAACGAGCAGACACCAAGGCATCAATATTTTCTATCTATATTAATATTACTTAACAGCATTATTACTACAGGGCAAGGTTTATAATTGTTTATTTTAAACGATGCTATTAAAAAGGTTGAATGATAATAGTAAGAGTGAGAGGCAGGTCCATGGGATTCTTGTTTAATTTTTAAAGGTTTATGAACTTCGACATTTTCTCTCGGGGTTTAACATGAATTTTTAACCTGATTTTTAAACGGAAGGCCAAAGTCCAAGATTTTCTGCATTTTTGTGGTGTAGCATACCGTCTGTCAAGGTTTTGGGGTTGTTGCATCGGTAAGTAGTTAGGATCGTGCTTACTAATTCTAGTAAGTACAAATGAAACTATATTAATTGGAAATAATAAGGAGTTGTCTCATTATATATTCTTTCATTCGAAATTCAAACGTAGGCTATCATTTAACTTACTGCACCATTTAGTAGGTAGGTACTTATTTAAATAAAAAGTACAACAGTTTAAAGAAGTTGATACGGGACTTATGCGACGGAACTCTTTTGGTTTAAAAAGTAATTACAGGTTGTAGGTATAATATACAAAAAAATACTGAACTGAAAACATTTTTGAAGTTCATTGGCATACCAAAGTATATTTTTTAAGGTTTATTAGGCTTTTGCGACTAAAATTCCAATGAAATATTCGAAATACTAGGGTGCTGTATTTGGAATCGGTATTCAAGAAACAAGAACAAAGAGACGGCATCTTGTTGTCATGAAGCAATCAAACAATATTTGCAGTTCACTAAACTTAATAATAGGTATTTGACCGATACATTGCCACGGTTCGACGACCCCCGACCAACTAACTTTCTTTCAATTTCAGTCCAGCCGATTAAATATGTTTAATAAAAAAAGACAATTGGCACTGCATTTTCACTGTTTCTATTGCATTGACAATTATATTTTATTTTATCTGCAATTTATATATATAATCGATCATTTTCCACTCGTCTATAATTTCCGTACATAATTAATAATAATAATATAATATCTCAGGACAATTCACACAGCGCCATCTAGTCCCAAGCTAAGCAGAGCTTGTGTTATGGGTACTACACCACATTTTTTTTTGTAAATAAATAAATATTATACATAGAAAAGACCCAGACCGATACAAACAATCATACTCATGAATAAAAATGTTTGTACCGTGCGAGGAATCGAACCCAAGACCATCGGATAGTAAAGCGGTGTGCTAAACCACTAGACCACCGAGGCTGTCTATTATGCGATGTCTTTTTTTATTAAATTTATTATTTTATTTATTTATTTTTCAAAAATATATATTATATAATATGATTAACTAAACATTAAATATGCAACTTAAACCTTCTATAATACGTATGTATAATTTTATGGCGATAATTACGGCGATAAAATTTCAAACGACAATATTTACTCTCGCGTTTTGTCTTGTAATTCTGTCAATATTAACGCCTTAAATGTTTGATTTGTTAAGTAGACTTTAATTATATTAACTTTATAATAAAACATTACAAATACAACAGATAGGGAGCTAGATCCGTTTAAGCATCGAGAGAAAACTGCTTTTCTATCTCGTGATATGTAATACGTACACCTAGTGTCCATGTCAATATGCAGGTACTGTAAAGTACACTAGGGATTTACCATCAGGAATTAATTTAGTATTAATATTTATTTTCCATACAGACTATTCTAACATAGAGATATTAGGACTATATTTTTTGTGATTTATAGTATTTATTCTTTTTACTTTAAAATATAAAGACAAAATTTAAGTTCTGTAAGCATGTGGGCGGTTAATTCTGATTAACAAATGTCGTGTTCCTGTATTAATTTATATTAATGAAACTTGAAAGAGTCATGCTGAAAAGGATTTATTTCTTTTATTTTAAATATAATTTTGCATGAAACATTAAATTTCTGTAAAATTCTTGTCGGTGGTCAATTATCTTGTTTATGTTTAAGTAATTACTAAAAACATATTTTATATAGAAAACAAAACTAATAACCACTTGTATTTTAAACAAATATTTCTAATGATATTTTAGAAAAACCAATTATACCTTCCTCAGAATTTCTGTCTATGAATGAAAATTGAATCAAAATCTCTTCAATAATTTTTTAGATTATCTCGAACATACAAACAGACTTGGCATGAGATTTTAGTTTATAATATATGTACACAGAAAGCAGAGAAAATTATATATGTATACAAATTATTGCATTTCTATTTTCCTGTCGACTGTACCTAGTGTGTTATAAAACAAGATCATACTATTAGCGATATTACCAGTTCCGCGTTTTCTAAACACTGGTTTTACTATTTTTACATTGGTTCGCAGCAAGTTAATCTGATTTATATAACTTTGTATTTACATTTTCTTTTTATCCTTATAAGGGTACACTGTAAATTTTTCCTTTCTTTCCTTGCTTTATAATGCTCCCTTGCTGTAACTGTAAATTATATATTACATATGTTGTATACTGTACTGGCTACTCAGAAATGTATTTTATTCTAAATTTATAATTCTGTTATTGTACATTTTGTTTATATTTTGTCAATTTCTTGACAATTGTTCGTAGACACAAATCTTCATATTCGTTGCCTTTTTCTTCTAACTTATATATTTATAAAATATAACCAGAACAATATACTTATATTATACGTATTTGAATTTGAATTTTTGGGTTTCAAGTATAGAATAGAAATCATAATGACACGGGGTATAATTATTTAGTGCTCAAAAGTGGCAAAATACGTTCCATTGTTCGGCTACTTACTTCTTATTTGTAAGCAGTTCAGTCATCATATTCTGTGATGTTCTCGTCTCAAATATCAGGCAGCAAAATGTCCAGATCCAATTATGAAATCATGATTGATAGTGAAATTGGTGGTTTTCCGAACCTATGCCTGAAGTTAAGTGTCGTCTTCGTTCTAGTTCGACATTTCAATCTAAACATATTAAGTATTAGCTGTACCCGTAATTTCATGTGGAATTTTGCAACATTACTTTATATTTCTAAAATAAAAGAATTTCTCTAAAATTACAGTAGCCTAAGTTACTCCTTATTACATCAGCTACCTGCCAATAAAAGTCCTGTCAAAATATGTCCAGCCATTTCTGAGATTAGCTGGAATAAACAGACAGACAGACAAAAATTAAAAAAAATGTTATTTTGGTGTATGTACCGTATTTATATTCTTATGCATATAGTAAAAAACGATTATTTCTACATTACATACAGATACTCCAGTTTTATTCATAGTTGGGCATCATATTTGATGAGATTAAATGAAAAATCTCCCCATATTTTTCAATACAAGGGTTTATAACTCTTTTCTATAGATAAGCAAGGTAGATGTTAAAAATTGGAAGTAGATTATGTTAGGAGAGGGTACTTGTATACCGGAATAGGGTAAAAGCCTTTTAAATATAATAAAAAATATTATCTATTAACTTAAGAAACAACTAATTATTTAATTATCTACTAAATATTTAGATATACTAAGTAATTATACTACTATTGTTGAATATATTTAATTATATCACATAGATATACAAAATAGCTGTCCAGTTTTCACTGTGGTGCGTACGCGTATAGTATAGAAATGGGTTCTTTTTACTATTCTCCACACGTATACTTGCGTAATACTTACATTATCTATTTATACAAAATAACAGATAACATCACTTGCCTGATGTTATTTTGTTGATGTGATCATTGGCAGGTAGGTCAAATGTCTTCTGTATTTGTCATACAAACATATTAACATACATTTGAAGTTCAAATGCTTGTCTTGACATGCCGGTACTGACAATTTTGAGGAGGAAGAAGATGTATTTATGATAGGAAAGATTACATAAAGAAAGTACATAAATATTGAACCCCCAGAGTTTACCTTATTTTTAGAAACAATTCTCACTGAATAGTATATAGAAAAGTTCAAATATATTGAAGACTTCATCACCGCCATGAATAATACCACAGACATTAGAAAATATATAGATTTTTTTCCACTGTATACTCTTAATAGTTTATCATTTACGTGCATTTCTTAAATAAGATGTTGTACAAAGTACTCGTCTTAATTTTAGGCTAACTGTGTATGTACTATTGGCTTACCCCATTACCCTTCAACAAATTAATCCACACAGAATTTAAAACTGACGAAGACTAAAACATAAAACTCTATAAGTGTGTTATTGGGTTTTCTATCCCATTTAATTAAAAAAATACAATAAAAAAGAAATATAAGACAAAAAAGTTATTTACTGATATATATATATATTGCAATTTCTAAAGAATACAAAGCTACTGTAGGTATCTTCGAATAATGTAATAGAAAAATTTGTATTTCGCAAGTATCTACTGTCTGCAATAGAAACTTTGTAGAAAGATCGTTTCGGCAAAGAATACTAAGTATCATATAGAAATATATATTTAGTACAGATTGTATATAAATATGTGTCTCTTTAATTGACAGCTTCTTTTACTACGAGTATGTCTAAGAAACAGTTATATAATGTTAATTAAGGAAAGTACACTACACGTACTTTCAATATTGTACTAAAACGATCATATAAATAAATATCAACGATCCGGTACAAAATACAAAATCAAAATTCCCAAATTGAATTATTCACTACATATTATAATTTTCTATCTGTATACTTTAGTACAGTTAGTGGGTTCATATTGTTACATTCAAAAGATTCCATGCAATTGTAATAAACAGTAATTGTCTATGTAGTCACAGAGGAGAGAGTATAAGCGCACTTAAGATGCGACACCTAGCTTTGTTAGATGCATTTTTGCATAAGAAAAAGAATGGAGTCGTTTCAACTATTTTAATATACTGCAGCCTTTAAGGAAATTCTGTGTTGTGATCACATATAGCAGGTAAATACTACGAGAAAATGACTGTGTACTTTTTATTATCGAATAATGACATTAATGAATTATGTGTCTACAAATACAAAAATATGTTTACAAATCTAAAACATCTATATGTTTTATTGACATCTATATGATTGATTGATCAACATTGCTATAAAGAACGTTTATTATCTATATCGACGCTTTGTCTATAGGATAGTAAAAATATTTATTGATTATTTTTAATTTTACATACGTAGACTAGGAATACATATTTTTAAATTTATAAAGAAAAGGGATGGTATTCGTCGTACGTCTTTGTATTTTTAATAAACAATGTCATCTCTATGACTGCCTTGTCCGTAAAAGTAGGTTAACGCAAGAAAGCGTCGGAGTCGCGAACAGAGCGCGTCGCGACCGACGAGCCACCTGCGCCCGCGCAACTGCCGCAGGCGCAATTTGCGAATATATTACACATAAAATATATCTTCAAACTAGATGCACATAGATATCATTTCAATCAATGAAAAAATGATGCAAGGCACTGTAATAAACAAATTATTTGAATAGTTTTCAGTTGTAAACATTTATTTATAATAAAATTAAATTAAACTAATTTTGGTTAGG
Source organism: Achroia grisella (assembly GCF_030625045.1). Lineage (NCBI taxonomy): Eukaryota > Metazoa > Arthropoda > Insecta > Lepidoptera > Pyralidae > Achroia > Achroia grisella. Next base: position 200,460 of record NW_026712657.1, on the reverse strand, counting down.
GGTTTAGTTAATACGAGTTAATTTTAAATACTTTTTAATGTAAATGAAGGAGTGAGAAAGGATGAAGAAAGTAGAAAGGAGAGCTGGTTTGTATAAGAAAAGAAAAGCCATGTCATGTGAAGGAATTACTGTAAGCTAGAGTCAAAAGGATAGCCAGCAAAACGGTTTATTTAGTCTAAAACTTCTGTTCTGTTAAAACCAAAAGAAAGCTTTTTCACATGTGAATGATGATTAGTCACGTTATGTGATCCTTTAAACTTCATATGCTGGTGAGAAAATAATGCATATTGTATACGGTCAGGTATTCGATCGATTCGATTCGATCTAAATTAGAAATGTCAAAGACGACGTTGACAAGAGCATATGCACGAATGTGTTAATTCTTTTGTACATAAACAAGTGAAAGGAGTTTATGAGGAGCAAGTCGTTAAAAAAATGACCACTTGATATAAGTACAAACGGTACAGTAAGTACCTTACATGACATTCTTTATTATGTTAAGCGGACGACGAACATCTGCAATGTCTGTTTATCAAATGAATATCGAAGGGAAATTTATCAACAATGAGATATTTCAGGAGTCACCTAAGCTACAATTGAATACATTTATAAATTCAATAGTTATTATTTTATTAATCTATTAGCTATTTATTTAAATCATATATATTTTTATGTTGTTTACTTTGTAATCTGATTTCTTAATCAAGTAAAAATAACAAAATTTTGACTGATCACAGATTTTTTTTATGTAGACTTTTGATTTAGACTAAAATATTTTGCTAAATTACACGACATTACAAAATTACCATATCAACCAGTCTACAGTGTTCGAAGTTACTAACAAGTGAACTGTCAGAGAGTTTGCCTTACGGTTAAATAAAAAATCCTGGAATTTAGATTCCAGTATTCCTTGAATCTCGGTTAAGCTCTACTTGACTGAGCTATCATTGAGAATAATTAACAGTTGACCGCAATCTTGCATATGCGGTCATAGTTGTTATTACTACATTTTCGTGATAAGACAAAGATATATCTGATCATTTGATATGACCACAATGCAAGTAGAAACCACAATTTGTTGGTTAATTTAATTATAATAAAGATAAATATGTAGACATCACAAGATAGATAAGAGATAAAGTAAGATGGAAAACCTATGAGAAAATAATGCTTTATCAAATTAGCAACTATGGTAAATGTATACCCGTTTTAACTTTAGGTTTCAATCTACCTTAAAGTTATATGTAATTTTTGCATAGCATGGTGTTAGGTAATTATGAGAAGGTAATGGTTAATGACAGCACTCAGATCAACTGTCTCTGTTTACTAATTTTACATACTATACAGTTACTTGTCTTGACTGATCTGTCGCACAGCTCATATGACTAAGGCTAGAAACTTTAAATATCCTATGATTTATTTTTATAATATTATAGAATAAAAAAATTTACTCTTTCTAAACTAAGAAATTTGCACGTAATGCCCCTTGCATTACGCCTTATTTGGTATATTATTCTTAGGAACTCCAAGTATTTAAGTTTAAAGTTTGGCTTTAAATAACGTGTACACGACCTTATTGTTGTTGCGAATACAGATTTTTTTTAATTCTTGACTTTTCACCCAAGAAGTTTGAATACAACATGCAGTAGTTATAATGAGTTTACTATATCTATCATTATAATTAATTGCATTAATGGTGTTTTCCATCAGTGGACAGTTGGTCAAAACAATTGACACTAGTAATTTTCCCTAAATTCACACACTTGTTCAAATTTATTATTATTACCACATATTTATACAGTTGGTAATTTGTATGACTTATATCTATAAATAGGCGTTCTATATCATAATATATTTAGATCCTCATCAAGGGCCTTGCATTCTCAAAAACCTAACTAAGATCCGTTTACAAATGCCAGTTTTGTATCGAGTTACTTCCAGTTGTTAATTCTGAGAAATAATAACGTATTCACTGGCTGGTCGCCGAGTAAATAATCACCATCAGAATTGCTGACCCTACTGGCTTAACTTGACTTTACAATAAATCAAATACTTTATTAAAATAATCGATCCGTAAATATATGTAAATTGAAAGCCTAGTACAATGTGAATAACAACCTTGAACACAATAATGATGTTTAAAATAACAAAATTTTTTATATTATTTGCATGGACTAACATAACATTAATGAAATTCAATACAATAAAAGGTCGATGGAAATGATATACAATGCAAAATTTCCCCTATTAGAACTATGTCCATTTTTCTAAATTTTATGTGCTAAACAATAAAAATCTGCAACAACACTGAAATTATCGTAGTGTAAGTATTCCGATTGGACTAACGAAGCACAACTTTTGGCTCTAGTTACAAGTTAACCATACAAGTGAATTTTTACGACAAAGTTATATATTATGTTTATTAGTAGTATGGGTAATGCTTTTTTTGATATCGAATGGGGTATTAAGCCAAAGAATTAAAAGCATGCAGCCATCGAACGTGCTTGTCTAGATAAATTAAATAGTACAATTTGACATAAACAATCATTGAAGTAGTACTGCATATGCTACGTGCTTCATTATGCCTACTTCATATGTACAACTTACAAGGAGATCATTCAGTTCATTAACGAAAAAAGATAACGCGCTCTTTATTGAACTGAAACTAAAATGTCAATTCCATTATTGTTCTGGACTGTTGATACGGAACATTCATGGCATGTATTTAAAGAACTCCAGGTGTAGTATCTCTGAAAATATTCAAGTATCTATCTGTTTTAATTTAGATTATTTTTTATAAGAAACTTTCATAACTATTTTCATTGAAGTTATCTTCACATAGTATAAAACAAAATCAAAGCCGCTGTCTGTTTGTTTTTAACTTTTAAATTACCTACGCAACAGATTTTAATGCAGTTTTTAGCAATAGATAGAGTGATCCAAGAGGAAGATGGTTTATATGTATAATATATGCGCGTTATCGTAAAGAACAAGAAATTCAATGATTTATAATGCATTCATGCGAAGCCGGGACAGGTCTCTAGTTATGTACAAATTTTGGCTTATTGGAATTGGAAGAATAATTATAGTCTTACAAGAAAATTTATAACATATCAGTTCGGTAGCCTGATCTTTTTTCTTAATTTGATTTTTCGCCTATTTTCGCAAAGATTGGTTTAAGTAGTAGTCAGTAGACTAATTCATATAGAAAAGCAGCGGGCTAATAGTTTACTTAGTACTTAGCCCGTAGTTTTTTCAATATAAAATATTTTATAAATCGTTCTTGGTAAGGACAGCATAAACTATAAGATTAGGCATCAGTATTTTTTTTTTGTTTAGGCTCAAATGTTCTTATTTCTTCTGCAGTTCGTAAACAGCATGGTCCCTGGAGGACAAACATATGTCCTATTTACTTCCAAACTCGGGTTTTTTAAATAAACGATACCCAAAAAACAAATTGGGACTACCGTAATTACTGAATAGTTCTATTTGTTACCCAAATCAGAATGTGATATTTTTACATACAATATCGTAACTTATGCGTAAATGCAAGATTTCCAATTGTTTTCTGAAATTTAAAAAATTTTAACAAGTATTAGTAATTTTTTCTAATTTGATCTTATAATTTAATGTAATTTTTTTTTATGAGTAAACATATTATTGAACTTATTTATTCTCCAACGATAAATGAATAAGTATTAGGTATATATATATTAAAAGTTAGGTTCAGTATAAAAAGTCCTTAAACTACTGCTAATAATAATAATCTATAGTTCGGGCTACCTACATGGTGAAATCGGTTGAAATACATAATTATAATATACATATGTATAAGTGAATTATCCATAGGTTATAATAGTTTCAGATATAATACATAGATTCATAATAACTGATCCTAAAGATTCTTTATGATTTTATTGATAAGAAGCATAAAATATACATTGAAAAATGACCTATAGCGTTGTATTTTATATTACCATAGACACTTAGGTTATAAAATTCTGGTTATCGTCGACTTCACCAAATATGGTATGAAAAATATGCCTATATTTAAAAAAAAAGTGTTATATATTATTAATATTGACAGGTGACGTGTCAGTTGGCGATAATTTATAAATAAAAACCATACGATTTACATATATTTAATGAGAAACGACACAGCACGCTCAATTACGTATCTCAGATAATGTGCAGCGCGCGCGCAAGGTGCAATACTGGACTCGTTTTTTACTTTATTTCTAGTCGTTAAATAGGAATAATATAAAATTATTATTACTCTATGGTACTTTTGGCGGGAAAACCTATAATAATAAATAATGCAATTCACGTAACATGAAAAATGTAATCTGTACGTTGACTTCATCCTATACGAATATTTTACTAACACTCATTATTCGGGAAAATATGTTTTAATAATATGTGATCATAATCTCTTATCTAATTAACAGAAATGAACCATGCTTTCTACATGCGCTAGAGAATTGCGTTGTTTATCATTAGGAACTCTTCATTTGATACAACCTTATATTAATAGTATTATTATTATTTAAAGCCTAAATTTCCCGCACAGAATTTCAAAAAACAATCTTTCGTAGAGGATATTTAAGTATTAAGGTTTATGATACCAATATCTTTAATGAATCTCCTGTATATGAGATTCATTAAAGATGTAACATAAACCTTAGTGTCTTTTGTCAAGATCGTAGAATCATTAGTTTTGCCCACGAACCGATTCATTTTAGCACAACTTCTAAATTGTTTACAGATTTTTTTTTCATATTTTGAATACTACTCATTATATGGGTTTCCGAGTTTTTTCCGCAAATGGTTACTATTGAATAGCCATTCTACATTTCATTACCTAATATTAGAAATATATGTAAATTTTATTGTATGGTTAGGGTATTTGTATAGTTCTCAAATGGAAAATACTGGGTAGTAGCATAGATAACATAATATTACACAGTAGTAGAAAGTACTTAGTAATTATTTTATTTTTCAACGATGGACACTGAAACAATATATTTTGTTTTATTAATGGATATACATATTGTTTTGACTTATGATATGATGTTGAAAATAAATAAATGGACTCATTTTAACCTCAACTACCTAAAATATTAATCATATGCTTTTGTATTGATGTCTTCTATAAATTTCACCATTACAAACATGCATCTAAGCCAGATTATGCCACTCTAATAGTATGTATGTAACCTTACTTGGTACTTTTGTGCAATCGGCTGATGCAATATTGTCAAGGAAATTGTAATGGAAAAATATAATAAATAAGACAATTTAATAAATGATTTTACTTTGTTATAATAATTCCAAATACTCTATTAGCAAAATTTTAAAAATGGAATGAATTAATTTATGTTTTAATTCTGGCTTTACTAAATGTATTTGACGAATATCTCTATATTTCTGTAAGTAAATAAATTGTGATATAGTTAATTATTCAATGGACACTAGAATGACAATGTTAATTTTGTTCGTAATATACAAGTATAGAACGAATTAACAAATGAACAAAATAAAAAATACGAATACGAAGAACACTTTAATGAAACATTGTAATAATTAATTTTCAAAAATATTTATTTGTACATATTATATTTATATATATTTTTGTTTTCAGGTGTAAATTCGTAATTGTGTAGTTTAGGGTAAAGAAGATATTGGTGTAATGAAAAACCAATATAAAATTTTATAGACATTTTATTCTAAAACATTCGGTGCTTCTCAGCAACAATTAGCTAGAGTATTTAACTAACAGTCTTATTATTTTACAAGAGTATAAAATCACTGCCAAAGGTAAAGAAATGCAATTGGGTACATAAAATCATAAGTCGGCATACAACAGATTAATGACATATAAATTAGTATTAGAAATATAAATATAGCAGTGTAAGCATAACTGACCATATTAATTTCTAAGATTTCAACAAATCTATTCACCTAATGTTAGTCAATAAATAATTACTTATTCTAAGGTAACTTTAATAAATTAAGGTAGTACATGACGAGACTACATTTTGATCAGTCGGTCGTCCTTACGTAGACAGTGTTGCAGTCTTTGGCTTACTATTTACATAATTACAATGGATAAAACAATTATGTAAAACATTTCCTCTTTTTTCTATTACACGACACTTCGTTTCTGCTGATTGATATTAATTTGTGGCGTACGGACGTACAACATAAAGCACTGAACATTTTTTTGTTAATAAATTTAACAGAACATTACTAACATTAGAAATGCAATGAATATGGTCAAAAGTGGAGCCTAGGCAGGCTCAGAAACTTAATTAAAGTAAATTAGGGGAATTTTAATAAATTCCCGTAGGATCTAAAACTAACCCCATAGCTTCGGGTTGAAAATATAAAACTTATATTAAAAGTAACCTAATAAACGTTTGTGGGGTCCAATGCCATGACGGAAACTGAACTTTAACACTTAACACTAAATTGTCTTTTTCAGTAAACACCAGTTGGGTCTAAGACGAACATTTTGAGCCACTTTTCTTCACAAGGTAGTCAGGACACTTCGAAGGACGAAAGAGTAAAGATGCTGACGATGAAGAAAATTTTCGATCAGTAAACACCAGTGGGGTCGAGCACGAACATCTTGATAATATTTCAAAATTAATGAATTTTTCAAATTTTCGATTTTCAATAGACTCCAGTAGGATCCAACCCGAACATTTTCAGTGATGATACTTTCCCAAATTTTCTTGTCTTTCTCAGGTTATTCAGCTCTTTATCTTAAAATCGATGGTGATTTTAATAGATGCCGGTGGGATCCAAAACTTTGATATCCATTTTGAGAGAAATGAACTTGAGATCGATCTTTATTACGATGAGCGAACGCGCGGAGAGAGAATTGAGCGGCGTGCAAACACTGTAGCGGTGATCTCACGACTGGTAGTTACGCGGCCACGTGCCTCTCTTTTATATCAGTTTCGTGCGCAGTCGCGTATTTTTTTTGCGATTTGAATTTGGAAGCTTTCAGCCGGGTGGGTGTATGCGCCCCCGCCCTTTCTATGTTTTTTCTATACTTTGTATTTTTTCTATATACATAAAAATGCGAAACCTACGTATGGCCATATTAGACTAAATTAAGATAACCATCATAATTTCATATTAATTAATTAATAATTTGCATATATTTTCGTACTTTGAATAAAATTGTATATGTTAAAAAGCAAAAAGTATAACAATATAAAAAAAAACTTTTATTTTCTTTTATTTATACAGATATTAACTATTTACTATAATAGAATTATCATTTCCACATATTACAATTACACACATAGACTTTAGAAGTTCTCCTCTCTTTTGAAAAATAACTTTAAGAATATTATGTTATAATTTTAATAATCAGATATCTGACATAACAAAACCACTTCTCGTTACTACTGTGGTTGATAATATCATTGTTACTTAACAAACCTGCTCATATTTTTCACAACACTACTCATCAGTCAATTATCAATTCCATTCGAAAAGTTTCTATCTAATCATGATTTTATTAACATAAAATATAAATTATATTAATATAACTGGGTCAAAATAATTTCTCAATGTCGATTTTTAATATGCAAAATATAAAAAAAACTCACTTTTGAAAAATTACTATGACATAGTATTTATACTAGCAGTTTAAAAAGTTAAAATTAGTATACTACTATTTCCAAATTAATACACTTATATATTAGTCTACTTGTTACAGAACTTGTGTTTGTATATATTTTTTTCTGAATATTTTTAATGTACTACGGATAAGAGCCAGATCCATTTAAACATACACACACATGAATACAAATAGTTATACTGTGCGGAGATCGAACCCGCCACCATTGGAAGTAGGACTATGTGCTAAAGTGACAGATCACCGAGGTAGTCATAAGTGTAATATTGCTATATGGGCAAAGGACATTTGTTTCTTTATAATCTTTTGCCATCCTGTTCTCTAAACTTTACACGGATGACAAAAATCCTATAACTCGAGACTATGACACTAATGGCAAAGTTGTAACGTTTGTAATGTAATATACTTATAATATATAATAAACTCCGTGATAGATATAATTGCCACAGAAATATTGATCTTTTTTGTCACACAACTAAAATTGACTAACTTAACACTTGACTATTTGTATCCAGATTTTCACCACATATTATCTCACGATTAAAATTTTTTTTAACTTTTATAATAAAGTAATTTTCCTCTTCTGTCCATAAAGAAATGACACTTCGTAAGTTATTTTTCTTAAATTAACTTAATTTATTAATGCAATCTACGCGCTTCAAACTCTTACTAATCTGAAATCAAGGGTTTAATTCACCTATATAAATTTTCTACTTAGTTTCAAATAATGTAATTATTATAAATTAATTACTAATTGTTATCGAATTGTAATTGTAATGATAAACATCATTAGGAACTACAATTATGAGTCATATGAATGTATACGTGATGTTGGAGCGTCGCGTCGCGTCGCCGTAGATTTGTCGCGACCGGCGCCGTGGGTAACGACTAGGCTACTTCCAGTTACAGGTTCTTGTGTGGTAAAACGATTAGTATATTCCAATTTATTTGTGGTCTGATATGTACTTATATCCCACTAATATTATAAACCCGAAAGTTTGTGAGTATGGATGGATGTTTGTTAGTCTTTCATGCAAAAACTACTGAACGGGTTTTGATAAAACCTTACAGTAATGGATAATACATTACTGTAAAGTTTTATCAGTTATAAGTTTTAGCTTATACATCAGAATATACACAGACTATAAATGTCACGCGAGTGAAACTGTGGGCAGCTAGTTAATTATATATATTCATGAGTATAAGTAAGTATAGGAGTAATTTAATAAAATTGGTAGGAGTCAGTTCTAATTTTTCTATTGTTGTAGTAAAACATTTTGTTTAATCATAGCCATAGTATATAAATGCCGAAGATTGAAAAAATACTGCCTTTAACCATGCAAAATGTATACGAGTATACAATCAAGTGTGTATAACTTGATTGATTTTGTCTTCTAATGACTTTATATGCAAAATATAAAAAAAACTGTTACAGTTGATAAGGCTATGGAATCACATTAATGCGTATCTGATACGCTCGTGCATTTTTTATATCAGTCTACATTTTAAAGTCATACTTGGTTAGTCATATTAGAATTCATCATTTTAAATTCGCGATTTTTCCTGTATCATTTTAGGTAGATATTCCCAATTTGTTTGGGATTTTTTTTACGGTATTGGATTTCCCATTTTTTATGAATAAGTAGAAAATTGACCTATTATAATCCCAGAGAACATTTGTTTTAATACTAATAGAAATAGTTAAGATATTATTCAATAACTCTAAAACGGATGAATAGCTTTGAATTAAATATAACAAACACTTTAAATTAACCATAAGATTTTTAAGTATTAAAAATTATTTTTATAAACACCATTATTAAATTAATCCCACTGTTCATATCAATGTTTCAAAAAATATTTTAATATGCTTTGTATTTACGTTTTTAGGGCAAAACCGCAGAGATCAAACAGGTACCTACTAGGCAATAGTATGTCAATGGTACCATTGATAGATATATTTATTAATTAAATAGATTTCATTAAAAAAATCTCCGATTTGTAGATTTCGAAATAATTCACATAAACAAACAAAACATTTCACTGTCGGCAATTTCTTTTCATTTCTGCCGATTGCAAAAATATCCATGTGAACCGGGTACAACATTGAACACCTATAATACCACAAAGTGACCGCCGAAACAAAGACAATGATTGCTGTCTACTCCGAAATCGGTCTGCAAAAATCAAAGATAAAAGGCAACTTTTTATTTACGACATGCATTCACGAAACTACGTATATGAAAGCACAGTGGCATAAAATGTGTATTTCTAATAATGTAGATTAAGATAAAAGGGGTACCTACTATTGTTTTCACAAAAGTTAAATGATAATTAGATATGTTTTGCGATACATTGTTGTAAGGTTCGGCGGTAAACGACACAGGCCTGACGTGCGGTCTCAATTGAAACATTATGTATGTAGTATGCGGGCGGCAATAAAGTTATTGATATTTGCACTACAGTTTTACTATTGTTATTTTTAGGCGGCTTGTCTTATGTGTCTGCTATCTCTACTTAAGTATAATAACATTGTAATGAGGTCATTGGTGTATAAAAAAATTAAATATATTATAAAAAAATAGTATACTTGTATGTGTATGTTAACTTTAGAATATAGATACTTTTTAGGTGGTCATATCGATCAGCTTAATTATATTATGTTTAAATATTATCAACTGCAGCAACAGTTGATAATATTTAAACATAATATTTAAACATATTAAAATAAACTAAACTCAAGATAAGGTAGATATCTTAAAAATATATAATTAAAAAAATCCATAAAAATAATACACCGCTACAATCATATTAATTATTTTGTTTTCTTTTTCTAAAATCCGAATTCCGTTGATTTTCAGATTGTTAAAGTTTAGGGTATTAGAAGAGATCACGCCGTATGTATGATCGATGACATACTGTTCCCAATTAATGGGAAAAACGCAAGGCAATTTAATAAAAAAAATCTGTAAAGAATTAACATAAAAACAATAAACCCTATAATATCAGAGTAACAAAATGAACAATTTAATTAATTATAAAATATGTGTTATCGTGTACTTATTACAAGTTTAATAATATAGTGATGATTAATCGTATCCAATTATGCAAATAATACATATTATTTTGTAATACATCGTTAACGAGGTGCGTGCCACCGGGCGCATTCTTCGCGAATTAAACAATAAATACAAGAACATCCATTCGGTTCCGGTTTTTATATAGCTAATTAATATTAAAACATGCACTTGTTCGTGTATACAATGTCAACGGAGTTATCATTCACCAAATCAGGGTGCTAAAATTGATACCTTAATATGTATGTGAAAATTGATAATATTAGGTACAGTTGATTTAGTTAAGTAAATAAAATGTGTATGTCTATTTATATCTGCAATTTGTTTCATTTTCATGACTTATTTATGATATTGTAATATAAATTCTTAGATTGTTTGGGTAAAGAAAATCTTAACTGGTGTGTTTAAGTATATACGGTTTGGTGAATTTGGTTAATAGATTGTTTAATTCGCTGTAAGCATGGTTCTCTACATTATCTGTTCCAATTATGTTATAAAAATGATGTCTAATTTATACGTAGTGATAACTTACCTTATGATATTATTTATAATATCTCTAAAATCCTGTTAGATGACAACATTAGCAATCTGTAGCAAATGACATAACGCTAACAAGGAATCCAAAATATGGCATCCTACGAAAGTGTCAGTGTCCTCACAAGAGACGATCCAGCATGGAATTACTATATTAAACTTGAAAAGAATATGAATAATCCATAAATAGTGATGTATGTGTACTTATTACTCATACCACACTCATATGACGATTAAATTATATATATATATATATGCAATGGAATGGTACCATAGTAACAAGCTGAATTTAACATACAAGATAGGATTAAATGGTATTGAATACGTAAATTAATGAACTGCGATACCTAGAATAAACTGAATTCAAATTTGAATATAAGGTAAACCTCAATTTATGCAATTAATAGTACTAACACACAATTAGTATGGGTTATATAATACCGAAAAGGAAGGAAACAGTACTTAAATTTGAACTAGTTTAATTAATAAAGTGGAAATAATAAGAACTAGCTGACCCGCGCGACTTCATCTGCATCACACTTATCATTATAAGTCGCCCAATTTACATAATATCCTTGTACATATTTATAGTCTATATGTTATTCGGATGTAAAAACTTTCATCCATTTGATTATCTACTAACTTTCATCCCCTTTAAGGGTCAATTTTTTTTAATCAACAGCCTCAAAAATACGTTTCAAGTTTTTAGCTTCAAAAACGACGATTCTTTCATACCATCTTTCATCCTTACTTTCAACCTCTTACAACCCTTTTTTTGCATTCAAAAGTAGCCTATGTCCTTTCTCAGGGTCTAGACTATCTGTGTACCAAATTTCATTTAAATCGGTTCAGAAGTTTGGACGTGAAAGTGAGACGGACAGAGTTACTTTCGCATTTATATTATTAGTAAGGAAGTAAGGATATGACAAGAACTGAGACTCTTGTAGCAGGAATAGCAAACGCATCGACGACTGACCTGATGGAACCCTCGCTTAATATATTTATCGTATCCCTTTAAATCGAAACATATGCTAGGCGACTTTGGCAAACAAAGTCTACCTTATCAGTAGCTTAGACTATATGATATTAGATACATTTTGTTTTAGTAAGAAAACTATGATTTCATCCGTCATCCTCACTGTCTCATTAAATTTCGGTTATCTTTCCACCGATTTTGATAAACCTCAAAATAGCCCTTGCTGTCCGCCGGGCGGAGCAGGTGGAATATTAGAAAAAATATTATGAAAACTAAATAAGTGAGTAGCATTTTAAACAATGTTACATATAACGTGCATAATATCTTAGAATCATGGGCAGATTTTTATTTCTAACAAAGTGGATTGAGATCGAAAAGATTAATTAATTCTGCAAACAAACTCTAGCCACATAACTAATTGAATAAAGGGTACTAGTTGAAATTTCCTATTTAATAACATTATTGACAAAATCTTTTTATTCGATAACTAGCACATGTCCTTTATTTAATGCAATACGATATCGATTCCAATTCGATCACGTCCCTGTTGTCTATGGCTTTAACTGTCATATTTAGACGTAATCATCAGTTATCAAATGTTATCAGCGGCACATTATGATTCCATTATCATTTGATTGACAATTGATAACCAGAAGAGTTGATATACGATTATTATCGCAATTTCACTATTAAGATGCCATTTGTAAAAACCAAGCACGCGATAAATATATCCATTTAAATTACATTATCGTTACATTACATACGACATAGGAGATCGAAATAATGTTGTCTGTACTTTGTTTTTATTAAACTGTTTATAAGTATACTAATTTGAAATTAAATTGAGAGTTTCATAAAAATATTACAATGTATCTTCATCTCTAAGTGTTTAAGTACATAGATAAATTATATCAAAGAAAATAAATAGATCTCGCATTCCGAATCTAAAATGTCATTTGATCTTGAAAATGATATTTGATAAACTAGTGATCCTTTTAGACGCAGTAACAGTGCAAGTCAAAGCAAATGTTCATTGGATTAGACTTGTGTATTCTACTTATCACAACGTCAACTTATCATTTCGTATGTCAAGTACTTACCTGCATTGATATTAGACATTATTTTTAAAACATTTGAAACTAATATGCACCTAGAATAAAATATTATAATAGTAATCAATAATATAAAGTCTAAAATAAATACTATCATCATTACCTTCCTATTTCCTATTTTTAGGAGAGTCCACTGTATTTTAATATCAGTTATACATCAAGCATGTAGAAGACAATAACATAGACCAAATATTTACAATTTACTTCAAAAGTATTTTTGCAGTGATTCTGTCAATTTTGGTATTATGACTCGGAAATTCGGAATTTTAATAACTTGTCATGGGTTATTAGTAGGTAATACACAGCTAGGTAAAGAAACACACCTACCTTACTATCCTTTTTGAAGTAATAACTATTATAAATAAACCCATTTATCGCAATAGTAAATGTATAGTATGATCCCTTAAGACGCAAAGAAAGACTTTTATGAGTTAACAACCTAAAAAGTTCATATTGCGCAAATGTGTTTTTTTACGATTGCAAAGAAATTGCATTTAAAAAGTTACTTTTTAATGTTTTTACAGCGCGGCCTGGCTATAGTTTGCAGTTTTTTAATATTACTTTACTACACTTGGTTAGTGTGAAGTGTGCAAAAAATTGCAACTATTCTATTTTGTTTTTTTTTATACGATTAGAAAGCAAAAGAAGGATCAACTTTCTACAGTTTCTGGAATCGATGTTTTGGTACGAAAATATTTTATTGTTACTGAGTTTTTTGTTTTTTTTTTCAGTTTAAAAATGCCATTTAGGTCTGTTGAATGAGTGAAATTATCTTACAGATGAATCGACTTTAATGTAAGGGAAAACATGAGATATACTTACGACTAATACAAACGAATAAACTATTTCAATTACTCAAATAATATCACTAAATAAGTTATTTATTACTAATAAATGAAAAGTTGAAAAAATGACTACGCAGAATTTTTAGTGTACACATAGCGATATGGATTAAACTTAACCCCACAAATGAAATATAGAAGACGTAGGTGTCATGTCAGTACTCGTGCACCATGTTATTCCGAATTAGAAAAATTTTTTGTTCGTAAATCGAGTGGAATGAATTTTTTTTTGTTTCGCAACAATATATGCAAGTAAAATCCGCATCTAAATGGGATAAGCCTTTTCTGAGATTAGCAAGCTCAAACAAATAGACAAAAATTATAAGAATCATTGTTTTAGGTTCCGTTATCTTAATAATACGAGTAGTAGTAGTAAGTAATATCTTCTATTTTCCAGGTACTAGAGTTCAGTGCAGAGAGAAATAATTTATATTTTTATTATACGTATCTATAGACAATTTAAATTTTTGAAGCTGTATGATTATTATTGTGTGGTCAGTTTAATTATAATTATTTATACGTATTATTGGTTTCACTACAAACGCATTTGAATAAAAGAAAGCTATGATATCTCCACAGTTTTTCGCGTAGCTCTCTATACAAATTGAAACGCCCTCAATACTGTTCTAATGATCAAATGGTGAATGACTTCGCAAAGTGGTCGGGTTATTGGGCCAAAATCATAGGTGTCAATGAACTGAGAGAGGTGACGCTTGTACTATAGGTGAAATAATATTATCTATAATGATGTATTTATATATAATCAAAATAGATAAATAATAAAACACATGTAATATTTCACTATTTTATCTTCAGAGGCTTTGTGAGTTATAAAACGAAATTACATTGTAAAAAGGCAATTAAACTTTAGTCCTTCAGAACGGCAATGCATGATGACCCTGGTACTTCTGATACCTGGTATTCAAGTATACAGGCGACACCACCAAGTAGACTGGCAGTCTGTTTACTATTCTAGATATGTATAAAAATATGGAAACTTAAGTTTCA
This sequence comes from Achroia grisella, assembly GCF_030625045.1. NCBI lineage: Eukaryota > Metazoa > Arthropoda > Insecta > Lepidoptera > Pyralidae > Achroia > Achroia grisella. The sequence goes on along the minus strand of NW_026712657.1, from coordinate 185,257 downwards.
CTAAACGCCTTCAGATCAACTAACCGTAGCGATTTATATACTATACCACATATATATAGTCAATACTCTTCGCCTATAAATAAATAACCCTGGAGAATTAACAGAAGCATCCAGTCCCACGATAAGCAGAGCTGTATTATGGGTCTAAATACTTACATATTTATTTATGTTTGTAAATACATACATAATATACATATAAAAAAATACCCAGACCGATAAAAAAAATCATACTCATGAACATAAATATTTGCACCGTGCAAGGAATCAAACTTGCGACCGTTGGAAGTAAAGGTGTGCTAAACGCTAGACCACCGAGGCCTATAAAAAGATAGATCAGAATAACATAGTATGTGTTAAAAATATTAACTGATTGAATTTATAATATCCCATAAGAGAAAAAGAAAGTACGGAGATGTTGAACAACATAATCACGGTGAGAATAACAGAATAACAACATTATTTAGACTTTCAACTGCATTTGTGTAAGCTCATTAAAATAAACAAGTCAATATTTAAATATTACAAAGTTTGATCCTTTAAAGCAAGCGGCAAGAACAATACTCGCTTTTGGGTATTGTTGTGATTTTAATCCGTTAAAGAGTTGACGATGAATATTACAAGTGAATGAACAACATTTGGTTTTTTAAATAAAGTGATTCAAACTGTTTTTTTTTATGTAATTGGAATGCGCAAACAAGCTATCAGTCCACCTTATAGTAAGGGGTAACCATCGCCGATATTCAACAACTACGGACATCACGTTGTCGTGATATCCCTGATACCCCTCATCACACTTCAATCTCATCTTACAACCTAATCACAGATTACAAAGCAAGCTGCTGAGCTGCTGAAATAGGAGATAATGACATATATACGCAGACGACTTTTACGATAGACTGGAAAGTCGTGTAATGTATATTACGTATTAAATCACTACTATACTCAACCAACTACGCATAACAAGATCGTGGAATGAATTACCTGCCCAGGTTTTTCTGCTATAGTCTCTTCTACAGATGTTGTAGTCAGTATGAGATTTGTCAGGGTATTTCTTAAAGGTCGGCAATACGCAAGCGACACCTTTACTGTTTCAGGCATCCACAGACTATGGACGCCTGATAAACTGCCAGGTGAGAAGTAGGCTTGATTGCTACCACTGTTGTAATAAAAATAAAGCTTAAAAATACATCTACAAGCACTAGTAATGGACTACAAGCATCCACATTATTTTTAAACTATTGTTTAACTATTTTATATATAAATATAATATTAAAAAAGATTTTATGTGAAAAACAAATAAATGTAGGTAGTCATTAGATTCACAGATAAAAACAATATTTTATCCAATATATGTTAAAAATAACTGTATTATATCTATGGAATCAGGTAAATTACACGAGTGCGAGGCGAATGAACTAAAAATTACACTTTTATTACCTTTTTTATGAATAGAAAGTGCAAAAGGGCTAACTTTCTACAATTATAACCTTTATATAAGAAGTTGATCTTCCACATCTTGCAAAGATAACACATTTTTTACTATTATAGGGGGTTATATTTCATTTCATTCTACGTCACAAAAAAAATGGAAAGTATAACCTGTTATTCCTTTTATATAATACAATCCATATAGTATTATAAATTTGTAAGTGCAAATGTTCCTTACTTAATTATATTTATCAGGAGATTTTTTCGATAAAAGATTGTCAATGTTCTTTCTTGTTGATGTTCAATCTTATATCGAAAAAAATCAAATCGAAAGCACGGCTAACAGCTAGTGTTACATTAAATAACCTGAACTGAAAATACAATATGATTGAAACAATGATGTGTATCATGAAACAAAATGATCTGATTTTTATAATTATTTTCGTTAATTCATAAAGTATAAAAAACTTAAAAATTGCATTTTTGAAAATAAAATCTTTATGAGTCATTAAGTGAAAATTTTAACACAATTTAAATACTGTACGTTAAAAATAAAATTTTGCCCATTCGTTATAATTTTGATCGAAGTAACTTCAATATTTCTCTTATCTAATTAGAAAATAATAAATACAATTGGATTAATCTGTAAGAATCTGTGGTTATTCACCTGGTTATGCGTCCGTTCAGATACGTCGTAAATGGCGGGCTTTAATTACAAGCTACGCATGACGTGTAGGCTACACCTCATGCGCTACGCGGTGAATGTACTATCATATAACACTCTACATGTAAAAAATCCTTTTTTTTTGCTATTTATTATTGTGTTACTATTATTTATCGTATCAAGTATAGTAGTAGTATAATATTTAAAGTAGGTATATGTTTAAATAATTAGGAAAAGTAAAGACGTGACGGCAGTATCTATTGGACAAGAAAATTGAAACTTGAGATCCAATTTCCTGTAATGACGCGTTGATTAATATTATGCAGGGTTTTTCTAAATTGGAACGTGAACAGACACATCTAATTAAATCAAAACTTGCCAAGACAAATGTATTTGAAATTGTTTTCTATTAATTCTAGTATCATTTATCTCAGGACGGTGATAAGACACTGACTATTTCCATCATTCATACACAAAATATATATTTTATAACAAAAAATCATATTCATTGTTCCAATTTCAAAAACTGGCTAAATAAGCCTTAATTTTTTTTAAACCTGTGTAGAGTTTTTACCAACGAATTTTTTTACGACCTTATAATATTCTTTAATGTTATGCAAATATACTTCGTCTAAAATAGCAATACAAAATACAACTTAATATTTACATTTCATATTTTATTTGTCACTAAACTTTTTTTAGTAATGACGGAGGCCTTTGACGGCATATTTTGAGACCTTAGTTTATTGCGGTCTAACAGATTAGGTAGAAATTGTTTATACTTTTTTCTTATTACTTTGTATATCGTTTAAGTAAAAACTGTTTTTTTATTACCATCCCCTGAAATCGTCCACCGTGTCTTAAACATGAAACGTAAAGATGGAATATAAAATCATTAAGAAAAAAGTTGGACACACCATAATATACGCTGTTATATATGAATTGTAATTATTAATTGTATTTATACACTATTACATAAATATAATTATTATTGCATTAGTGCATAAATAAATATTATTATTGTATACTATTACGATAAGCAGTTGATGTCATAAACCCGTTATTTGGAGACTCTGTGTGTTTTTTATACTATTTCATAGATCTCTTTCTGTAGTTTTTATTTCTATATTTTCTCATACATATACCCAATTCTTTATGAGAATCGTTATATGTATGGTGGTAAATACAATTTATAATATTTTTAATTATATCGACAAGGAATTCATTACTTTAATTAGGTATTCTAAGCAGATATTAATGAATGAAATTTAAATAATTACATTAATTGATATTATAATGTTATTAAAAAAATTACGCCGTACTAAGAGTAATATAATAAATTTTCCTTTTTTAGGAGCTTGGCTTCAATTTGCTGTAATTTCCAACATTTCACATTAAGGAAACCACAAAAATTATTGAAATTATTATGTATCGCTTTAAACCTCATATAAAATACCACTCGGCATAAAACGTGGCCACCTAACCGTTTCTAACCCTTTCTTCTGTATGATTTACTATCATTTACAACTCATCCCTTACCAGAAAAAAGAACACCGTTAGCTTTCTCAGACTTATATATTCATAAGGCAATTTTGTCGGTTTGTCCAGCTACTGGAGAAATGGTCCTTTGTCTGAATGGGCTTTCATATTGTCTGGAAATGTCTTGATTGTATGCTACAATTGTTTTCTTATCTTTCGTTTGGTTTCAATGACGCTACCGTGTGACCTTGAGGGGGCTTAGATTTAATCTTATGTTAGAAATATTAATAGAATTGTTACCTTTTTGTTGTGAAAATAAAAATAATTTGATGGTTATTTTCTATAAGGTTGAGGTAATACTGTAAGCTTTACCAGAAGCCTTTATGGATTCACTGCTATTTTTAATATATGCATTTGTATATTTTGTAGACCTACATGAACCAGAATGCTGACGAGAAGATATTTAGTTAATACTTTTATATCAATATCACCAGAACTTAGGCCATTCTAAAATTATTTACTCTGTGATATGTTACTAAAAATATTTATGAGGTGGAATATGCAATGTCGTTATATATGCAGGTGTAAAACAAGGTATGGTAATGATCATGTAAGTACCAACTACTGGTTTCCTATAAATACAAGTATATGACAATGTTTATAAGGCAGGGCAGTGAAAGTAGTTATGACACTATTAGGGAATCTAAACTGGATGGAAATCATGGTAAACCCGTTGAACTTTAATATATCGGATATAAGGCTTAATATTTTGTGAATAAAATTATAAATTGCGCGCACTTAAATTAATAGATTGATTATAAGCTCAAAGTCATGTGTTTTCTGTTCCAAAATATATTATATATACTTAATAGGTTTATATTATTTTGCTTAATTCAGTAACTGAATATTTGTGATCACACATACTACTTGCAACAAAATTATATAAATCCATTAAGCAGTGAAATGGATAACACCTAATAAAATATAAATATATTAGGTATGGTTTTTTGGGACCTCCGATTATATTTATGTAATACATAAACCGAAACCATATAATTGTAAAAAGTAGTTAAGAATATTGGTAAAGGGGTAACAAGTGTTGTGAAAATATATTGTATTAGTGACAAAAGATGACTAACGGGATTCCCTGTTGAGATGGCAAAATGACAAATGTCGAATTTTAGAGAATTGCATTACCGCTCATAAATTGGAAATATTCCATAAAACAAGGGACTAAAGTTGAAAACTGAGTACACATTTACAATGGGCAGTTTATGCTACGTCACGGATTGTACTGTAGAAAAAAAATAGCTCGGACTGTCTTTCTTACAAATGTTCCCGTTCGTTATTGTTTTTGTTTAATTTACGACCCTACGTCAACGGTACTTAAACATGCCGCTATTTGACGGACTTTGTAATTTTTTTCTTAAAACAACACCTTCGAAGTTTATTGCGTGAAATTTTGACGGTGGCCATTTCTGAAAAGGACCTTTCAATTTTAAATATTATTTATCTTTTATTTAAAGTAGCCAGCAATATTGTACAGCTACAATGCAATGGTTAAGAAAATGCTTTGTTATTTGGTTGTTTATGCTGCTGTACAGCTAAAAATATTTACTGTCATTTGAATAATATTAAAGTATTATGTTGGTATATATTTTAATTAAACAACTCATTATTCAAGACTTTTTAACTGTAAAACTTATGTCACAGGAAGTGTCTTTTAATTGTTTTTATACAGGTAGTATATATATAAAATGGCTTCATCCTAAAAAGTAACCACTTTATAAGGTGATTAACTATTTCTATGAATCTGTAAAGTATGTATTTCTTTCAATGTTGACTGTTTGACAGTGTCTGCAATTCAGAGTCATAACACTTTTGTCTCTATAAACAGCCTGCATACGATGTACCTAACATGACGACATATTATATTTGTGATTATTATGTATATAGGCGAAGATTACCATTTTCCATCGGGGATATTTGTTTGTCATTCTAGTTACATAAAAAAGATGTATGTTAGTTATATATTATAAATCAATCATATAATGTTTTTTAAGTTTATCCATTTTCTTCCGATTTAAATTATCTCTTATTATTTTAAGTCAACCTATATAATTTACATTACTAATTCTTATCATTATTAAGCCTTAAAAAAACTGTTATTCGATATTTTCATAACAAGAGTATAATTCCGTTGTAGGAGACACACGTATTACTGTATATCATTTATCTAATACTGATTAGCTGGTAGCAAACGCTTAATAGGTTTGGTGGCTACAAGATAAATTCACAATCTCTATAAAAAAACTCTATAACATACGCGTTACGTTTCATTCAAATATCAAAAGATATTCACAATATTTACGCAAATATACCATTAATAATATATTCAGAGTAAATATGTAATAGGAATCAAACCCATGCTTACGTAATGTATAAACTTTTTGAGGCTACATATCATTCGGCTAGCTTTATTATCATTGTAAGTAGTGCGGCTACTGATTTTCCAATAAGGTTCAATAAACGGTCACTTCGGTTTAATAGAGGTAAATCATAATGTCGACGACTAAGAATTTGTTTGTACCGCTCCATTTTGACTTCTATTTATACCGCTATTTGTTATTAATGCCCTTATAATCGGGGACATGGGGACTTTGTATAAAGATATCTGCGTAGACATCGCAGTGTCAGCTATTTTTATCGCCGTCAATATTGCGATTTTTATGGATTTCTTTCTTATGTAGATAGATTAGCAAACAAGCTGATGGTCCATGTGACGATAAGTGGTGACCGTCATCTGTATATTTGAACTGTAGGTACTACTCATGCTATGCCATTCCAAAGGACTAAGAGGCATGTATTTTTACGAAGTAAATTGCGTGGTAGTTAAAATAGATTATAGTAAAGATGGTATGGAGTTGCGGCTCCATACCATCTTTACTATAATCTATTACACGCAAGCGAGAACTTTATAATAACTAATTTTTTGTTAAGTTTGTGTTATTTATTCAATCTATTTAGTATAAAAAATATAAATATCAAATATAGCTTCTAATTTATACGGTTTGCTATTTTCAGTACTTGTTTAATATATATTTATATATAATAAAATTATTGCTACTATTTGTTTATTGGTGTATATTTTACTATTCAGTAAGAATAATTTTGAGGTATTCATTTAACTCTAATTGGAAACCCTTTATGAGTAAAATTTTTTCATAACACAGTAACTATTATAAATAGGGAATATATTGTTTATGTTTATAAAATAGTAACCAAAGTAGGATCCTTGCTTATATAGAGGGGCTTCATATTCATAACATTTATCATATGTTAAATAACTTTTACTTACAATATCACATGTAATTTTTGTTATAAGTGCATAGATTTCAGAGATCCCTAGATTTATTATATATAAATTAGACTGTATTTAATAAAATCTCTGTACAACATGTCTCGGTAGTGACCCCTTCTGTCTCGCTCTAACACAGTCGTAAAGTTGGATGTGAGAACGGAAGGCAATTAAAAAATTCCGTCACGTAAAGTATGAGAGCTAGCCAAAAGTCGGAGTGAATCCGCTGCCTGGGTCACCGACCTGAATTGCAAGTTGTAAATTGATAGGATGTACAAATTAGTAATTGCAAATGTATGCACATGCACTATATTTGCATTGTTACTAACCAGAAAATTACAGCAAGATTGAGTGATTTTACTAGACATTACTAGAAAGCCAGTATATATACCCTGAATATTTTCGTCTATTTACATAAGATATTTATTTTTAAAATTGCCAGTTTAACATTTTATGTTGATATATAGGTACATATTTATATTTCATAGTAGCAAAAGCATGTCATTTTAATATTATAAAATTTTATATAACAATTAATTTTTCAAATACTAAGTGTATTAATATGTATGAAATATATTTTTGCTCATATTGAATTAGTGGAATCCAGAAATAAAAAAAATAAAATAACGGTCTCAAATAAATTTTAATATATACTGTGTAAATAAATAATTTGCCTGTATAATTAGTATTTATTATAACTATAAACTACTATTTGAAAAATCAGTAACGTAATAAGAAATTTGTATTCTATTTAAAATATTAAATTAAAAAATAAGATTTGAACTCATAAACCCTTAGTTGCCATGCAGTCTCAACCACCGCGCCAAATGGGTCGTCAAGTGCCATCGACCCCGCGAATCGACAACTTTTGGTCATGTGAAAATACTCGTATAAAATTTAGAGAATTTCTCTAAAATTCTCATGCCACAGAAAGTGATCTCACAGGTGAGAAAATGTCAAAGCAATTAACACCTGCTTAGGAGAAAATACATACCTACTTACTAATTTAGTTTCAATTGTTTTACTTTTAACAAGCCATTTTTATCTTTATGTGCCTATTGTATCAGCATTTTTATCTAACTGGAATAAAATTTTGACGTCATTAAATAAATATGATCAATAAAATTGAATTTCAACCGAAATACTTAGAATTGAAAAAGAAATTAGTTGTATAATAATAATAAATATTATATTTCAAAATCTTATAGAGACATTAAAGATGTACTTTTATAAACTTGCGATCAATTTAAGTTCAAAAGACAAATTTTAATTACATTTATATACAATTATACCACAAACACTTCAGTATTTCGTCACAATGACATTATTGATTATTGTCAACACTGACTTTAGACTACTTTGTACAAAGTTGTCTACGTAGGTACATCTGTTTCAAATGCCAAGTAATCTGTGTTTCAGTTGCAGGATAAGATATAATATCAGTATTCCGGAACACCAGTATAGGAGCGCTTCGACGTATCACAAACTATGTGATATCCGTGGTACTGTTCATTTATAAGTTTGTAATGAATAAATATTGACGGTGATCTAGTTTTTTAACATTTCACCTTTTTCCAATGGTCGCGGGTTCAATTCCACGCATTGTACAAACATTTGTACAATGGTACAAACATTCCTAAGCATGATTGTTTGTAACGGTTTGAGTTTTTTCTATGTACATTATGTGTGTAATTAAAAAAAATGTTTTACCTAAATCACAAACTCTACTCATATTGCGACTAAATGGCGCTGTATTAAATGTCTTGAAATATTATTGTTATAATTCTGTGGATATTTGAGCATTAGGCTTCATGATGAACCATCATAATAATAGATACTATAATTTATCCCTAACCATAGGATACGATAAAAAAAATACAGTAAGGAGGAACAACAAAAATTAATGAAATCGATTTCATCAATTGTTTATTAATTGTCCATTAATTAGTCCTATTAGTTTATGTAGGATATCATATTAAATGTGTTTACTTCAGTATTTTAATACCATATATTATACTTTTTACGCTTCACAGAAAAAGAAGAAGAATGGCAAATGTAAAAATAATAATCCGCCCAATAATATCTCACTAAAAATTTTCTAGCCATCAAAAACAAATTACGCCCACCAAAGCAGGAGTCAAATTAAGCAGATGTAATTTTAAAACCACTGTGATAATACTACATAAAAGAAATGTATTGAACACAATCCATGCAGAATTGGTAAAGATTTGGTAATTCAACTGAAAATAGAAATAATTTGTCTTCCACATGCGTGTTTATATGGACTGTTTTGTATTTTTAATGTCTCTTTGACTGTCTGCGTCAGAGGATCGCAGGTCACTGACTTTAAAAAGTAGGGTTCTATGTAACTTTTTTTTCTATTGGCAGGAATGGCAAATTCAACACATATTTTAATTATTAGCTTTCCTACAGTTCAATCTCTTGTTGAAGTTGGTTTTGGCCTAAATATTTAAATTTATTATAAATTAAAGTCTTTTTAATTTTCCTGAACATATTATATAATTTTCTACATATATATCAGTTGGTTCTTTTTGTGTCTACTATTATTTATTGCAAAGAAATTTATTGTAGTATTTATATTGTTATAAAAAACACGTGTCAATTAAATTATAAATTGTTTGTAAAGCAACTATTTATTATTAGGTATTTTCCATTTACGATGGTCATCAAAATGTTCCGGACGCCTGCGTGGTCTTCGATCAGATCACATGTTCGGAGGTCATTAACACTCGAGATTTCGTACATCTGTCCACTTTCCGAACAGCAAGCGTCAAATAAAAATCGCATTCTATACATATTAGTTTTGAGGAATAATCTATTTTTATTATCTTACCTTTCAGACGGAAATAACTGAGCGACGGCCAAAAGTCTTTAACCGAGACATTTCCTACAAAATATAATATGAATTAAGGAGCAAAAAACGAGGATTTACCCATTAAATAGAGATTTATGAAGATCAATATTTTCAAGCAACTTGAAGAAGAAGGACGTTCTCAGTAGGTACTACACTAGGAGTAATTTATACTTTATAGGTTGTTCTATATCTATTTTCGTGAGTCTTTTTACAGTCCATTAGCTTTATTTACACGTTGCTCTTATTAGTTTTGTTACACAGATATCACAGTCACCAACATGCTATGGTACAACAAACACACGGACACGTATGAGTAAATTACAGCAGATCCGTTTTCGCCATTTGCCTACTACATGACGAGGAATTCATCTGTGCGTTAATTTTGCATTCATTTGCAAGTTTGCCGGCGGGAAATCCTTGCAGTAATTCGACGCTGCACCATCACGTGGTTATTCACTACTAAATGATGAAACACTACCAAGAACACGTGTCCAAAACAATTTACATCATCGTATCATGAATGAACGGGGCTAGGACAGTGTTGTGAGTCAGTAAGTTTCGTAATTCGGATGTAAACAAACCGAGCGAAATCACATTCGTGATTTCGCAATCAGTAGCGTAAACAAGTAAGTAGTTTAATGTGTACTATGGATATTGGGTTGCATCGCGTATTTGTCGGATGCAATCTACGAAGTTACGGGGAGCTACGGGGATGGAAATGTTTCAGATGGATTTATCTATATATACTTATCAGTACTTACCAGAAAGCTATTAAATTTCAATTAAAAATAATTTAAATAATGAATTGAACAAGAGGAAAAAATGAATTTTGTGTTTACGGTATTCCTTGCAAATTACTAATGACTGTATTATATGTCAATGATTTAATACGTTCTCCTTCTCGATATGTCTTTACTAAAATTACCTATGTCGTAACACAATTACACATAATAATCTTATGATTTAGAATATTACTTAATCGATGCTTTGTTTTTTATATATTTCTATACTTACTAGAGTAGGTAGAACATTAATGTAAATTCATTAAAAAAATACCTGCAACTGCATTTATTGCATAAAGCATTTTGCAAAATATTTGGAAAAATAAATTTTTTTAAGTAGCTCACTGTTTTTATGAAGAACTTTGTATTTTTTTATTTAAAGTTTGAAACGATTACAATAAATTGTCTCTGGCCAATTTCTCTATGGTAATGTGTTAATGAGTAGTGGGCAGTGTGGGTTCGGCAGTTCGCCAGTTCGGACAGCGAAGTCGACGCCACTTTCATAAGTTCTGAACTGTGAAAGTCAGGGAATTAACTATTTGTATGACGGCGAAAGCGTATTCTTTGTACTTACACGTGTTTGTATATATCTAGTTTCTTCATAAAATGTTAAGTTTCACATGATGTTAAATAGAAATGTTTACTTTATAATGCACTTGACTTAGATGAGTATAGCTTTTTTAGAATCAGAGTATTATGAATGTGTTGGCCCATGTTTGTAACCCCGACTTAGATTTTAATTGTTACTTACTTTTAATATTACTTTTTGTAAAAAGTCGGCTGCGCTTAGTCTATATTGCCACAGTCTTACCTATTTCAACCGCAATCCACCCCCAGGCGCCTAGCCTTTACACGGGAGCTCAATTAATTTTCACAAAAGCTCTGCTGATATATGAAAACTCCATGAAAATTTGTTGTACAATATTAGAGATTATTGCGAGCAGACGTTGCGGGAGACTTTGTTTTGTAATAGGTATTGTTAATAAAAAAAAATGTATAAAAAAAGACAGTGTTGTTGGAAATTCGGCCAATAATGATAGCACTACAATCGCACTACATGAGTCAACGGCCGGTGAAATGATTCGGAAGTTTATTCACCTTTCACCCAATTTGCTTAAAGGCTTTGCGGCCATGAGCGAGTGTCGTCACATTCACGAATTCGCAGAAGCACCGTGATCGCATATCGAAATTGGTTGGTTAGTAACGTAATGCTGCTGGTCCAAAAGTAGCAATTTTTTAATGTGAAACAATAGAAACGAAAATTTATTGTATCCAATTAAAATAGTCCTGAAATAGTATATATATACAATAAATAACCTGCGTCTGTAGTCGGGTCAAAACTATCTAACTACAAAGTAGTAAATAAATTTGATTTGCGATTTTGATGAATTTTGTTTATAAAACAAATTAATAAAAAAACAAAAGGGTACAACCATAATAACGTATACCTTAGATCAATAAGAAACTAATAGAGGTTATTAATAAATGGAATAATGGTTGTACTTTCAACAGATCTTCCGATTATGCAGGGATTCCCTCCAATATTGGACAAATTAAGTATTCTAACGAAGTTGATATTATACTTTTTTCAGAGGAATTTTATTTCCTATATACATGTTATAAATGAATAATTAACGTCCATGAAATTTGGAAAGCGTGTTTCATATCTAACATAACATATAGAAAAATTTAGTTTCTCTTGCGATATTTAAACAATTTTTCCGGTTTTGGCGACATAAATTAATTTTGGTTCCATATATGAGTAATAGTAAAGAATTGGCATTAAATATTTTTGTCATAATCATACTTTTTTTACGTAAATAGAAAGGTAAACTAGTTGATGATTTGTATGTATAAGGGCGACGGTACCAATCGATGAGTAGGTAGCTTATTCATACATATTTTATTCATATAGTATCTACATAAATTACACCAAGGACGTCCTCGTGTGACGCCCGTATAACGAATGCATTGCTAATCATGAGGACTAAGATGTCATGTCTTGTATCTTATAATTTCACTATCTCATACATTTTCTATCTATATTAGAATATTTAACTAACAGCACATGAGTATGAGACGAATGTCACAAAAATGTGTAAATGACGATTCCTTTAATTCATTTAATTTTAGGTTGAAACTTCTAAGTTTTATAATAAAGTTGATGAAAGACCAGACTGCCAAAAGCCGCTATGCTTAGACAGCTCTCTTATTAACTCCAATTTCATGACTTGCAATACTGCGCTGTGATAGCGGTCTGCCAACGTTACTTTTTAGTCTTTGGCATATATATATAAGTATCATTATTTCATTGGTATATAACTCAAACTAGCTCAATGTGATCAGACCACTCTGACCATCAAGAGTATTGGCCCAAACCGATCGAAAAGTGGCCAATTTAAAAAAGCTTGACGGACTGGCTTCTGAAGAGAGGCGACGATCTCATTAATATCTCTTTTACAGACAGGAAAATGAGTAAGACTATAAAATAGATAGATGTGTGATTTTTGGCTTAAAATAAAATAAAATAAAATCAGTATTATTTATGCCATAATAGTATGCTGTTTATTTTATTCTTAGCAGTTATTAGACTTTTTTCCCCGTTCATGACATTTCTTCTATTATCGAAAAAAAGAGCGTCTACCTTTTCAAAAAGAGTGTGAATAATATTTTATCTACAAATTCCTTTCAGTCATTATAATTTCTTCTTTTCTTATTTCATTTTTTAAGACAATTGAGCAGATACTTCAAATATTTGCTCAATCGTCTTTCAATACAATAATTAACATCTATAGATACATCTTTGAGCAACCTCTTAGGTAGAGTCATCAGTCAGTCTTTTAAAAGTCTTTGAAGGAGAGTTATTGTTCAAAAGTATGAGTTTCATACACATATTCAAGTTCACATTTATTAGCTTGAATATATGCTTCTTAGAAAATTTGATGAACATGTTAGAGAGACTGAGTGTTGAGTGATTGATACTGATAAGGCCTGGCGTTGTAATCATATGGATTAGTAACTATTATATTATGTCATATTATTACCTGTTATATTATCTACAATTTTGAATCATTGTCATTACTGTTGTATCGCGTCCGTCTGGGTTATTGGAAATAATCGATAGTTCAGAAATGGTAGGAATTCCAAAAAAATCTGACACAGCAGGACCACGTCACTTCCTCCGATCATCAATAAACGACGCATTATCGTAACGGCGATCTCATCTTGCACAGCATTTTAATGCCGCATAAAACCTAACTGTCTGTCCAAAATAAATGGCAGCAAAATGTGAAGGTAGGTCGGCAAACGGTACCGGCAATGAACTCCGAAACTGGCACAACGACCGTCGATTTTGGCTTTTCGACTCGTGTAAAAAAAAATATCGCCATCGGCGCTACCAGGGGAAAATGAGCTAGAGAAAGGTTGTTACTACAAACGTGTACGTGTGTGTACATAGAGCCATTGTGGGTACTAAGCTAGTGTGAGTGGTGAGAGGCGAATTTTTGGTAGCAGCAGCGGCGGGCCGGGCGTGGTCGCAGGAGCTGCGGTAGAAAGCTCAGTGAATGGTTGTTTACATTGCTATTAGTTTAAAAAAAGAGTGAAACTGCAAAAAGGTTCAACGACCGGACAGTATATATTTTCATAGCTCATAAAAATGTAGGTCAAGTTGTGGATGTTTGAATATTGTAGATTTTCATTCATGAGCCGGTTAATACGCAATCAGTGGTTACTATTAGATGCATTCTATTTATTTAATTTGTGGTTTTCTATTTTTGATTTTTGGTCCTGGTATAAATGATGAAGTATATGATGAATTATTGCAAATATTGACATTCTACCCGATTATAAGCTGAGTTGATAATTTCCTTCAAAGTACAGATCCACTAGCGGTAATGAATATCATTATATCTCTCTGTAGAATATTGGCAATATTTTGATAATGCTCAGAATTAAAAATTGAACATTTTCCATATGGTATAACATTTAACTTTTAATTTAAATAAGGATATATTATACAAGGTACCTTTTAAAATATATATGATTTATTTTAAAAGGTACCTTGTTACTATAGCAATAACATATTAACGGCAAAACGTTTTTTGTATTATTGCTATAAAAATAAACAACTATTTATTATATTATTAAAACAGTCTAAATTAGCTACATATAAAAATGTTTATTACTATATCAGATTAGTCCATTTTTCTGTAAGTGTACCAGATGGACACCCATCTAATAGCATAGCTTAACTTCAGTAATAAAAACTTACCAATAACTGCCACAGCTATAATTATAATAACATCGATGTCACAAAAACCTGAGAAAGACCAACAACAAGAACGTTACAGGACAAAATAATGCCAACATTTTATGGTTTGCTAGATTGCAACAACTTTGTATGAAGCGTGTAGTTGACATTAATTGTATAACATTATCCACCGATGAATGATACGTATGCGACTTTGTCTACATTTCTGCTATTATCCGATGCTGCAATTATTTGATTGTAGCATTTTACTTTACACCTGTCATATTATACGGAGGAGCATGTCTTTAAGAAAGTATTTAATACGAACATTGATGTATTTACTAAAGAAAAGAGAAAGAGAAAGACAGACTGAAAGATTATATGCATAAAATTAGACTAAGCTCAGATATAACGGCAAATAGGCATCAGTGGAAGAAGATTACTTCCTTCACATAATGTGATAAAGACAAGATAATAATTATTTTACACCTGCATCACTGTTTTGCCAGATTTCCTGTTTTTAACAAATAAGTTTCAATAATAAATCAAAATAAAAAGTATTTTACCCACGTGACTCCATACAATACATATTATACGTTGTTTTTGTAATATTTTTTCTCATATGTATAATCAAAATTATAAGAAGAATAGTCAATGATCGGTACAAATTTTGACAAAGATATTGCGTAATATGACAGACGAATAGAAAACTTCTGTTTATTGTTAGAAAATAAAATTATTTGAGAGTTTAAAATCGGATTTTAATAATTCTTCCACATCTTCTTAACATATCTGGAAAAAACCATAAAACTGTTTTGTGTACATTTTTATTAATAACATCGTTATATAACACCGAAATATATGTAAATATATAGTTACAATGCAATGTACTTTTATTGTAATTCAGTAGAAAAATATTATAGAAATTAATTCGTATGCAGTGATAATTAACATTTTAATTATATTTATAGACACATTTATATTAGAAAGTTAGCATATTTTAAAAAAACAAAGCATCATCTTTTTTGTCAATGAACGGAAATAGTTCTGCTAAAATTATATCTGCTTTTATTTTTTATATTTTTATTTATAAGCTTTATATATTTAGAAAGCAGCTGGTTCGTCTTTTTGTGATTAGAAGTAATAGATGTCTTTAGAGATCCGTATCCGAAGGTTTTGGATATAGATTTCAAAGTAATGATGTACCAAAGACGAATGTTAAAACTGTGCTTTAAGGCGATGAGCGAGTAATCACTATGTACAAACTTTGTAACCAGAACCTATGAACACCTGTATTAATACTGATAATGGGATCAAATGTCTTATAGAGAGTCCAATAACTAGATATTCTATGTCTACAATTAGTAAAACCACATTATTACCGACACTACAAATCGGTCTTAGCACAAACCTTTCGTAAATCTATAATAGAATTTCACGTACTTGAAAGGGTTTCCAATGTACAAATTGATATAATTCATCAGATTACATCATGATACATGAAGAAGTAAGATTTGTTGTTAGCAATTTTTGTATCTAACTAATACTATTAACTGTACTATATGTGTATTACCCATTTTATTAATGATATTTATTATTATACAAAATTAAAAACCCTAATTTCAAATCTGTTCTGAATTCAGTCAATTTTGAAAATAATGAAGTTAAGAATTATTATTAAAAAAAAACACATACATAAAGCTTTTATAATTGCCTGTACTTGTACTAAAAATATTATTGTAAAGCATTTAAAAACATAGAAGTACTTAATAATAAATTAATGCCTACTGCAAACCGTTATTAACATGTGATGAAGGAATAAATATGTAATTTAGGGCTCCTTAGAGTAGCCCCTAGAAACTCTTAATCATATAACGTGCTATGTACTATAATAATAGTTATCTATTAATTAGAATTTGAATTTTAATGACTTTGCTTTTAATAATTATAATTAATTTTTAATATATAGAATACCAAACCAAAATTTATAATATTTTTTAAACTAAATAATTATTAATCCTTACAACTGAACACAGTCAATATGATATAAAAATAGTGTAGTTTTTTTAACCTTGACAGAAAACAATTTCTATATAATAAAAAATATTTTTAACATATAGCATACATTTCACTTCTCTTTAGGCACTCTATGTAAATGAATAAACCTAGCTAGCATAAATTTAATATAATATAAAAATAAATATAAGTTAGCTAGCTAGTAGCAGCAAGTTTATTGAATACATATCTCTCTATAGTCTCACTAGTTTATATGTCCTTTTCTCGCAAAAGAATATATATAGTAGCTATGCTTATTTTTATAATTTATATTACCCCGTAGTTATACTAATGCCTAAGGAATTTATATAATTACGGAACCTTATCGTATGCTACGTAAAACACTTGGTCGTGTTAATATTTTTATACTATCGGTGCTTAATTGAAGTGTAAACCGGTTTTAATATTAAATAAAGTTGTTCCTATATAGTAAATTGCTAGTAATTAATCATTAAATAGAAACTTTTTGTATGTAGTGCACTTGCATATGACAGTTTTAAATATAAGGGCATAATTATCACTAGATATTATTCGTGTGCACACGAATTGATCCGCTCATTTCTTATGCTATAGGAAATGGAAAATAACTGACAGCCCACCCAATGGAAAGTGACAACTGTATTGTATATTAAAAACGACGTTACGCACATGACAGACTTTGTTAGGCCTTCCATGATTCCCTTTCAAGAAATTTCTTACTAGAGAGAAAGAGTGGAGAATTATAGTATTTTTTAAAATTATGTACTACTTAAAAATAATAAATATACCATGACCAATGGTATCTCAGATGTGATAGTCAGAGTCTTGTCAACATATGAGGATACTAATAATAAAATTGATAATGCAACATGGAAGATAAATAGACTACAAAATAATGAGGCAGCTGTGGAAATTATTTCAATAAATTAAAATTTTGTAAGTAGAATCGCTTGCACGGAATGCAGTTGCAATTAACGATGTCAGGGCTGTCTAATTTAGTTAGGATTTATGGTCAATATCGATTATTAAATAGACTAATGTAAAAGGCAAATTTTTCCGACATACTGTTTGAGAATTTTCCGAATGGTCCTAGCAGATAATATCTTAGCAGACAAATAAATATTTCCTTTACAAATTTGAATGCTATAAAAATAAAGTAATGTTTTTCAAAATTATTTTACCGAAAAATTTTATATGCGGTCGGGGATGGCATAATTATTATAACAAGTCACGGGCAGTATTCAGGCCGCGAACCATGCTTTGAGCAGCCCTGACCAATATGATCAGTTGGTTAGGCACGATGTAAATTATGTGAACCTAATTAATGATTTCTTTATATTTTTGATGGCAGGTTACTATAAAATTAACAAGTGAGTCATAATGTTGCCTAAGAGGTTTAATGAGTTAATTAATTGGTTGCAAATTAATATCATAGCTTGGGGTAAACAGGTGACGATCAAAGAACGTACCGTCCTCTTTATTTATTTTTTCTTGTGGGCATTTCTTGTATGTATGTAACAATAACTTGTGTTTATATTTGCATGTTCAAACATACATATTTAATTACATATACATACACAAGAAAATACATGCAGACATAATCTAGTGTATTAGATACGTTTATAAATTAAAATTCGAAAGTATACTGTTTATTATAAATCAAATGTTTTAATCCTAATATTAGTATTAAAACGGACTGACTAACTTACTAGGTATGATATCGGTGTCCTATATTTATACAGTGTTTAATTACATTGCATATGAGGAATTATAACTAGTCTGTCGATATGTTTGACGTCATGCGCTGTATCCTATATTTAGTTTATCAGTGCGCCTGTCCGATGACGTCTCTGTCTTGCCGTGCAATTAACATCCCATGCTATAACGTCAATTCGTAGAGATTACTTTCACAAATGTAAGCTGCTTCTACAATTAGTTTCATTAACATTCCTTAACTACTAATTGTCCATTAATTTATACTTGAATCAAATTGTTAAACAAAATCTATCCGCAATTTTCTCTGCTTTTGTTTTAGATTTTAGATACAGTGTTCATATCAATACTTTATTTGCATAAACATGGCTACAAATTTGTTCTTACAATGAATATGGAATTTGATATTTTTTGATTTCGTATTAATAATACAAATATAGTATATTATGCGGAATTTTTAAAAATAAAATATAGTATGCTGAGGTAAATTAAAGTCCAGTCCAGTCACTATAGCATTCAACCATATCATAAACTGGAAACACAAATTGACACAAAGTTTTGGTGTCGACCAATTTCACCCCACGACCTTTGGGGCAGGGGCAGTAAGACATAATGCCCTCAAACTGCTCGACCACGACGCTCTCATATCATGTTAATATTTGTATAAATAGAACAAGTGTAGCATATTGTTATCTGTCAGTGAAAACACTGGGCTCTACTGATGCGTTACCATGGCTATTCAAATCAGGACATCGTGATGCATCCGGTGTGCACGTAAACAAAAACGATACCAACATGATAGAGGTGCCTATAATGTTATGGATTCCGTATCATGTAAAGAATATGACATTTAATATATATTTTGTAATAAAATACATGTACGAAGTGGACTTCGTAAAAACTCGTCTGTATGGTTACCTCAGTCTCACTTATTTCAGTCGCCAAGCAGCTAGTTTTGTAGCCAGTATTTCGGTTGTAGCCAGAGTTAAGAGATCGAAATTACAGTATAATAAACAAAACATATTGTTTCAGTAGTATCACGGGCGTCACATGATAACGTAATATTCGTAGTGGTACCACTACCGCTAAACTTAACATCAGACCTGTAAGCTTGTTTGCCATTGCATTGTTTTTTAGATCTCATATATGGAAAATAATCCTTTTGGCAGTTAGCTGAAAATATGTAATCAAAATATTGATTTTTTTAATATATTGTAGATATACTTTCTTTATAAAAAAGCTTATTATAAAATTGAAGAATTTATAAATGATAATAATGTTTTTGTAGAAAATATCTAACTTAAAATTCATAGCGCTGACAGTGTTATCTGATTGAACAGATATTAAGTGCGTAGCGGTTTCTATGTTGATTGTCGCATGCCTAATCCTTGTTAATGTAAATATAATTAAATCAATATTTATTCAAGAGAGCAACACACAAGTTTCTTGCTTATTCTACTTGCGATGAATCTGCATTCCTAAAAAGCGACTAAACACTTTTGACTTTATCATCTATTTCAGGTTGAGTTAATGCTGAATCTCACAGTTTGTATATATTATCTAGGTAGACTTTACAGTGTCGCCTGCCAGAGTATCTGTCTCATTTATAACTGCCATTAAGTAGCTTGCTGGGTGAAATATCGTAGAGAAATTATAGGGCACAGAGGGATAACATTTTTTGTCCTCCAAAATAGAAACACATGACAACGTGTAATATATGTGTGTCTATGGTTCTACTGTAAAATAATTTATTCGTTTTTAGCAACTCTACACTTTAAGCGTAAACATTGGAGTGTAGTGTTTTCTTATTGTGCATTATATTTCTAAATTGCAAATAGGTATAACACAGTAATATGCATTTCCGTGACGCGATATCTCGTCTGAGTCTACTTGGCGAAGCATTTAGCACGCAATTTATATGCCATTCATGGGTTGACACATACATACAAATGTATGATTAATTAATAGCACTCACGATTTTATGCACTCCTAGTATATATTGTTAGAAGAAAAGTCACAAATGACGACAGTACTACATGTCAATTTGTTTAAACAATTTATATTTATTGTTATGTAGTGTCGTCGTAGCTTATCTCTTAGTACTCGGTTGTATGGAGTACTTCAAATTTATGTTTGTATGAATTCATTCATGTGTTGTATTGTGGTATATATAGATTTCATAGTTGGCTGCATTTAACGACTGTTATTGGGTGGATATGTATAACGTATATAAATGTGATGAACTTCAATGGTGATGAAATTAAAAGGGTTTCCTTGTGTATTTTTGAAATATTTGTATTGTACATAACTTTGAACCTAATCTCAACGGTGCCTTTAGACTAGAGTCGTATCATTCGGAGCCGGATTTTAAAGTCGGATTGATCGCCTTCAACCGCTGCAAGTCGTTCCGCAAGTTTGGAGTGCCCTCTGCACTCTCACAATTTTTTTCCGATGAAGCTGTAAGGGCTTGCAAAGGCCAACAACAACAGAATAGTTTGAAAGACGTATTTTATGTACACTCTAATGTGCTACACAAATACACAAGTGCTACACATATACACAAGTACTACACAAATACACAAGTACCTATAAATAAATAAACTGTACCAACCAAGCTAAAGCAATGAATAATGATACTATACAGTACTACATACGCACAAAACTCATACAATACTATATTATCATCTATGTGTACTCACAAACACATTAACAACCGCCTGTACTTTTATCTTATCACTGACATACCTACTTGTGGCGTCATTTCATACAACCTCTATTAATTTTTAGTCTCCTGGTAGAAATATACCAATACAATGTATATGTATCAATTCACATTCAATACTTTTTAGTTATATTATACCTCTTATATTTTTATTATATCCTAGTCAATTATATATAACATTATATATTTAAATACAAAGTGAACATACATATATTATATTATATATTGTGCATGGCTTTCAGTTTCATAGCGCAAAATATAATTAGGTAATATTTATGGAATATTAAATATAGTTATGAATACTGTCAATCATTATATAGTATAAAATGAAGTCGCTTTCACTGTCTGTTCGCTTAGATCTTTTACTACGCAACGTATTTTGTGCAACGGATGCAGTGTTTAGCAATAGATAGAGTGATTCAAGAGGAAGGTTTAAATGTATGATAAAGAGAAGGTTGCAAATTTTTTTTATAAAGTGTAGAACTACTTAGAATCTGTAGATAGAGGTGGATCTCTGTGGTGGTTTGAGTATTGTTGTAGATTTAATTAAACGGGTAATTGATGGTTAATATTTTTTTCATACAAATACAATAATATTGGTTTGTATTCAAATCTACACAAAATAACTACGGTATTTTTAGATTAGTACAACTGATGCTTCTTTAATGTGGAGGCAGATTCCTGTAATAGTAGGCCAGGATATGAATACAAGCGACATGTCGGAGATGTCCAGATCACCCTGATGCTGTTTTATGAAATTGTTACGGCAAACAAGCTGACGGCCCATCCGATGGTAAGATCCGACCATCGCCCGTGTACGTAATATGAATATTACAATACGTGACAGTATTATGCTTGTGCTACTCCTCCTTATGAATAGTCGCGTTATAAATATTACTATCTTTCTATATTTCATTGCAGATAATTTATCAGTTATCAGGCTCTAAAAGATAGACACTAATAGTTTTATTAATCTATCAATATGACTTTGTAGGTCATTATCAATAAGTTGTTTTTAATATTGAAATAAGATTGTTGATAAAACAAATACCGCTATAGTTTTATGAGTTCCTGGGATATTTCTAACTAATATGTAATTATTAAGTTTTATTGTTGATTACGGTATCTTGTGGTAAAGAATTTTCGATTAAAAATTTGAGAAACAAGTAAATGCCGCATTTTAAAGTTATATATTTGCTTTCGATTTACATATATGATACTAGTTACATGCTCTTACTTTGCACTTGTGTGCCTTGTATGACGGAAGTCCTATACTATATGCATCGATACCTATAAACTTTCTAGAAATCTTTAAAGGACAGTGAAATCGTATGAAAATCCGATGTAGATAGCAAGTAATGAGATACGTAAACAAAACAATAAACAAAATTTAGAGCCTGAAAACTGAAAATATGTATAAAATTGAAGAACTTCTGGACCGTTTGGCCATGAATTCTGGATACAAAGACAACAAGTTGAATTAACAACTGGAAAATTTAACTGAGGTATTGTAAGGGATATAGTTATTTAATATGGTAGTCGTTACTCATATATTATTGTGCTGGGTGTTTCCGATTATTTCCCCAGATGTTTCCTATCCGGTTTTATTGTAAAGAATATTGTCGTTCAAGAACAAACTAATATTTATAATCTATGTAATAGTACAGTAAATATATAAATATTTGCTGTCTGTACCTTAAAGATTTGTGAAGATGAAAATATTTAAGACTTTATCGACGAAATCGAAACAACTTAACGGATTTTGATTTTTGTTTTACTCCTAAAAAAATGTTATTTACTATCCGAATAAAGTCACATACTAATGTGACTTCATTCGGAGCTATTAGACAATATTTTTGTTTGCCACCTGATCGCAGACAAAAAACTACGTAGGTAATAATTTTCTTAAGATGCTACTATTACTTGGGTGTTAAAATTATTTCAACTACAAAGCGTTCTGCAAATATTTTAAATTATTCAGTAAAAATGTTTAAATATATTTACGTGTCTTTTAAAACATATGTATTGTCGTTTTAGCATCAAATAAGATATTTATTACTTTTGATGCAGGTAATTACTGATGTATTGATAATACATATATATTTTATAATTATTGTACGGATTATAATTATCTTGAGTTTCCTCAAAATCGGGACCACGTATTTTCCATATAGGTATATAGGTACATATTGATTTTTCCGTTGGAAATTCAATAACCATACTCATTATACGTGAGTAAAAATCAAAAACTCAATGTAAATTATAGGAAAAGGTACATAGAATATTTGAATGATTTTGGATCATAGCTACTGTTATTATTTCAAGTCAACTTGACCGATTTATCCCACTTTTTAAATCAAAACATCACTAACGTAATAGTTGTTTGGAAGAAATAGGTGAATCAGAGGTCTGCTTGGGTAGACGATATTATTACAAAATCTATCTATATAATATTCTAAATTAGAGCTATTCATCATTAGACAATTCAATTCGGTATATTGAGGGGTAAGCATTTACATTTTTTACTTGTCCTAGTAACGATATGCTCAGACCGCACCGATTGAATTCCACTTGTGCATCAATGAACACGTGTTGAACAGTTATATAACCTCATTCGTGTAACCTTCTCGGATTACATATTTGTCACCACCAGTGCACCTTGACCTTTCACAATCGCGGAACGCTTATAAATTTACCCGGCTTTGTCCCATATGAAGTCAGTTAAAGGGATCAACTTAGAATGGTCAACAGATACAAATGTGAGATCTTGCCACATGATTGCTAACGGTAACTCGTTACGATGATATTATTATTAGCGAAGCCTTGTGACCCAGTAAAATGCGTACCGTTACCGGGCATCGAACTCGCACCCTGCTTATAGCTTTTATGTGATATAATGATTCTGCATAAATATTACTCTTATGTTGGAATAATTTATTTTAAATGGATTTTTATTCTAAATTATGACATCTTTTTATTTCACGCTATAGCAAAATACCATTTCTATGACAATAATAAGATATAAACAGCTGTTAAATTTCATATTTCGAAATTTCCCTAAACTTCTATTCTGGGTATTTACATATTTATCCTGACCAGGAAAGGCATATGCATGCATGAATATACATACAACCCAACAAAATATTATAGATTTACAACTACCGGAGCCCTTCAATTCTCTCTGCCTACCCATATAGAACATATAACTATAGGAAGATCTAAATACATAGTTATTACAATATGTCGTATATAGGTATTCACATTCCGACTTAACCTTATGAAACCTTTTTCCTGATATGAATCACAACACAAAGTGTTGTTGGCTTAAACCAAAAAATAAACATAACGTGCTTAAAAATACTTTATCACAAGTATTCAAAATAAAAGCAAAACGGAAAAGACAAATGAGCATTTGAATACGACCGTTTATTTCAGACAATGCGTCTCAAAATGATGGGTGTCATTATCGAAACGGTGTCGAATAACGGCTAACGGGACAAAATATTATAGGCGTCCTGTGACTTGACCTACATACACTGATATGTGCATAGCGCTAATCTCTGTTACAAATATTTATTTTACTTATTTTTCAACGTGAATGGCAAAAAGCTATTGGTCAAATAGCTTTTTGCCATTGACGTTGAAAAAAAAGGACCTGATGGAAAGTAGTGACGATTGTCGTCTATATACATATATATTCTACATATGTGAACTACACCACAGACTTTTCCTCGTCATGAGATACCCATCATATCCCAACTTTCTACTCTGTAATTTAAATGTTATTTAATTAAACTCATACTTTAACTTGTTATTAAGTTCCCTGGAATTATTACATTATTTTCTATTTAATGTGCTCATATACAATAATAGATGAGGCAAAAGGTATCCCAGACGACTTAATAGGTAAACAACAGATTTTGCTCCGTTGGTATAGGTCACACATTACTCATTTTGATTACTAGGGTATCATGAGAGTTGTAGTATATTTGTGTAAGAGAACGAACATTTGAAATGAAATTCCAATTCTGAATAAACAATAGGCAGTCTGTAAATTACGTCACGTATTAAGGGGCAGAGAGTGATTCGACGTTCTGTGTCATTGTTTGATAGCGGTTGGGAGGAATCCATACGAGACGTCAGATTTAAAATATTTATATGTGACGAAAAATTTAATTAATAAATATTAAAAAACCTAATCACAAATACTGAATGTTAATTCATCAATTACAAGATATAGAATTCTAAAATATGTAACATAGTACCAGGGAGGGAGAGTCTCACAAATGTGATCAACGTAACGATATATATATTGCCTATGGATTGCTCCTAATCTAGACGAGACATGCGAGACGAGGCAACGGACATTAAAAAAAAAATATTGAAAAAATGTTTAAGGAATAGAATTCCTCATAAATTAGGTAAATGGGGACCTATTTCAGTCACATAATAACTATATAATTGTTATATATTTGTTACGAATTGTATTCACTTAAATTCTTTTTTTCCTCAATTTCATATGTAAACAATGATTTACGTCAATTGCAACCTTAGTGAAATAATGAATGGACGGTTATTTATCACATACTTTTGTTATCGAATTTACATAAACTATATACTTAATACTTAAACAATACAATTTCAGCTGCGAAAACTTTATATGTTACCATTACTAAAAATAGTAGTAGATCATAACAATATAGTCTCTGGTCATTTTGTCTTGTTGAATTTTGCAGATAATATCAAAAATCTATATATAATACTTGTAAGTAAAAAAAAAAATATTACATAATTTGTACTAAGGAAAAGCAAGTGACAAACGGAGACTTATAAGAAGTTCCACCAAAATTAACAAATTGTATCTCACCTTCGGTTTATTAGACATAACGCCGTTTTTAAAAGAAAGATAAAAATTTGCATTACGAATATTTTAACAATATGTGACACAAATGTAAAAAATAAGCTATTAAACAGATATATTGTTTTCTACAACCACAGAAGTTAGTAGTTAGGCCGAACAGACCAACTTTACTGATACATTTTTTAATAATAATTTACAAGAGAAGTAGGTTAGGTAATTTTATAAATTTTAGTACATCATTTTAAATAATTAGAATCCACTGGATTAATGTTAAATAATATGTCTGAATAGCTTATATAAAGACAGTTAATTAATCCATGTTCAAACTTAACTGTCTCAGTTTCCTTAAATTGTTTTTCCTAGACGCGTACTTATAAGATATGAAGAAGCGTATACCGCCGTCCGTGAGTCTGGTATAATTAGCTTACAACCCAAGAAATATATCGCCTAGTAAGTGTAAGGATCCGCAACTGTTTCCAGTAAGATGATAATAAACTGAGTACACTGAATTATAAACCTACTAGAAGGGACATATGCAAAAAAGAACAGTTTTCTGCCTGACTTTTTAAGTCTGAATAATGGAATTATGTGAATGATTATATATACTAGCGGAGCCCGAATGGAATCTTTAGAAGAAGATTTTGTGGTATCTCTGGCTCAAGAGAATGAAGTCAGATTAGTTAGCAAGCTGGAGTTAACCACGTTAGTTTATAGATGAAGAAACGATGACAATGTACCAACGTACTTTGCTTAATCGCCCTATTGGACTGCTAGTCTTTGTTACAATCGCCTTCTGCCTATGTCTGTAGTAAGATTGGCGTGAATAAATATTTTGTTTAGTTTGTAACACTTTATTGTAGGTACTGTAAACACATTTATATATAACAGGATACAACGATCTTAAGAAATATGTTGATATATGAATTGGAATTAATTTGTAGGTAATTCCGGTCACAAGGTCTACAAATATGTTAAATTGAACCAAATTCCTCTATACTGCTCTGATGCATAATTGTATTTTATAATTATATTGAAATAACTAAAGCTCATAAATACCCAGGGAAATATCCTGTTTAAATAGAGCAAATATTGAGGAATAGTCTCTGTTTCAGTAACCAAAAATTGAGTTGCTGAAAGAAAGACTATTCATAGGTTTTGTATATCTTTGTAATAAGGCCGTGTTCAGACTGCCGTTATCTCGGCATCCGAGTTCCGAGAGGCTCCATATCAGGATGTAAGTGGCAACAGTTAGTTAACTCGTTAAGTGATCCCTGTATCTGGGTCAACCGTTATTGATAGGTAAGTTATAACTTAGCAGTGATTTGTAACGATTCCCCTTACTTGTTATGTTGGGGCGGTGTTTATACCCTAAGTAGAGGTTTGCACATACATCTTGTTTCACATAGCGGCTCGCTAGTCTTGAGGTTTCGAACTGGTCTTTAATTAAAAGGACTTTAAAAAAATGTATTAGTTGAATTCTTTCCAGGTTCTTATATAATAGTCACAGATTTCAATAGTAGTAGCTAGCTGAACTAATCAGTAAGGGTAGTATAGTAACAAAAAAAAAAGTTAAATGAAATTTACAACTACAAACATCCTGAAAACATTGAGCGGTGAGGGTGAGACGGTCTATCAAATCTCAAGAAGGAAGGTAAAACTTTCAACAATCTTTTAGAGGAATACCAAGAAATGGTATAACGCTTACTTTACTTACGCTCCTTGCTACGTAAGATTCAAACATTTTTCCTAGCAAAATGTGGGTATGTCTTGCGATTACCACGAAGTCAGTGGTTAATATTGACTCTGACTTGGATAGTCAGAGTATATTCATATCTGGGATAACAGTGAAAATATGTTTAACTCAAATTCAAAGCAATCTGACTGTAAGTAAAGTAAAAAAGTTAATGAAACAAGTACTCAAATCAAGCTTGATAGATTATTCATGATTCCTATTGTTCATATACTCGTACTGGCACTGGCACATACCATTCTTCAAATTACTAAATTGATTTAATTCTTTGGTTATTTTTTTTCTTAATCATCAACAAATGGTACTTAACTAATAAAATGTAATATTTTGATTAAACTATTAAATGATCAACATGCAAGTAAAAAAGCTTTATTTATGATTATAGTATATGTAGATAGTATATGTACGTTATATCTAGATGTACGGTTATGTATGTATGTTAATACAAAAAATAATCAGTCACATTTAGAACATCCTTGTGAAGTCGGTATGTTTTAGATAAGCAGGTAACAACATGAAGTAGTCGTATATTGTCGATTAGATCTCTGGAAGCATTGATTTTGTAGTAGTTCAGGAAATACCTTATGTCATCTTGGTATATTCATGAGGTTGTCGTGGACAGTTATCCGGGGCCCTCGTTACCGCCGGATGCTTTCTGGGACAACCGTTACAATATCAAACCATTGCTATTAGACTTGGTAAATGTACAGATATTATACTTAATGCAAGTAAGTATCCTCCTCTTTTCAATGTACTTCAAAAACGAAGTCCTAAATTCAATTCTGTATTTTTTATGTAAGCAAATACACTAAAAAATAAATCCATTTCCTTACGTTTCAATCGCAAAATGAAACGACGTTTGTCATAATTAATTGTTTTTTTATGTATAATTAATATGTGATGTACTGAAATTATCGTCTCAATTCTTACTAATGTTATAAACTTCCAAGTTTCGTGAGTTTGAGTGTTGTGAGTGTGGTTGGATGCATGAATTATTGTTTGTTACTCTTTCATGCGAAAACTACTGAATGTATTTTAATGAAACTTCACAATAACACATAGGGTAGGCACAGTCTTAAATAAAAATCTGGCGATCTCATGGACATATTTCCATTACCGAAATCTAAGTTTGATTAATATATTGTATATGTTACAAGAAGTTCAAACATACGACTTCGGTTTGTAAATGTATAATATAGTAGGTACAAAGAAATATTATATACATATATAACTATATGAAAATATAAGTAAATAAATTGCCACAGCGGTCCTTCATAGTGTGTTTTTCGGATTTTTTTTACGATCCACAATTACATGTACATATGAAGTACTGGCTACCACGTTTCATATTAATAATAAAAGAATATATTTAGTTTAATATAGCTTACTAACTTAAAAAATTCTATTGCTGTATTTGAACATCAATACAATGCTAAATTTATTCGGAAATGATAAAATATAAATGATAGGTCATTTAGCATAATCTAGAAGCAACAAGGATACATGTAATTTTATCTGGCGATATTGGTGGCATAGCTATCAGTACGACTGTCAAAGCTGACCGGTCCGTTCATTCTTATCCTTTACTAATGTGAAACTCTTGTAATACAGTAATAAAAGTCTATTTATTGATTTAAATATTATTACAAATAAATCCGCGACGTTGGATTAACTGACCTGCTCATCCTAGAGTATGACTCTACTGGTGCCCGCGCGCACCGTTAGCGCAGGTGGGTGAACCATTACATTACACTAATTAATAAATTATCTTGGACTTTATACTTCATCTATATATTATAAAGTATAAGATAATGAACAATATTTTTAAATATACGTTAGGCAAAAAAATTGTACATCTTTTTACGAAAATTATGCGGACAGAGCAGTATGAAATTTCGCACATAACATACAATACATAGAAAAGCAGTGCAAAATTCTTATATTTTTTAAAAATGATGCTTAATAAATACATTAAATAAATTAAAAAGAAAACACTACACAGGCCACCAAATATTATCACATTATAAATAAATATACCTACCATACGACTTAGGTACTCACTACCCAATAAAACTGTTTTGGAAGTTATAAATAAATTACGTTCATGCTGATAGGAGTACTAAGGTATCATAGGTTTTGACAAGCAGTTCCCCATTGGTACTCCACTAATTTTAATAATCTGTGGCGATGATTTTTGCGCAGGAAAAGTAAACGCTGCTTGTCATTCCTATCAGGCTCGTTATATTTAGAACAATATAATTTTAAATATCGAATAGTGCATACATTAGTTTTGCATATTTGCAATTAGTTGGTAGTATAGTAATATGAATAATTATTGTATGAGACTTTGCAAACAATTTTAAAATAGTATTATATAAACATACAAGACTGTATCGCCTATGATATTATTCATGTATTAATTATAGAAATTGGTAACTAAATTAATTAATGACGCTCAAATAAAACGTTCCACACCAAACGAACATCAAAACAAAATGTATTATGTATCAGATAATCCGGTATGGCAAATACAAAGTAGGTAGTAAGTTCAAATCCGGGAAATATTATGTCCAATAGATTCAGGATGTCAATAGTATCTATTTTTCTAGATCCGGTAATTAACTTAATTGTTTTGTTTTTATACTTGATGTTTCCTGCGACTTTGCTCGTGCAGTATCTGGGCTTTGCTCGTGCAGATACGGTCAATTCCAGTCGCCATGAAAATTAAAAAATAATTTATTTTGTGCCTATATTGGGTGCTTGTGCCATATATGGAACCTCTTTGCAAACTCATGATTGTAAGGCCTATGCTAGATATACATTGATGCCTGAAATTATGAAAATTCTATTAACAATAATCTCTATGTTAGTGAAGATTAGCAAGGACGTAAGTAATATACCTAATCTTCTACAGCTATAGGTATTTAATTCACACATATGTATCTAATATCCGTCATTATATTTTGTGGGTCACCATGACTCACAAATCCTGTTCACAAAGTTCCGCAAAAGAATTGTATAATATTTGACGCACTGCCATATTGGTATCAAACATTTGAGTCAATATTTGCAAAGTAAAATTAACACTGTGTTTAGGGAATGCTGACATTTTTTCAAGAACAATTCAGTATTTAAAATCAGGGGAATATTCTAGAATTCTATATTTTATTTTCAACCAACCTAATTGATATCCCTATAACTAAAATGTTTACTTACAGCACCGGAAACAGGTTGTCAGACGACGTTCAGCATACTCCCCATGTGTTGCCAATTGTCATTTTTGAGCACTAAGGTGACACCCTGTAATAGTACTGCCAAATCCCAACCTTGGGGGGGAAAGGAGATTGTCAATAACGTGGATTGATGAATAGAATAGAATAGAATAGAAATCATTTATTCAAATTAACTTACATTGAAGCACTTTTGAATAGTCATTACATTTTTTTAACTACCGCTCATTTGGAAAGCTGAGACAGCTTTCCAAATGAGCCACAACCACAAGAAGATGATGATCTTATTGCCAACAATGTACCTCGTCAGGTTGACCTCCACGTAGTTTCCCTGGAAACCATTGTGACAAATTATTGGTGAATTTGTCACGATGAGCTAACTGACCTGGCGTTATGCTCATCTTATCATCCTCCACTGGTGCCCGCAACGTAAACTGCTAGCGTAGGCGTGTACACCATTCCATTGTCGTCCATAAAAAAAAACCCCAGCCTTTAATCCGAAACAAACTTTATAAAGCATGCTGCTTAGAGGCAAAAGTGAGCTGCTTCTACCCGACAGAGACTCACGCAGACCACTTTGTACAAAGTCTCGGGAAATATATAAACGTAATCATTTGCATTTTACTTTACTATGAGTAAACGATAAACTTGTTCGTTTGAGTATTGCGCTGTTAGTATTGGCAATAAACTTGACGAGGTCACATCCCTCGACCGCAATGTGGGTCGACCGTTTGTTGCACCGCCTCCTCTTAAGCCTAATGTCACTGTACGTATTCTGCATAGACAACTTACACATTCATATTATCAATACGTCTGTAACAGGTACTTCAAAATTTTGTTAGGTACCTACAGGTAATAGCGACTTGAAATATTTATATGGGATCAATTTGATATAAACAAAAATTATTGTGAATATAATTAATTATTGTGATAAAACAGGAAAAACTTTTAGGGGTTGTAAAGTATTTTAGGTTAAAAATAATGAATAATATTGTTTTAAAGGTATATTATTATAATTAACTTTAAAAAAAATACATACTACCACGGTAACACTTTTGGTCATTTGATTTTACAGCTCGCTTGATTTACTTAATGGTGCACTGTATAACTAAATCTAGATACTTTGAATCAATATTTTTACTTACCTCATAATTTCACTAGTACTTATATGTCTTTTGGTCTGTCTATATTTAAAATGGCCATTTGGTAAAATAAAAATATTGGACCCTGTAATGTGAAAAACAAAGCCATTATGATTTTTAAGTAGGTCTAATAATAGATATATGATAAGTAATAGATAAGTTTATTCAGTTAAAATTTAAATACACTAGTACTTAACAAAAAAAAACAAATATCGACTTCATTATTCAGTCATTATTTTCAGGTTTCAGTTATTTTTTACATAGAGGACATTGCCCTTAGATATGTATGTTAATGTGTTCAATTTTAATTAAGAAACGTCATTCAAAATATATTCTAGGTATTACCTGAAACATGCGGAATTGCCTCAGTGATTTAAGGTAAAAAGTAACATTGTATGAATCTAAGTGTAACACAAGTGTAACAACACTTTTTCATAAGATTATAAGTGTAACATCACATTTTCATAAGATTAAAAACAAAACACATTTTTTGTATGTGTATAGACGAAAAGTCAGTGTGAGGTACCCACCTCAACCTTATTTATTTCGGTAGCCTCGCAGATTGCTTTGTGAGATGTGTTTGGATTGAAAGAAATTACAATGAAATTACAGGATATGGAGGCGTCGACACTCACATGATAACGTGATATCCATGCTCATATAGGCTACGGTTACTTACTATCAGGTCGCAGCTTGTTCGCTATTATATGATATACAAATATAATATATCTACACAAATAATAACGAAAACGCTTTACTTGGGGTTTATTGAATAAATTACTGTAAGTAATAGACAGAGACATGTTTGTTTCTTAAAATCACAATATTTTTTTATATATTTTTGTGAATGTAAATTCGCATTGTATTTTTACACTGTCACTGAAACTTCTTAGTGATAAGAGGTTATATATTTTCTAAGTTAAATATCGACACATATATTAGCAGTAAAACTTGTTTCAGAATCACTCTTTTGTCATGCATGAAATGTCTTTTAGGTTATTTGAATACTATTTAACAAGTTTTGTTCTAAGAACAAGAGGTATAGAATAGGACTTTGTAACTAGGTTACGTTTCATTTCCTACTTGCAGTTTCTTGAACTCGCTAATTCTATTTCATCTACGTAACGAGCATTGTTATAAATTTTCTACGAGATTTTCTAATACTATATTGTATACCTAAGTTTATACCAGATGCATTTATTTTACTAACTACTACAGTGAAATATGTTTTATTAATATTGTTTGAATATACCTATTAGTCAAATTAATAAGTGCATAGAGGCGCTGTGATTGTTAATGCATTATGCATGTCACTGTTAATATAATTTTTATGAAAATTATTTGGAATAGAGTACATTAAATATGGTTTGACCAAACTAAATCAAATGAAATTCGTAGAGTATTGTACTTACTCGATATTGTATAGTATTTCTTAATTATTAATAATTTGTAGATATACATAATTAAATTTAAAACATGTAGATATTGCAACTACGACAGGCATAATAAACATATTTTACTACGGGCATCCCAGTTTATAAATAAACCGCCTTACGGCAGTATAATAACAAAAATAAACCTTGAACAGTCTGAATTAAATCATAGCAACCAGCTGCAGGCTACGTGTGACGATGAGGCCTTGATCGCGGGCAGTCGTCAGTAGCCAAGCGCCATCTTGTGACGCCACAGTCGCTACGTCACACCCACCCACGTCATACCGGTCAACATAGTAAGGTCAACGAACGTCCGCCAATTTATTTTGGCGCGCACGACGAAACATATAATATTTCCGCCATCTTGGATTCGAATATTGAATTCGCTATTTCGTTTACAATTTATAAAAATTTATATGTTTAAAAAATAAAACATGAAACAATATTTTTATAACTATGTAAATTGGAAATTTTTTATAAGCTATTATTTATAGGTACTTTTAGGATATCGATGTTCCAAACAAAATTGTGTTAAAAAAACTATAAAGTCATTGTTATAAAACTGTGGTAAAACTCGACAAACGAGGTGTGACATCATAATAGGAGGAGTGCAGATTTTTTTTATAGTTGCGGAATATTTGACCGGTCAATGAACTCGTGGAGTCCGAATATTGACCGGGGGCAGGGGACTACATGACGCCACTAGCTTCAGTGACGAAATGTGACGAAATTTAACGAGAGGTTAGGAAACCACTAAATCGACGCCCGAGGTAATGTGCGGATCACTGAACCTCCCCTAATTAGGAGTCATTGGCACATATAAACTGACTAAAAATATCTTCATCTTACTTATCAATTGTTTAGATTTATAGTTACTACATTAAACACATAGACAAAGTATTGTTTTAATTTCTAGTTATATTTTTATATCTCATTTATATTGGGGAGGAGCACTCAAATATATTTTTAATTTATATTATTTTTGTTTATACTCTTTTGCACCAATTACAGAACAAATAAAATTCAATGGTAAATTACATAAACTGATACTAAGCAATCTATATTCCAGACTACCTTTGAATGGATAGAGAAAGTAAAAATAAGAAAAGAGCAGGTGCGTACGTGCGGACGTAATAATCAAAATAAATATATATGTCTATAAAATACAAATAATATAATGTAAATAGTATTAAAATGTTATTGCAATTATACTCAAGATAAGATACTCAATTAGGCATAAGTTCCTGGCTATTGAGCCATGTTTTTCTTCTTCATATCTATCAGTTTTGTTTTGTATAGAGAAGATTGTTGATACTGGAGACGAGTGACCTTATTGCTTCGTGGTATAAATAAAAATATTTCTGAGCACTTCCACGTGGTTATACTTGGAAACCATACCTGCAAATCTGGTGAGGTTACCATGATAGTGATAAGATTTCATCGTTATCTTTACATCATTTGGAGTGCTATTACACCATTAGCATTAGATCACTGATCTGTCGTCATCTATAAGAACATGGTATATGTTCTTATAGTATAATATAATAAACTGCCAGAGTCTACGCTAAATCTTACAGAGAGGCAATTCAAATCTTATATTAAACAAATGTTATGTAAAAAAGCCTATTATAAGATAGATGAATTTATAGATGATAGCAATATATAGCAAGAATAAGTTTATTTGCGGACAACGTTATAATTTTAATTTTCATACTGCTTTCTTGATATATGATAGCGTAGCGGCTTTTGTATTGATTGCCGCATGCATCCTTATGTAAAGTGCGAATACTGTAACTAGCATATAGTAATTTTTGTAGCTGTGACGTGGTTGTGTGGAATGAGTAGTCATGCTCACTAAAATGTCCAGACATGTGGCGGCGTGGTGGGCCGGGTCAATGGGCTCCCTAAAATATGGACGAGCGCAGTGATGGCTGCCTCATCCGTCATACTCGTGAACGAGTGCTGCTTGTAGGGACTGGTCTGCTCTTATCACTACGACTGATTTAATCTTATTGCATGATTATATTTGACCCAAAAAATTAGTGCTTGTTGGTAGTTTGTATTCACACGTTTCGACTTGTAAATGTAAACTTACAAGGATTATTTAAAAGAGCAACACACAAGTTTCTTGCTCGTTCTTCTTGTGATGAGACAGCTTTCCGAACGAGTGGTAGATAAAAAACAAATTGTTATGACTATTCAAAAGTGCTTAAATTAAGTTTATTTGAATAAATGATTTTCTATTCTATTCTATTCTATTCTATAGATGACGACAGATCAGTGTACAAACATCGGAATTTTTTATTTTATGGCAATTAATTTAGAAATTTATAAGTAGGTACCAACTTCGTCTGCCGGATTTCGGTTTGCACGAACACTTCAAGCCTGGCACTAATTATTTCATATCAGATCCTTCAGAGGTGTAAATGACCTGCAGTCACGTTGACGGGGTTATCAGACTTCAATTGCTTTTTGGTTTATGAAAGATGTGACGCAGGTTTCTTATGGAAAATGAAATGAGTCAATTTAGCCAATAATAAGATTAGCACTGTAGTACATAGCCCCCCGTGTAAAATATAATGAACCTTTTAGTCGTCATAACAGAGTTCACTGTATCTTATATATTTTTCGATATAATCAGCCTGTTAGACACAGACATGCAATGAAATAAAAAAAATGTCTTAATTGAATATTAAAAAGATAAATGCACAATTATGACAATAGGCAAGTTTGTAGTTTTGTCTAACTCTTTGTGAAATATGTATACGATAATTATAACGTTCGTTTGAGAGAGATGCAGACGCATAAAGGAATTGACAGCCTGGAAATTATTTTACACGGCCAAAAATACTTGATAGTGTAATTGTATCCACATTCACAAAAAAATATACCGTTGTTGTATCCCTTTATAAACAATATAGAGCTGAGAATTTAAATGAGAAATAAATTACCTATCAAAATTAAATCTAAAGGGCGTAGAGAGTTGTATAAACCGCGTCCAAATAAGCAGCAATAAACTTGAAGATTTTACTTCGCAAGAGGTATTGTACTCCAGCCCTCGTCTAGTTTTCGATCATAGCTATACCTCACTCGAGCATACTTTGGATACTGTTGCATTTCCATATCATAGTCATATTCAATGACAGTTACCACTTTCCGGCAGACCTACCGCCGGTAATTTGCAGTTCCTTATAATAAGAAACCCATATCGGTGGTTATCTTTGTTGGGTAGACCCTATTTTAACTAACAATAAAACTACACAATTTATTGTATATTCCAGTTCCAATAAAGTCATCAACATGAGTTCAACACCACCAACTAGAGCCACCTTACATGGATCATAGAAATAGAAGACACGGTATTTGACCCCTATATTTACTAAAAATGATTGTACAGATTTTAATGAGAGCAGCTTAATATAATGGTAGACTTTATTATACTATAAAGGGTATATAATGACAGTTTTAGAATAATATATATCATTTAAAAGAAATGAAATTCGTATAGAACATATTTTGATTTCCATAATTTGTTTTCTTTTAATTAATTTTGTTAATATTTATTTTGTGATTTTTCATCTATTGAATGAAAAAACTCAATACAACATTAATAACACAATATTTACCATGCTTCTCGAGGTTGATTGATTTTTGAGGTTAAGTTCAAGAGCGTAACTTGATAGTTACGCTCTTGGTTGATAACCTAAGCCTACTATTATATTAAATAGCAAAGATTTTAAAGTGTGCACTATAAAAGCAGTTGTTTTTGGTTCTTACGTAGACATAGACTTATGTTGATAAATGTTTAAAAAAATGTTTCATGTTTAACACTGTATAAATTATCTTATACTTAAATAAATTATCATCATCCTTACATAGTATAAAATGAAGTAGCTTCCACCGTCTTTTCGTATAGATTTTTTAAACAACGTAACAGATTTTAATACAGTTTGTAGCAACAGAATGAAATGACTCTACAATAGAATAAATAGTTCATATATATGTATAATACTTGTACACCCATTTAAAGCTAGGGCGCGTTGCTAGCATCTTTAAGTATAAAACAATGGAAAAGTTCACAATTTTAATGCCGGATCCATGATTTTTCTATAGTTCATGTTCTGTTCTAATTTATCGAGCGTTACCCTCAGTGACTCGCGATTTCTCCGTCACTTGCCGCGCGAATGTGCGAATTAATTATGTCGTGACTAGCTTTGTGTTGTGTGCGCGGGCACAAGCTGGCTTGTGTTGTGGTTGCTACCAACAATTGTTTTGCAGATAGGACATATTTTTATTCCTAAAACGCAAATATAAAAAAAAACAATAATAAAACACCACATTTTTTTATGGATGATAATAAAATGGTGCACCCGCGCACCCTAACGGTTTACGCTGGCGGTATACCACTGGTGGATGATAAGATGAACATGAGATTAGTTAGCCCATTATGACAAATTAACCAGGAATTTATCACAGTGGTTTCCAGGGGAACTGCTTTGAGGCCAACCTAATATGGTCTATTGCTAGCAAAGAGCTTATTACTACATTACTAACAATCATCTTCCCCCCAAAACACCACATTTCACAGACCAAGTGTTAACTGCTTTTATGTCTACAATTATTTACATATAGGTAAAAATAAAACTTGTGTTCTGTCTGGTCTGGTCTGGAAAGGAAAGTACAACCTTTGTCACTAACTATACAATGTTTTAGTTCTCGGCATTGGGAAGTGTCACAGTTCGTTGTCACTCTTGAGGTCTTTAACGCCAAAATTGATGATTATAGGGAATTATTAATGTCTGTAGGTAAGTGAAAATTTTTCTCTAGTCTGTCTCTAATTTATTTCCTAATACCGGGTATATTTATAATACTAATAATAGTTTCAATATCGATAAAATTAGCCGGCAACGTGTTGTCTCCTGTCAAGCTACGGGCTGTCGGCCTCGGTCAAAGGGTTAAAAAACTCAACAAGCACAACTTTTGCGAAACTCGTTCAAAATCTGGCCACATACAGCGTCAGTCTGTTGCGAGGAACGTGTTACGAAATAATTTATGTTTTAAAAATAGAACCAGTGCCAATATATAGTCATTATATCCACTAATCATTATGTTCTTATTTTAGATTTTTTTTCAATTGCTTATTAGTCTCTTTTCATTAAAACTATTTTTAATTTGGGTACAATAAGGTTATGGTAATGTGGTTATAGTGTAGAACAAATTATCTGTTTAAAGTGTAAATTAGTACCTATCATTAACTTTTAATTTTTTTGGTGTAAAGTTAAATTACTACTCACGTCCCCATGATATATTACGTGAAATTAAAATTAATTTATCACAACTAAATTGTATAACAGGGCTGGCAGGTAAATTATCTTTGTACTATTTAATTTGTCGCGTGAAATGTTATCGATACTGTATCAAAACAAAAAATAAAACAGAACTGTAGAACAGAACTAAAACATCTTTTGGTAGATTTGTGACTTCAGAAAGTTTTTCTTCCTCTATTTAATTACATATATTATTTCATTGACGGACGTTTTTAAAAAAATAAAAATCATGTACAGTAAACACAAATTTGTAATACCATATTCTTATTCTTATTCTTACTAGGATTTACTTTGTGCGGATGCTGAGTAATTTTAACAAACACACAAACATTATGAGGCGGGCTACTTTATTTAATAATATATTGTCAAGGTCGCAAACAACAATTTTGGTCTTGTAATACCAAAGATGAGTATTAATGATGTTGATTCTGGTATCGCTTTTTTTAGCATACGGCATGCCTGTGTAGAGATCGATTACGTGCACGGAAGACGGACGATGTGATAGCTCGATATTGAACTCTTAATTACGCGTCTACCGGGTCGTTGAACTTGTGCGTAAAAAGTTTGCCGGCGTCTGCGCGCGCGCATCTCCGCACCACGTGTCTCGATGCGCGCGACCATGTTTGTTTATGTTCAGATAATGGAGTGATATGGATTGCTAAACGGATTTATTATTTATATATAAACCTTTTTTTGAGATAACGTTCATGAGAGTATTAATGTTTTAAAGTTAGTAGGCAATATTATCTGCTTTCTTTAGGGACTAGAATGATTTCAAAGTATTCAACAGTGACAATTACAATTATTGTATTGTACCGTCTATTAAGATTGCTATAAAAAGCTAATTAACAATATTTTAAAATTAAAAATAAACCTCACAATGCTGATTATTGTGAAATAAATAAAAATATTTGTGCCTAATGTAAATACAATTTACATACGAATTAGGACACTCCATGTTAATATCCATTTAAAAAAATGTTGTTGTTTTGCCAACAGATATTTTTTCTATATTAGTACTGTAGCTAGTACAAGCACTGTAGAACATAGGTGTACATACCTATATCCTAAAAATATTAATTTTTTTAATGCGATAATATCGTATTATTTGCAGAGGGATTAAGTAGAACGAATTTATGATTTATATAATCTAATTCAAAATTCAAATCATCCATTCATGCTTTTTCAGAACATTTTCTTGACACTTATGCACGTTATATCCTGTTATATAAAATACGGTAATCTGTTTCAGAGATTCTAGCAATTTCCTAAAACTATGTGCATGGTCATATATACCAAGAGTTTTAGCCTATATATTTTTTTAAAACGCTGTATTCACTGCTTAAAGGATGAATAGCCATTTTTATGAATGATATAACTATTTCAACACTAGAGAAATCAGCGCTGACTATTCCTTAACTCTATCTTATAAGCTACTTTCTAGCATCCTGACTCCGCTGCATACTTGCTTGTTCTGAAGACTCATATTGTCTCATATAAAAGTCTATTATTACTTTATAGTTCATTACAGTAAATAGCACGAAAACCCCATAAAATAAAATCTGAGAATGTTCATTTTTCTAAATCGCGACACGTCTCCATTAAATGGCAGTTAATTCGAAGTTGACGTCTCTAATGCCATTTCTGTTCTGAAAAAAAGTGGATAAAATGCGCGCCTGCACTCTTATAGTAAGTAACACACAAGTTCCGGATTAATAAACTGCCAGAGTGCACAAGTCGGGCCCCATCATAAAGGGGGGCCCCCAATATGATTGGGGCTCACGCAGGGGGGCAAGTTGTTCATTCGTTACCCATAACATAACCCTATGCTCTATATTAAATTCCAAATTGGCTTCAAGAATGAGTAAGATTTGACACTTTTGTTGTATGTAACTTTTAGAATGTTGAATTTTTATTTGTTAAATGTATTAAATTACTGTTTTATTAATTATTTAAATATTAATAATATTTAATTTTAGCTATGGATTATATTTAATAATACCTTTTAATAAGTAAATCTGAAAGTATTGTCAAACGTATTCATGGCTAGGGCAATTAGAAAAGGACTGAACCCCATAATGAAATCGCTTGTTTGTATACATACATTCAAGAAATTTAAGACACCGAAAATAATGAAAATATTAAATATTTTTTTCGTTACAATAAATACAGATATGAAATACAGACATTGAGAACCTGTACCTTTGAAGTGAGCTCTAAAAATAACATAAATACGAACACTAATATAAAAATCATTACGAGGGGCCCTAAAATGGACCTAACCCGGCACTGTGTAAGTATCACAATGCAACGAGCGAATAGTCTTCCTTTAGGAGTAGTGGGTTCGATGCCCGAGGCGAGCACGTGGTAGGTGCAACACCCTGGTGCCGAGGAAAAAAACTGCAGAACTGTGAATCACATCCCGCGCCATAATGATAATTTAATCAATTCTATCTATGTGATAGGCGGTAATTTTTATTAGTGTTTTATCTTTACAAGTCTTATTTTATATTTGGTATATCTATGCTTAATAAACTTTCGCGTATACATACATTATTAATATAGTTAAACATGTCTTAAAATGAGAACACAAATTTGACTGCAATTATGATGACTCCATATACGCTAAACAAAACTCTGATAGGTGAAATGGTCAAAGAGCACATCATTATCATCATCGTCGTCGTCATTAGCCAACTGCAGTCCACTGCTTGACATAGGGTTGGTTAAAGAGCACATCGCAACTGTAAAATATCGAAAATCACGGAAGTTTACGATTGCCGATTATCTGCTGAATATTGGATGTAATTACTGGGTAGAATTACATTCCAAGTCCTCGCTATTGATCGCAATTATTATTCATAATCTTATATATAAAATTCTCATGTCACAATGTTAGTTACTCCTCTGAAATGGCTTGACCGATTTTTTATGAAATTTTATATGCATATTCAGTAGGTCTGAGAATGGGCTACTATCTATTTTTCATACCCCTAAGTGATAAGGGTGGTTCACCCCTAACATTATTTTTTTATTTTTTGGGCAGCATTTTTTATTAATATTTTTTTATTATGTGTCATTAAAAAATACATACAACCCTAAATTTTCACCCTTCTATCACCAACCCTTATTTTTTATAGCATTATTCATTTAAATAGCAACACAGCGTTTGCCGGGACTGATAGTATAAATATATACAGAGATGGTAAAAATCAAGAAAATAAATGTTAATAATTTACCTGGATCTGCGTGATATCTAGTCAGGATCAGTTATATAAGATTATACGGCTTCAATAAAAAATATAGAACCATCAATTACTTTAAAGACATACAAAACATTTAACAAGAGATCAAGTAAAATTAATAAATACCGACATCTATACAAAAATATTAATGCATAGATAAATACGTCAACAGAAATGAGAAGGTGTTTAATTTAACTATAGAATCGTAATGCCAATGCACTTACAACTTGAAATCGATTTTGTCAATATTTAAACATAATTGCTTTACCCACACTTAAATGAAAAAACCAGAAGCTTCTTGCGATATTTATTTAAATTAAAAAATTGCCAAAATTGTATTATTTTATATAGACAGATTATTTTTAGTACAATTCATACAATAATAATATAATTATTTTTAAACAATATTATCTTGTGCATTATGACATAGTTACGTTGATTTGCATTTACGTTACTTTTTTTAAGTATCAACTACTCGTAGGTAAATCAAAAACAACACACGGTATGTTAATCTTGAACTAGATGTTTCAAAGTGTTAATATTAGTTTTCTAATCTGAGTAGGGTAGGCTAGTATCTAAGATACATTGACTTAGGCTTTAGCGGAGTT
Source organism: Achroia grisella (assembly GCF_030625045.1). Classification (NCBI taxonomy): domain Eukaryota; kingdom Metazoa; phylum Arthropoda; class Insecta; order Lepidoptera; family Pyralidae; genus Achroia; species Achroia grisella. The sequence goes on along the minus strand of NW_026712657.1, from coordinate 142,357 downwards.
CAGACTCCAAATCTCCCAAGAATTGCAACTCAAATGTTTTGAATATTATTTAATTTTTGATGATGACATAAAATAACATATTATTTAAAATTTTTGGAGTAAAAGGCCTTTGTTAGTTGTGGAATACAAATTAAGATATAAAAGATATATATACTGTTATGATTTGAGACGTTGAGATCTTATTACTCTGTGCCTCAAGAACCATCTAATAAGCAAATGATTTGTCAACTGAGGAAGCCGCAAATCCATAAACTTCCAGTAGTTGTATGATAGGAATGCACAGATAAATAAATACCTTGGAAAATTGCCCTTACACAACTGCGGTGGTCTGTGCTAGTTTAGTGAACGTAACCTGTTATAAACCAATGGAGTTTCTTGCATTCTTTCATTAATAAACGTTAGACCATGTTCGCGCTATAGGTGGCGTGATACGCCCATTACAAAATGCTAACTATGTTTTATGTAAAGTAATTCGTATTATAAAATAATTTACAACGTCATAATGTGTCACAAATTTTGACGGAGTGGGTAGACCATGTAGACTTCTAATGTGATGATAACTTTAATATCTTCGTGGGTACAGGATTGTGGGTGGTGGATGATGTAAATTCGTGACTTAATGTTCAATTAGTATATAACACCTTTACATTCAATATTATATAAAAGAATAATTTATCTCGTGACGTTTCCCTTTTGCATTCGAATAAAATGTATCGTACGTATCAATATATAATACGGTCTGTCATTAAATATTCGGGTCCGTAGAGTAGTTTTTCTAAGAAATAATAACAGATATTCATCCTGACAAAATTTCGTGTTTATAATATTACTAAGATATTGGGGACAAATTTTAAATCAATAAAGCAAACCCGGCTTATGTTTATAATTTGGGCGCCAGATAAGAATAGTATCTAACAGAAAAAAAGCTTATAGTTTTTCCCAAAGTCAATCTATAGTACTAATATTCGTACAAAATTAGAGTATATACAAATAATCCGAGATAGACCTATCAAAATATGTAATATTAACATGATCGTGGAAAACACAAAAATGTAAGGTATCCCATGGGCTATTTTATTGCTACTTTATTCTTTGTAATATAAATCAATGTATCAGGTGTAACAATACATAAGCATTGTAATCTCTGATATATCGATTATAAGAGCTATTATTAATTACCCTAAACATATACACATCAAAAATGGATCCGAAATAACCAGCAATTATATTCTGATAAATAATTCATTTTACACACTTTAAAATGCAATGACGTCACTCTGTCGAAGAGATAGGGGAATATATTAATTTATTTTAAATATACATGAATTCAGTAGATTCAGTAGAATTTAAACATCGTGTAATCTTTGATTTGTAATTTTAATATCAATATTATATCATCTAACATTGAATTTCAGGATCTTGTGTAAACGATTACACAATATCCTGAAATTCAATGTTAGATAATAAAAATATTCATCAAACACGTTCAATATTAAACGAAAATTTGCCTAATTTATTCGTGACTATAACATGTATATGATTTTCATATATTTGTAATGTATGTTCTACTATATACTTATTTACGGCCCTAATAAAATACGAATGATTAATTATATAAAATACATATTGTATTAATACAATATATCAAAGATATTATATCTGTATAACTATTTATACCATAAATATTGTATTTTATTTTATGGGTCTTCATAAAACATTCAATGGTAAAATGTAAAAAATTACAATTATGGCCTCGAAGTCTGATGTTTATATATTTTACATAATATATGCAAATGAGCCATTCCACCACATTCTGGCTTTCGTTTATTTATAAAACGCAACATTCAGAATGACAACGACCTGCCTAATGTTCAAATATACTATCTTCTTGCCGACTACCAGATATAAGCCTTGATATAATTTGTATGAATGCAACATTGAAATAAACCCTATGGTATGCAAATATATATCGAATTCACTTTAATTTTGGAGAAAATATTACGCAATATATATACAATGAAATAATTATGAAATGAGTGTCTCTTCTCTTAAGTTGTTAAAAATAAAATCAATTATGTACTGAAGTTGGCTGCTATCAATATTTTTCAATATATTTTCAAAAGACTTTCCTTAACATGTGAGTATAGGTAATATTGTTTTGTTATCTACAAAACTATATGTACCCGTATTTACTATCCACAATTAAGAAGTAACGGAAGGTATTATTTCTTAATTGTTGATAGTCTTTCAATAGAAATAATACTAGAAGAGTTTTATCTATTTCAAATAGACGTCTATTGAAAACAAAGTGTGCAAGTTCTAGGCAATAATAGCCACATGAATGACAATGCGACCTCGAACGAAAGTACTTTTACTATGCACAGGCGTGATCAGGGTAACACTAAGTGTACAGATTAGTGAGATGACAGAGAAACAATGCATGTTAAATATTTAAAACGTTTATATAATAAACATAAAATATGTCTATTTTAAATAAGGAACTAGTACTTGAAGTATGTCTCTAATACTGGATTTGCGACGAATATTTAGCCAATAAGCATGCGCTTATTATTTATAGTGCAGATACCTGCATCATAATCAAAAATACTCCTACGACTCCGTATTGTCTAAACTGACATTAACAGAAATTGAATTCTATGCTAAAATTAGTATTTTATCATAGAGTGTTCTTTCTTTATTTTCGATAATCACGGTGATATTAATATCTAAAGAACAGATAAGTACCACATTCTGTCAAAAAATCCTACCGTACTATACCGTATTGTAGAATAAGAATAATGCAACCTCTGTAGACTGCAGTATCCTATGTACGATGCATTACCAATTGGCGCGGTGCCCACAGCCGGACGCACTGCCTCCTAGTCCACTGCACCATTGACCTGCACCATGTAGGGTAACTATGATGACTTGCCATGAAAGTATCAGCTGTTATCAAATATCAAAACATACTCATACCACATCTCTAAAGCATAAGTTGTAATATTTTTATCACAAATATTTTTTTCACTTATAGACTGATGCAATTATTATAAAAAACTATATTTTTTATAATTAAATATATTCTCTGTATGTTACTCGCTCATAATGTAGCTATCAATGGGAATATACCCTTCAATAAACATAAATTACAAACCTTTCTTGTTCTTTCAAATATATTTACTAGTTCAATTTGTAGATCATGAAAATGCAAATGCAAATTTACGTTTTATATCATGATTATTTTGTTTATATGGCTTTATATATACATTTCAAATTTAATTTAGGCATGTCCTTTATAAATAATATTATACTTAAATATACGTTTTTGATGAACATAACCGGTAATTACCTATCATAAACACTTTACAAAGACTCACAAATTATTAAATTTAATCGTATAATGAAATGCATGAAAAAATTGTTTGTCTTTTTAACATTATTGCTTGTGACGTCAAATACAGTTTATTTAAATACAATTCAGTTGAAAATGGAAATCAAGAATGGGGGAGATTAAGTCCCCTATGGTTATTTCAGATTTACGTATGTTTAGTAACTACTAAATGAAAAGCAATGGCCCTGACTGGAAATATAAAGTTAGACATATATAGTCTAAAAGCTATATTGAATCAAAATGTTTTTGAATTAATATAGCTTTAGACTGATTTCACGTCTCCCAACGATAATACTGACTAAAATATTATGTTATAACTGTAATAAATTAGGGTTGATGACAAATACTTACGATCATGTTTGTTTCATGACTAGGGTGAATTTTGAAACACATTCGAATCGAATTCGAATCAAAATAGTCGATACAAACTAAAATGCTAGAGCAATGTAGGTACAAGTAAATATTATTAAATATACCTTCCATAATCCTCTAATAAGGCAAATACAATAACCGTTACTCATATACATGAACAGCAAGGGTCAACACGTTATCATTTGTCATCCGTGGTCCCTCATTGCTATTTCAGGACAGGACAAAGATATCATGCCTTATCCTGTAATTTCACGGTCTAACCGCCCTAAAATCGAAACACATCTTACAGCTTATGTTTTAATAAAATATGTTACGCTTCAAAGGTAAGAGATAAGGTTGTGAAATTATAGGGTATCATGTGGAGTGGGTATCATGTGATGACATGTTGACAATATTACCTATATCGAACTTTATAGACGCCATGTGATGCTTGTGTACCATTTGATTAGTTACACACACGACACAATATTAAAGCACGTTTATAGTTTTATATAAAAACCCAATAAGTAAGTTTATTGTCACAATAAAATCATAGTGTTCCTACACGCCGTCTCTAGGCTGGTCTATGCATGCACAAACGTGGAAAGTGGATAGCATAGGGAATGACGCTAGGACGTGTGCTGCGTTCAATACTAGGTGCGGACCACAGCCTGCATTCACAATGCATATGCTGACCTTTAGTGAAATGCAATTATTCAAGCTCCAGTAGTCCCATGACATAATCTAGATTATGGTAATATGGGCTATGTTATGTAGGTTTTGTAACTTTATAACCATCATTGTTTACCTTATGTGTTATTACGCGGTAAAGTTTTTAAGCCACTTCAATTTGATCATTTGTTTATATTTTATTATGTATATGATATACCACGTCTACACTATTGGTGCCATCATGATAGTTGATATTTTGAAACAGAAACTTAAATTGTTACAACTTACAGTTTTTCAGTTGTAAAGTGTTTTGTATTCTGACTTTAGGTGTGATATCAACATATGAATCACTGATATAGTTAGGAGGCATAATTATTTAGTCCTCAGAAACAGCAAAGATTTAGGCTTTTAATATATAAGATTAACCCAGGTCAATTTACACAGCATCTCCTAGTTGCAAGCTAAGCAGAATTTGTTATTTTTGTTATTAATTTACTAAACAATTGATACAAATACTTAATTGTTGTTTTGTAAATATATATATTATATATAATGTACAAATTTTTGTATAGTGCGAGGAGTCGAACCTATGATTACCGGAAGTAAGGCGGTATGGTTCATTATGTAGGAATATCTTTCCTGAATTTAAGAATTACTTTCCTGATTGTGGTAATAGCAGATAAGTTACGTGTACAAGTAAAAAATATTGTTTTTCCAATTAGTAAAAATTATTTAAACATATACAATGTAACAGATAGTCTAAAACCGTCGGTTTGTATATATTTAATCGAATTAGATGTTATTTCACGGAAGTCCATTTCACTCAAAAATCAACAAATATTATAATAGTCGTATATTTATTCTTTGTGTAATTTGATTATATACATATTGAACTAACTACTCTTCTTGGTTTTCCACGCGAGCAATTATTTTAGGAATTCCTTATTTAAAATTTATCTTATAAAATTAATATTAGTTTAGGTAAATATTTCGAAATATAAATATTTTGTGTTATTCAATTGTTTTAGTTTATTTATATAAATAATTACAAAATAAGACAAACAAATCAGGTCATTAGTGACATGTCAATTCGTGCTAAAATTTGCCATTATCATTCTCACGGCCGGGTCGGCCAATAATAAGATTCTGATGGTGTGTTGTTGCGTCCGGTTTGATGTAACTATTTAATTTCATTAGCAAGTGTCATTTCTGCATAGGTATAGTATTAGTGTTCATATAGCTGCTGAGCCGAGTGTTTTACTACTCGATGGATTTATATTTTGTTTAATTCCGCTACAATTAACATGTGTGAGACTACGAATATTCGGTGTGGAAACCTGACCAGCGCTACGACCTTCTCCAGTGGCGATAAAATTCCGACCGTTATTGAGTCTACACCCATATCGCGACACGTCTTTCGCCTCTGAACGAGGCATCATCAGGCGTTAATTAGAGTTCGGATACAGCTCGAAAGCCGTAGTATAGTTTAATATATTTTGTGAAGGAATGTGATTATTTTTAAATTAGGAATTCCTAAAATAATTGCTCGCGTGGAAAACCAAGAAGAGTAGTTAGTTCAATATGTATATAATCAAAGTACACAAAGAATAAATATACGACTATTATAATATTTGTTGATTTTCAATAAGATACAAGTGACCTTCCAAACTTTGCCTGGTAGAGATAGCTATTTAGCACTAAAGTAGACCATCATACTTTTTATATTTGCTTCCTATATTGATATACCTACAAATATTTTATATAAGTGACACGTGACATTAAAATTAATATAGCACACTTCTCTCACGAAATAACAACATATGAATTACCACATATACAACGTATTTTGAATCTATAAATTACAATTACCACATTTCAACAAGTCCACTGCCAGTTTATCTGGTTTACTTATTGTAGTTACATGAGACATAATTGTGTAACAAAATAATGTAACTGATTGTACTTGCATTTAATGGCTAGGCCTAGGCCACAGGCGTGCATCCTGCCTGTCCTACTTTCTATATTTAGAGTACCGGCAATGGAGACGGACATTATTGACCATTTCACCTCTCTTCTGAGTCATAAAATGTAAGTTCACAATTGCTTATAAACTTAGGCATGCTACAGGCTTAGCTATTTTTCATGACATATAAAACGTACATAAAATTAACTTCTGCCGGCTACTTGGTTATTAATAGGATATTTTACGTTAGTACCTCTTTTTTTTTTCAGAAAATAAATATGGATTATATCTGTGACTAATCTCTGTTGAAAATCTCTCACAATGTTTAGTGATACGATATACAATTATTGGTGAGGATTTAGATACTGGCAATTTATTTAACTGCACAGAAAGCACTACTCAACTGCGTTTATATCGAATCAATAATTATATACAAATGAAAACATACCTACCAGAGAATGCAATCTCAATTAGAGAAATAATATACCTATGTGGTCGGCGAGCGGAGGAGGAGGGGGAATCCGGTCGGCTTCCTAGTGACTTTCTCTTCCGAGCGAACAAGAAAACTATGCATTTCCCGATACGCGGACATTTCCACCAATTCGTGTATTTAGATGTAAATTGCTATTAATTTATAAATATATATATATATCATGATGAAACTGAAAGTCTCTTTCTCCTAGCCTATCTATCGCTTATGTGTATGTTTTATTATCAGTAAAGACTAATCAACAGATTTTTGATAAGTATTTCACTGTTGAATAGTCTAACGATCGAATATGTATTTAGAGTACATATCATTTCGGTATATAAGTGATTGATATAGTAATTTGACGGATGGCCTACCAGGTACAAAGTGGTATCCGTCATATATTCGAACATTCGTACTCTGCTATTTCGGAGGAGTACGACGTCACGCTTCTTTTTCCTAATTTACATATTATTTATTATAGCTTACTAAACTAACTGCTTGACCTTGCTTTGGAAATACTCAGGTGAGACGGAGGAATCGACGTCGTCAGATTTAGTAATAAAATGGAATTAAGTGTAAGACAGGACTTCCACTATTTAATTAATGATTGTTATTGAGTCGTCGTATACTCGCTTATCAAATAGATCTTCAAAGTTATTTTCAGTAATATTTATCTGTTATCATCAACTATTCTGAACACTTGTAAATTTTTCATAATCGTGATTACTAATTCATATTAATATCTGCGACGGCTGGCGCTTACCATCAGGTGAGTCGTTGGCTTGACTGCCATTGCCTTTACATAAAAAAACAGATTCCATAGTAAATATAGTATTTGTTCAATGTTACAACCGACAAATATATATATATATATATAGTAATGTATACTAAATGTGAAAGTTTAATAGTGACTGAGAAGACAATAAATTCACTATATACGAGTATATTTACAAAGTCATAGCGATGGTGAATAAAGATATACGCATTGACAATGAACTCGGAAGTACTGGATAAATCATAGGCCTGCTGTGGTGGAATGAGGAAACTGCAAAGAATATAGCCGTGGCGGTTATTCGGTTTTCCCCTTTCACTAACTCCGGTTATCTGTACTTAGGGTTGCCATCCATTTCGTTTCCTTGGATTTATATTTTGTTAATGTATTGAGATATAATAACACAATAAAATTTTCTGGTAATAAATATTAAAGCTAGACAAAATACAAAAATCACTAAGAGTATTTATAAGTATAAATAGACATTAAAAAAGGACGTGTACATATATAAGTATTACTTAAATGAACACATACAAAAGTTATTCGAATATTTAAAAAGTCGTAAACATGTCTCTATACTCATTTAAAATTAATTGATGACAGACTGTCCTCGAAATAAAACTAAAATCATAATTTATAAAGAAAATTTCATTAAAATTATATTTATTCTTATCTTTTTATATAAATTTCATTAAAAATTAAGAATAATTACTTTAGAGTCTTGCAGAAATCTTGATAACTATTGCCTTAAATGAGATAATAAAATTTATATGATAAAGTCTTTTTTTCTTTTTAGGGTTTTCAATAATGTTTCTAATAATCGTTAGATAAACTAGTAATTAACTAACATGAAAGTAATTCTGCTATGATATAAAAATCACTATAAGCATTCAAATATATAATAATATGCCCAAAAATACTTAACAAAAATTACACAAACACCTTTTTCTTTTTGAAGTTAAAATAATTCTCTTTCATCAACTGTGGTAAACAAGAGTATCAATAAAAATTCATAATACCTGTCATTTACAATGGTATCTGCTTTTCTAACAGTGATAACTTTATACTTTAACCAAATTTATAAACTATAAATCATATAAATATCTAGATATCGGGTTTCGTCACTTTCGAGTCAATTCATAATAACATCTTAATGCTTATCAAATGTGAAAGTCAAAGTCATAATTATATATAAATATTAAGCAACTACTTATTTTCTCTCACAGGTGGATCATATTTTAATTATTTATCACTCATTCATTATTTACTATGCATCTATGAATAACTTATAAAGTTATAAACATAACAATGTCTTTCTAAACCTGTGGTCCTCGGAATCCTGGAGGCCTTCGGATGTAGGATCAGGTAGGATTTTTAATAATAATCCATTACAGACAATCTATTTATACTACGTGCTGGAATGCATTGCTTCATTCCCATGCCATCATTTTCCACCTCGCAATTATACAATATGGCCTATGTTGCTCACTGACAACCTATTTATAAATAAAGAATTGATAATTTCTTTGAAATACTTCTTTGGGGTATTCGTTCCTCTAATTATATATAAATCTAATATACAAAAAATCTATTTTGTAATCATCGTCATTACATTGTATAAAATAAAGTCGCTGTCGCTGTCTGTCCTAATGCTTAAATGTATGCTTAAATTTTTAAAACTACGTAACGGATTTTGCAGCCTTTTTTTTAATAGAGTGATTTTGGAGGAAGGTTTATATATATAATACATATACACCCGTGCAAAGCCGGGGCGAGTAGCTAGTATTAGTATAAAATACAGTTGAATTGGGAATTATTGGTTTCTTCTATAATGCATATATAAAGCATGTATATTATGCTTAGTAAATACATAAATATTATTAGACTTATGTATTTACTAAGCATAATATACGTGCTAAATATAATATACATAATCTTAAACGTATAGACCTCTGTCTACTCTTATTTGTTAAATGGTATTGATAAATTTAATTAACAGTTGACTAGTTCGTGCTCCATCATACACCAGACGGCACTTAGATGTTATTTTAGCCTATATTAATATTTCTCGGAAAAAAACATTCTAACATTTCTATTGAGTTAAACGAAATGGCCTACTCTAATTAAGTTTGCATACAAAACGTATGAATGTTTGACCCCCTTTTTAAAAGCGTTAAATTATATTCAAACACCACTCTTTGTCAGACTGACATACTTCAATGCGGAAAAACGATTTTGGGCAATTTACATGATAAAGACGATGGAATTAACACAGGCCGCAAACTGCTTGAGTCATCTGAAAAAAAATGCGCAAAATGTAGGTCAATGACCTCATGTTCGGAAATGTTTGCCATTCAACTTGAAGTTTTGCGATGAATTTAGCACGTTCTGCTTGGTCGCCTTATTTCATTATATTTTAAATATATTAACATAACTTTACATAATATTTGGTAATTATGCTATGATTCACAAATAACAAGATATACGCGTCACACATTTCATAATTTTTGTTATCTTCTACACAAATAGATAAAACAATGTCGGATCAGTTGTATTGATTATAACTCAAATCTGTGATTGTTGGAGTTTCTCCGCCCCGAATAAACAATAACTATTAATACATCGGAAAACTTAAAAAGTTTTCTCTAATATATAATTTTCCATACATATTTTATTTTAATATTAAATCTTGAGAATGTATCTGAAGAATGTGTTGACTGTCCGAAGTTCACCAAACAAACTAGTTTTTAATAAAACATAATATATTAAATCGTTCATATATCGTGTTTTGTATTTTGGATATTCCATTTACGAACATGACATCACTCATATGCAACATCATTTTATTACAGATGTTAAATTCAAAATATATTGTACTACCTTTATACTAATGTATTACCTCCCGGCATTCAGTAAACAGGTCCCCACTTTCTTATGTTAATGTGTATAGAGAATCGCCATTGAAGCATAGACAATTGGACTCAATAGCTTCCTGTACATTACACATGCACAATGTTCCTCATTCAAGAACGAAGAAAAACTTTGTCCAAGAAATGTCACATAATGAAGAAGGGTTGCAATTCCTAAGGGATTAACATCTTTAAAAGTTAGCGCCGCTTCCTTCAAGTTTTGTGGAATCTATTATCCAAAAATTTACCTACCAATTGTTGCATTTTAACCATAACTAATATTATAAATCTTCTTCACAATAAATATGTACAGGAGACAGAATTGTCGCGAATAATATTTGTAAAGTTTTCTTGCTTAAGTTTATCCTAATGGGAATACATATTCCGGCAGTTAGCACTAAATATGATGGATGAATAATTATAAAAATGAGTGGTAATATAATCTGCTCTGCTCTTATAGTGAGAGACCTGTATGCTGTAGTGGGTTTTTAATGGGTTGTTATGGTTATGGGATATAATTACCATGAATGAAATAAGTACTCGCCTCATCACTTAGTAATTTACAATTTAAGACAATAAATTCAAAAGAATCAAATTAATTTTTCATCTGCAGTAGGTACCATCATATAGTTGTCATTATATACAAAGTTATCTTATTAATATAATCAATAATTTTATTAAAGAATATCGCATAAATTATTGAAAAGAATTAAAAAACTATTTCAAATATAATAAGTATACATTTAATTTAATGTAAGTACATATTACCCAAGCTCTTTTTCCATACATGTTTTGTTACGAATAATGGTTTCACAACAAAAGCTGAGGACGCGCACTTAATAGTGGCTGTAATCTGCGTAATCTTTTAAATAAATATGCAAATGGCCACTCGAAACTATTCTTCCATAATCCGCCACCCAAGAAAGACATCTCGCCATTGTATAATTTAAATGTCATCCAGTTTTGCACCACTAGTCATGTATAAATATATTTGAATAGAATATTATGTTAAATACCCTAAGAATTTTTAAGTAATTGCAAACGATATTTTTGGGTGGTATTTTTTCTTCCGTCACCAAAATCATTGTGTTTATAATATTTCTTTATTAAATTGGTATGGCAAAGAAGCTGTTGGTATACGTGATGTAAAGTGGTAGTAATGGCAATACAGAAACAGGCAGAATACACATTATGATGCCCGTGATACTTCATGAGGTTTGTGAGGTCCGGGTCATATTTGTGTAGTCTGTATTTCCACTTTAATTCGATTCAATTCAAATTATTTATTTGCGTGAGACGTGTATGCGCGCTTATCAATCCTGAAAAAAATTTGCGAAGCTGGAAATAATTAGAGGTAGAGAAGCAAACGAATTTATACAAAATTACTATCTCCATTACTTCACAAAATCACTAATTATTTAGCTACACATTCTGATATATAGAAATATTACCTATGTTCAATGATTAGTGTTATAAAAATAATTCCAATGCCTAAAAATAAAATTGATAACCAAATTCTAAAATTTTAATTACGAGATATACAGGACACAAAATTAAACAAATAATACATTTTTAAATACATTTAGGTGTACTTATATTATTGTTATCGTAAACTAGTGTCGGTGCCGACACTCAATGGACACGCTTCAACGGGCACGTGCTCACAACAGGATAATAAATAACAATACATAAAGATACCAACTTATGTACAATAATATATTGCTGGAAAATGGATCTTTTGTCTATGCAATAAGAGATAATTCGTGTGTATGTCGAAGTACCAGTTAATCGGGATGAACGCATGCTGTTAGCAAGGCGAATATGGCAAGGCTAAGTATATATGAATACTACTTTTTAATACCTATGAGTGACCAGCTGCCCGCCCCGGCTTCGCAGGGGTGTACATGTATTGCTGAAAACAGCAATAGAAAATAATTTAAAAAATATAAGCGAACAGACAGTGGGAGCGAATTTGTTTTATACTAAGTAAAGATTTATACATTTTGAAGTTACATATAAAAGATATAAAAACCAATCAATATAAGTGAGCTAGATAACTGAATTACGTTGTTAATAATAATATCTCTGGACAATTCACACAGCGCCATCTAGTCCCAAGCTAAGCAGAGCCTGTGTTATGGGTACTAGACAACTGATATAAATATACATAGATACATTTTTTTTTTTGTAAAGGAATACATATTATACATATAAAACACCCAGACCGATACAAACAATCATACTCATGAATACAAATGTTTTTACTATGCGAGGAATCGAACCCACGACCATCGGATAGTAAAGCGGTGTACTAAACCACTAGATAAAATATGCATAAAAGAAAAGAAAAATATAAATAACGGCGGTACATAAGATTCAAAGGAAAAAATCCTGAATTCTGGCTGATGATATAAACTAAACTGATTGAATACCTGTAATTTAAACAAACAGGAATTATGATTATGGCATAATGAATTACCTGTTACTCTATTGTATGTAGACATACTTATATATAAACATATATATCTTAAATTTTTTGAAATATAGCAACTTATTATAATATTACAACCGTTAAAAGTAATATTGTAATAATCATTATTGAATTATTTTTTTATTTTTATTAAACTGTTAATGTTTTTGAAATATTTAGTAATCCTATACCTGCCACATATTAGCTAATATTGTATATCTGTTTTTTTTATTCTTCCTCAAGAATCATAACTATTACAAAATCCTTCTCCACATTCAACAATCAGAAATCAGTAATCGCGACATACGGAACACGCTGCCGATCAATCATACTATGCAATTGTTGTTCGTTGTCCATTTTATTGTATCTCCTAAAATTACCCGGTGGTCACTCAACAAGCACCTTGCTGGGTGACGGAAGGCATTTGCGATACATTAGAGTTTTATGTGCTCTAGTGATGCGCTGTTTGTTACCTTATCGGTATAAATTATTGAGGTATTTACCATGATACATACGCAGAGAATAATAAAAAACTTATCCTCTACATGTCTCTACATTTTTTGTATTGTAGTTTTTTATGTTCCACTTATATTCAGCATACGCAACGTCTATGGTTCAGTACCGTAAAGCATACGATTGTATATTTTATGCAATGAGCCATAGATTATACTAACTCAGATAACTTACTTTTTATTAACGGAAAACGCATATTAGCGCAAAGCGTTTCTGTTTACTTTGTAATTTTATATAAGCATCAAGACATAAGCCATCGAAATCGTAAGTGGAATATGAATGAAAATGAATGAAGTGAATGATAAACAAGCTGATAGCCTTCCTAATAATAAGTGGGAAAAATCACATATATAAAACCAGAACATACGCCACAAGCGTTGCTAAGGTGTCACACCGTACCCTATAATTGGACTTAGATAAAACACCAATTTAATTATTTATTTTTAAACTTTGACGTTAAACAGGATTTAACAAAAATAATTTAATGGTAAATAAAGGTAGGCATATACCTCAAATACAAACAAATTACGGTAGCATCAGCCTATAAGTGTATAGATACTGAGTATTGGGTGTCGCGATTTTTCGTCGAACATTCTAATGGCGATAGTTGAACAAACTACTCTACTTTAATTATGTATTAGACAAAGCTGCTTAAAATCGTCCCCAAAATATCGATAAATTACACGCCTTCCTATACATACCCTATATTCTTATTCATTACTAATTTTACTACAAAAAAAAACATGTTCACAACTGTATCCCGAATGGGTTGAGAGGTTTAATCCTTATTTTTTCATGATGTGAACAATAAAGCGCTTGCTTGACCACATTGTGGGCCGAAGTATGACGGATGGGTGACACCGAGAGATGATGTCCACTAGTGGTACAGAATGAAGAAAGTACAAGATTTATTTTTAAATAACCAATAGGAGCGGAACTGCAATGAAAAGTGTTGCAAAAATGTGGAAAACGTGACACAAAGTTGCACTACGAATTATAAACAGATGTAATACTTCTGTATAATTCCTCTAGTTCGTAATTTGGGCAAAGTAGCAGGTATTTTGTGTATGTTAATTACTATATTCTATTATTCGTTAATTATTCGTAAAAAACCTAGATAAAGAAAACTACCACGGAACGAATAAATAGATAAAATATATTTTCAAGAAGGTAATATATATTTCGCAGTCGTAGTTACTAATATTATATTATACTAACATGACATAAAAAAATTAAGAACTAAACTTTCCAACAGCCATACATGGTCGCCTCGTGCGGGCTGCGTCTGCGTCGATTTGCGAATTATGAGCCTTTCTGTTGTTAACGCATTGTCCTGCGGCCAGCTTTGCATCCGAGGTGCACCATACTGTCTTACCACACACTGTATTCTATACACAGGCTGCTCCAATTTCATACGCATTTGGAAATATATTATTAAAATAAAAAATATATATATTAAGCTGTATTGGATCGGTTTTGGTGATAGAATGAAATTATAATATAAATGTCGTAAGTAATGTCGCTGAAACGAGATAGAAGGGATCTTTCTCATATTAGAGATATTCTAAGTAATGCGGGAAAAATACAGTAAAACATTGCTGAAAAAGGAAATCTCGAACATCTTACACCAGTATGGTAATGATTTGTCATAGTTACCCCATATTATCTGGGTATGTAATAAATAATGAAATAAATAAATAGATAATTTCCTTCGGTTAAGAGGAGAGAGTATTTTTTCATAAAGCATGTTAAGAACTAAACGTTTCTACGTTAGCAACGTGTATCTAACTATATACCTCAGATATTGCACATTTCTGTAGTAATATGGATAAATAAAAATAACCGTAAACCATTAAATTAACTATCGATTACAATCAGTCTGTTTAAAAATACAGAACAGCATGTATAAGAACATCGGTCATTCATGTCCGTTTGATTTTTTTTCACCTTGTCTTTAACGTGTTCAACAATGATTGTCCACAATGCATTTCCTGATTCACGCCCACCTTTACGCATATAGCGATAAAGTTCAAAATCAAACTTTGCAAATAAATTTTTTTAGCAAACAATTGAGTGGACAAAACGCAGGCTGCTTGAAAATGCACACTTTATTAAATCCTTACAATGGGATTACACGTAGTACAGTGCACAATGTGTATTAAATGATAGAATATCCTTTAAAGAATTATTAA
Organism: Achroia grisella; assembly: GCF_030625045.1. Lineage (NCBI taxonomy): Eukaryota > Metazoa > Arthropoda > Insecta > Lepidoptera > Pyralidae > Achroia > Achroia grisella. Next base: position 126,652 of record NW_026712657.1, on the reverse strand, counting down.
CGATGGTTTAAATAGTATAGGACTATTTTGAGCGTAATGTCAGAACTCCTAGTTGTTGGTAGATAAATTAACTATACATGATATGCAAGTATAAATGTAATAAAACTAACACAAATAAAGTAATAAAAATATTGATTTGAAGTACATCTTCAGATGCCCATTCAAGGACATAACAATTAATTCAAGACCTTAATACTTTTATGGACTTATTTTATATAAAACGTATTTTTCAATAAGGACTAATTATTTAAGAATAACAATCATTTAGAGCCCCATATTCCTTTGAATGAAGTAATTTTAAGCTGTCTAAGTAATTTCCCTTAAAATTTCCACTAAACCACGCCAAACACAAGCTGTGTTTTATTAATTAAAACACAAAAAAATCAAAGGAAATAATTAAAAAACTTTGGTTGTAATATGACGCGCTGTTATTTAAATATGACGTTAAAGAAATTAGACTTTCAATATTTTGTTCTTTCATCGCAAACTTAGCAGCAGAATAGATATCCAGCATTTCTATTTGAATTTTGAAACAAAAAATTATCATCGCGGCGAGCACTGCATGCATAAACAGTCATGTAATTTTCTCGTAATAGAATGATTGGAAACTTTAGACTTTATAATCTCTTAATAGTGTAATACTCTGTGGTAATACTGTCCTATTTTTAATTTATAATACCCGATATGTTAAGCAAATGTGTCGATGATGCATAAATCTACACAACGGCAACTCAAAATTCAGGAAATACTATGTATGACATAAAAATTTGTTGACGTAGAAAAATTGGAATGTATAGTTTGTTGTTTTTATTAACACTAATTTTATCAATAATATCATAACTCTGTGTTAATTCAAAAGGAGGCAAAAATTTAGGTAATATTTCGTATTTTTCAAGATGTTTTTAATATATTCCTTATTTTACTTTTAGATATAGTAGTTTATTTTATATAATATGAGTTTATGTAAATGGAATGGCAAAGAACTGTATATGTTGCCTATATATGTACATAAACAGTACTATATTTCTAATGTTCGCCTTATATGTCATTCACGAATTAAGGTACGGTGAATACCTGATGAGACCTAAATATGATTTGAAAAATAAGATGCTGTCAGCTGAATTAAGCGAAGTAATATAGAAAGAGTTAATATCAGATATGAAAAAATAGGACAAAACAAATGCAGAGGAGACGAAAGAAAGTCTTATTTAGTAGAAATGATGTGATGATGTGACCAGAAATGAAAGAAGATTGAAAGTTAACCAATAATTAGAAATTACGTATTAACAATATCTTGTAATCTTGATATGAAATATCATGTACAGAATCGAAAACCACGTTTTAAATAATATATTGAATCCTCGATGAAGAATAAATGTGAAATATGTATAAAAGGAGAGTAATTTCAGAAATAACGCGTTATAGGAATCATTAAAACGCGAAGATATATTGTGCCGATCTCTGATATCAATATTTTTTGTAGTTTACAATAAATATATTAAATACTTAACATATATACACGACCTCGATACTCAGAAGTGAGAGCGTTGACACCAGTTTCAGACTGAATAAACATGGCAACTCTGAAGGCTTATTTCAACACATTAAATGTAGGGATATGTGGTGATTTATTCAGATATGTTTGTGACCCCTTTGCGTGGTGGTATACCTACCATACCTACAAACACAACTACAAGTACATATGTAGATCTACGTAAGAATACCTAGTAGAAAACAATTGTTATTAAAAATGTTTATTTCAGACATAATACAGCATTTACGAGTAAAAACTGATGTTCGGAGGTAGTATATTATATCTGCTATACTAAGTTATGGTACTAATTAAGAACCTATACGTAATGTCGACATTAATATGTGTAACTTACATACAAATTCTAAAATTGAATATCACGGTAGCACAAATATTAAATCGGAAAAAAAAATATACTGTACATTATATATACATATATGATTTATTTTCACCTCCTTATTTTGATTTTTTTATATTTGAAAAACTATAGAATTTCTATATATCATCAAAACGTGATACAATATTATATACAAAATTCTTACCCATATACAGATAATAAGAAATACGCGTGATATGCTGACGATTTCTATCTCTGCTTAAGACATAGAGATATAAAACATAGTCAAGTAAAGTTAAATTTTATGAAGGAACCTCTAAGTACCTTGCAGGTGTAATTTCTTTACCTTCCTAGATGGCCCTGTGCCACTATAACCATCCATTTTCTCTTGCATATTGTATTGAGCACGTTGTTATCACGCCGTCCAAAATTATTCTTGCCGCTTGTTTAGAAGGCTGAATATAAAGGGTTCCTTGCGAAAGACGCATACAATGCATCTAATGATATACTGAATTGTATTTTAAAAAACAAATATATGTACACATATAATAATAATAATAATTAAAACAAAATAATCTAAACTGAACTTATAAAGAGGAACGATATGTTTATTATTGCAAAATTTAAAAAAATACACTTATAATTACTTTTAAATTTTCCAAGTAGATCATCAATTTATATTAATTATTACAAAACCAGAAAACATCTATAAATATTACACAAGGTAACAGCGTATTAATGTGTTGGTTTAATTGTTTACGAGACTACAATCTTTAAAAAAAAATACAAAATAAGTAGTAATGGTGAATCAATCCAACGACTACATTAATTAATTAAAATATATAAATTTATTAGACTGAGTTTTATCGGCGCGAAATATCAACGAAATCTATTCTAAATAAAATATGCGTATTGGCAGTCTGTCAACAGCCTAGTAATGTATTCTGCGACGAACGTCAACTGAAAACTGAAGTTTTCTGAAAACACAGGATGTTTAATGCATTGATTGTGCAAGATTCGATGCATTCAACATGTCGACGGCGACGTGCATATCATGTGGCCCATTTGAAAATTTAATACGCCTACAGTCACCTTATACAACCCACATAAACTTCTTATACCAAACTACGTTTACGTGAAGATTACTCAGTCTCACGTATTTAAACCGCCAGATAGATTGCTTTATAAGATAGATTTAAGAGTGCGATAACACAATGAAATTACTTCATACTCCTCAAATGGCATGGAATGGCAAAGCATAAAGAGGTATCAGGAGATGTCCACGCTGTTCTCCATGTATATAGGCAACGAACCCCATCATCTTGTTTCCAAATACATAAAAGATGGTGGCGGGAAATTAATTTACGAGTATATGGGGACTATTGAACATTTTTTTGTAGCGGCATTAATTTAATCATTAAGTTTTATAAAGGATTCTGTTTCAAATATCTTTGGTATTAGTCTGAAATAAGTGAGATAGAGATCTCAGACTTTACACGAAGTCATTCTCTGAAAAACATGTTTAATGGTTGGTTTTCTTCATTTAGAGGACAGATATTTTCTTATATTATTTCTTGGTTCTACAAGTTCGAAGAAATTGCTATTTGGTCACCAGAGGACGTTATTTAGCTTGTTCGCCATTAATTACTTGAAAAGAACTAGTTATTTAAAGTCTAATATAGGTCTAAGAATTAGGCGATAAAGCCCTGGTTAATAATATAACGCCCTTTCAGAGGCATCGGAATATTACTTGTTACAAAATAATTCTATATTAAAAACATCTATTAAAATAAGTGTAATCTATATTTTATACCTATTAACAACTTTTTGTGCTAACTGTTCCTAACTGTTCTAAATCTATATTTAGAAATCTAGACGTGTATCGTGTCTGTTAGAAATGGGTATTAAAATGTAATATTTGTTGACCAATTTTAAGAAATAGTAGGTCGCATCATACTGTCTACATTTCTATAGAACTGTATGACAAATTTACATGTAACATTTTCTACATAGTCAGTGTGGTTTATTACATCTAAGTTTTAACCCGTATAGACTCAGCCTACATATTATTCCCTAACAAATGTTATACCAAAATCAAAAATATTGAAAGGACTGTCAAGGCATCAGGAATGAAACAAATTAATTTAATAATAATAATAAATTTTATTGATAGATATATTCCTTGATAAATATTAACAAATATAAGCTGAACTTTTTAAACGCAGAATGAAATTATTTTTATTGAAGTCCGTTTTATCGCATGCATAATGGGTTCTAAATTTAAATTTTAACAACATCCAGTTGTCTATTCATTGGATTCATGCCTAGTACGGTCATATCGTGGTGTTCAACGTGACAGGTCGTTTACATCGCGAAATTGATACAAGAAGACCAATTTTAATTTATCAATAATGCAGTTAGGTCTGACGTAATATGCCTATCTTTTGTGCAGTTCAATTTTTAATGGATATTATAACTGGCTGTTGTTTTATCTATCTTATCTAAGAATATATAAAAACTAGTACATACTTACTTAACTGATTTAAATATATGTATGGTGTATATTAGTTTTAAATAATAGTACCTATGTACTATATCTACTGTACTAGTATACACATATCTGAAGTATCAATGAGTGTATTACTTCATTGTGAGACGTAGGTACTCTAATTTTTAGTTCTATAAGTTGCTATCTTTTTTTATTATTCTTTCAGTTGCTTCAGTTCATATAGACGATGACCATTACCATCAGGTGAACCATTGCTATTACAAAAATAGGTATTTTTTTTTTATCATCATAAATATTTAATGACAATCATCAATTAATTATAATAACTATATTTTTTACAAAATAAGTTATTAAATATTAGAACATATTTGATACTACAAAAATAATTACTTTTCATTTAAATACTATTACATCTTCACACATTTCGTCAAGATTTAAATAAGAGAACAACCAGAAAGCAGATTAATAAATACCACAGCTATTAAACTAAATATAATTGAACACAAGTTATTACAATAACTTAGAAAATAGATATTATTATGGTAAAATCGATAGGGTCAACAATGTTCTTTGTACTCTACTCAAAATTCGGAAATCCCCGCAAAAGTAACTTCGCAGGCAATTACACATGTGTGCATATAATACACAACTTTTGGAGATATGGTTAAGGTGTATTTGCAGAGTCACTTAGTTCTGATATATTATTGTTTTAAGACTACATTGATTAAATGTAGAATTATATCATAGTGATTAAGGTTACTGCCCTTAAACAAATCATAGTCTTCAATCGTCATTTAAATTTATACGTTACAACACTAAAAGAAATTGATTACAAAAAGATCATCTTAGAATTGAAATAGGTACTACTGTGGTACTACCTAATTTTGACATTCTTTCATCAACTATCTATTAGTTCATCATCTTTGGTTTATCAGGCATCATTGCAAAGTGTGGAGTTGCCTGTAATAGTATTTTTCGTGAGCACAAAACTTTGAGTCAACCATATATACTCATACAACTATTTCAAATCTATAAATAGCTGCATTTTATATAAAGTATAAGTTTATTTTTAATATGAGCCACCTAAAAATCGAGGTGCTGCATATATCATCTATTCAGATCATCATTAATTGATTTAGTCATTATTATACGCGTGAGGAACTTGCCCTGATTTCCCATTAAATTTGCGAGTTAATCGATTTAATTGATATAAGAAGCACCAGGAAATTGTATCTCCGTTCGACCTTTCCGTGCTGTATAAAAATAATAGATCGTAAACTTAAATATCATAACAATAAAGCATATTTTTTAAAATCCGTATTGTCTACGCTTAAGCCATTTCAGTTTCAGCAAGATAAATTGCTACGAAGCTCAATGCTCTCGCTTCCGTGTTGTATTGATAGCCTGATTTATTCCATTGTAATAGAGAAGATATTCATATGACAAAAATATCGTCACTTACGACGTTTCATATTCAACATTAGATACCACTAGCAAGTTCAATGACCGTCCTAGCCCCCCTCCCTTTACACCTGCCAACAACTTTTTGGTAATTAATAATTAAAAAACGCTACCTATAAAGAAGATCAGTCTGTTTGAGGAAATAATTAAGACTCAGCCGCCTATCCTTTCTAGTCGTATAATTTCCTTTTGATGCCTTGTATGGCCGCGTGGCATTCCCAGGATTGTACGGTTTTTCTTCGGATTATCTGCGGACATTGTTGGCTCAGTCGACACCTATTTTAGCTATTGACACTTCCACATAACAAATATATACATAATGTACGAATACATGCTAGAATTAAAACATAAATATGTTGATAAATCACCACAATAGATATAATCTATGAATACAAAAGAAATGTCACTGGTCTGTGTCTGGTGGTGAAAAATCTATTATTCCCTAATAGTACTTTATCAATGTAATAACTGATTTTATAGACCAGTGACATCAAATATATAGTACACCAATTAAATAGATAGATATATAATAATAGTAGTAGGTATATAATATGTATAACAATTCATATTTTATAATATTATTTTGAAAAAGATGGATTTTAAAAAGTGTTAATAAACGAAAATGTTTCGTATTCAGAATTAAATTATTTCCTCTTTTAAGTTTTGATTCATTTCAAACTCTAGCAGTCCTTCAAATGAAATCCTCTGAATACATAAATAAAATTAATGCCATAATTTAATTAGGATCTAAAATAATATTAGTATAGTAATCTATCCGTTCGGTCAATAAAGTCGATGACCAATCATCATAACAATAAAAGACGAGATAAATCAAAATATATCCACAGTATTACGGAGTCTAGACTTCTCCATTACAGATTCTATCTACGTAGCCAAAACTAAAGGTTCTTGAACCCAACTCCCTATTCTGAACTAAACAGATACACATTTCGTCCTCGCTTTTCGAATGACAATTTTATATTAATTTACTATAAAATAAACTCTCACGTCTTTCTTGCCATAAATAAATAGCTCGCTTTTTATCAATCCCATTTTTAATCGTTGTTGTGTGGGTTTTTATAATTAACTGAAACATTTATATTGCATTACAGGTAACCGTGAGAAATTCTAAAAACAGTTCCTCAGTTGTATAACACGCCATTAATTATTTTCGTTTTGTGCTTTATTAAATATTTATAGGAACTTTAATGTTGTTAGCTTATCTTATTGTGATATGGATATTGATTTTATATACCTTTACTATATTTATACTAATACATACATGATATATTATAACATTAAAGGTATATATCATAATAATTGCTGCAACAAAATATGTATTATTATTATATTATAAGGATTATTCGATAAGTAATTTAAAAAAATCGTCAGGTATTCATTACGTTGCGGCTACATCGCGAGCTGAATAATGATACTGATGATTTACGACTTACTGCGATCCGCGTTAAAGTACCTAATAAAGTGTCTAAACATGGACTATTTAATGGCTTTGCTATTTTCTGTTACATTTTCAGTACAATAAGAGTTGTTTGAGACTTTTGACTGAGTTTCAACTACTCGACACCAGGCGGCGTTAAATGAATCATTAATACAATTAACTTGTTACCGTTTAATTTGATATACTTCTATAAAAATAATAAATATCTCTTAATTAAATCTTGTATACGTTAAGGACTGTGAAGTATTATATTATTAATAACCCAGGACAATTCACGTAGCGCGATCTAGTTCCAGGTTAGGCAGCTTGTATTATAGATACTAAACAATTGATTTACTAGAAATTCTTATAATACTTAATGAAAACATTGTTTTTTTAATTAAAAAAATGAGGAAATATGGTATTGTATAAAATATTTCTTTTCACTCATTTCTAATGCACAGTACGTTATCATATTCAATACATTACTATGAGTTACCTTAACGTCATATGAAATAACCTTACATTATCCAACTTGACCAGCGCGATAAATATAATTTTAAACATTTCCAATTTGTATGGAAATATACAGATATGAAAATACACATTTGCACTTTGTAGATACATATTAAATAATGATCGATTATGCGGTTATAATGACCGATGATTATATTTTCTATAAATATGACGCCCTCGGAGGTTTAGCGGTTTAGCACACCGCTTTACGATTCTGATGGTCGCGGATTCGATTCCTCGCACACGCAAGTAACTGGCACTGTGTTAATTGTCCAGGGTTATTTTTATAATTATACGTTTACCGAATACCATAAGTGAGTTATTATATATGCAAAGTATATAGAAAAAATAATAGGGTTCATTCACTCAACTGGCGCGGTCTCTGAACCTAATTACAGCTGTCAGAAATGTTCCCGAAATGCTTGCAGCTCGTAGGTAGCTACGTGACCGCACTCGCATCGCTTCGCGGAATCACACCCACGATGGGACCAAACAGCCTTATTATCCTTCCTTCCACTACATGTACTTAGATATCACATTAATGCTACATGTTTTTACACCACATCATATAGAGCAAGTAATCTATATAATGTGCAATTACAGTCAATACTAAATGATTTGTATTTTCTATGAAAATTCCTTAGCTCCCTGGGTTATGGGTCCCTATTATGGCACTATTGTTATAATATTTTTTGGTTAATTAACAAAATGTAGTCTAAAAGTACTCTCTTTTCAAGAACTGTTAAGTAGTTAAATAGACCACAACAAAACAAATAAAACAGCAGAAACTACTTATATAAAATCAGCTACAAGCTCTACTATGGCCTATTTAGTATATTTCTTTCTGCACGGTAAACAAAGACAATCGACCATAATGCATCCTTTGTTTTACATTTTGGTGAGTTCGCATTATTGATACAACACACCAGCTTTGTTGTTAAAGCTAAACATTATAAAGGTGCAATTTTTTAACTAAATTCTAGAGACATTCTCGAGACAAGTAAAATGTATATGAACATAAATAATACAATATTTATTTAAAAGTGAAACATGCAAGTTTCTTTTTATTCTTCTTGTGATGAGTCTGCGTTCCGAATGAGTGATAGAATAAAAAAAAATAATTATTCAAAAGTGTTTATATTTGAATAAAGATTTTATATTTGAATAATATTATAATATAATCAAATTATAAGAATTGCAAGTTTCATATTTTGTCTTTATGCATAAAATATAAAAGCTACGCCATTCCTCCACCTTAAAAACATCGTAGAAGTGACTAACTGACCTGACTTCGTCATCATCTCATCATCTTCCACTACCACTAGACCAATTATTTATTTTTGGACGAAGATATGTAGCAGATATATATAATCAAATCATAGATTTTATAAGTATGTATTATATTTTGTATGTTTTTTAGATGATGTTAATAATTTATAATAATTTTGTAAAATATATTTTATCGTCGTCGTCTCTATGAATTGACTATATATTAGTACATATCTCCTATGTATCTTCCTCCGCTTTTACTCTATTACTCTCTAATATACTCCAAAGAGCATCACCATCGTGATATCATTTTATCACATACAAAACCGATCGACTCTACCTATTTTAATTTACGAAAGACAACGTTTACAAGGTATGATAATGCTATCGTAAATTTAGTCAACGGTACGACAAATAATAGACAAATATATAAAACTGTGAGTATCATAATCACCAATTTGATGGGTAACTTTACCCTTCATTAACCTACCTTTCAGGTACAATATTAATCACAGACCATAACATAGACATTATAGAATATCAGCACCGCCCTAGTGGCGCCCAGGGCACTGTATGACTTATGAACGGAAGAGCGTTCTCTCTACGAATGGGGTTATCTGAAGTATATATATCTCATGTGACTTAATCTGCTTTGTTTAGATAAATAGATGGCATATGGTTTTGAATGTGATTCTACCTTTACGTCAAATTGCATTCAGTCATTTCGTCTTGAAAGTATAACAATATGATAGACAGACACATCTGTATTTTTAATATTAGTATTTATATACATATATATATAAGGTAAGTCTCCTTAACATGACTTTTTTTAGTTTAAAAACTTAATGACAATACCCAATTTATTAGTTAAATACCCAATATATTAGTTTTATCTACTTTAAGATAAAACAATAATATTTTACTTACTAGTACTCCATTTCGAACTGATTTTATTGTTTTAAAATGACATAATGATATTAATCTATGGAACATATAGTATAAAATTTCTGTATGCATTTCCTTACTCGGTAGAAACAACGTCGGCATCGTTATTACATCACACATGTAACCTTCATGTGCGTGCTTACGTTGTTAAAGTCACTGATTATTATCAAACAGACATAAGTTAAGCATGCAGCATTTCAGTATATTATAGTTTCCGTTTTAAATATTATACGAATAACTTTAACGTCACTTCGTCTATTCATTATACATAGAAACTTATTTTTTGGATTATAAAATATATTTTCTATTGAAATAGCCATTAAGTATCAATTAAAAATAATTAATATTTTTGAAAATGGAATATCGAATGTCAACTGAGCAGATTGATATTCCATAAGGATAGTGCTAAATCTTATAAAATGTATAGTAGTGTTAATTGGTATATGCATCTCACGACGTCGTCGTAAATATATATTATATGAAAATATTTTTTTTAATTGTGTAATATTCTTTGATTAATTAAAAACTTTATATTAAAACTATCTGTTCTATTATTAATATTTAGAATAAACATCTATAACATAGGCATTATAAAAATTGAGATTGGCAGACCTTATAGATTTGAACATCATAAATTAATTTCCATGTGAAGTAATTTTTATAAGTAAGGGTAAAATATAAAAGCATTCCTAACCTAGATATTTTCCTACCATTTTACCATACCATTTGTATTCACTAAATGTGATTATTTAAACAAGAAGCCGAAGATAGTGTAAACATGACACTAAAAGCGTGCCATTATAAAGCCTGCTATTGTGCTTACACCATACCATAGATTAGTAAGAATAGAGAATAGATAATACATACATAGATGGAGTCGTCTATAGTCACTCATCCACAGAGTTTACTGGGCTAAAAGTTGAACGAACCTAGGAAGAGCTCGCGCGTCTCTTTGCTCTTAGCTCTCACACACACAACCAACAAGATAACTCACACGCCTACCTTCAAACTCAAATACTACACAAGTGCAAGGAAACAAAGATAGAGGACACACACTAATGAAAACGAAGCGTGAGAAATGTTGATAACTCACTTCTTGCGTTAGCGAACAACTCGTCACTTCCGAGATTGAATTTAAAATCGACATTTCTTTTTTAATTTGTCTGTGTATCGAATTTTAAATGGGAATGACTTACGAATTACACAGTACTGTCCTGTGAGAGTGATGTGTAATTGTGTTAAATATTTTTATTTAAAATATTATGATAAAAACTGCGATTAATATTAGAATAACGTTTAGTGTAAACTTCACTGAATGGCTGACAAATTAATGATAAACTCGTATTATCATTTGAATCGACAAATGTAAATAGTTTTCAGAATATTCTTTGTTCTAAACATAAAATTTGTGTACCTACCGTTTTCAATGTGATTATTTATATATGTATGCTATATCTATTTAAATGTTTGAAGCTAGAAAGAGATAGAGTCATAATTACCTAAATAGATGTGTATGAGTGAGTACGTAGGCGGTACGTAACGTACTTTAAATGAAGTTTCAATGTAGTGGTCACAAGTCGTATGACTGGCTTGGCGGACTTCTCCGACTTATGTAAGCCTGGTACCTGGGATCTCGTTTGCGCATACATTTTAGTACAAGTTTTTTTTACAAACAGTTTTAAAATACCGAACCGGCTTGACGAGGCATTTCTTAAAATCGTCTTTGCATTTCCGCGTTGAGAATACTTGAGAAAAAAAAGGTCGTTCGCGCCTAAAAATGTGTAGATATAAAGTTCATTTAGCATGCATACAAATTTATCGTTTCAGATATTCAGAATACATTAAAAATGTTGCTTGTAGATTTAACGTTTCCAAAAGTGATGTACTTACTTATTTCAATCAATCATTGCAATAATAGTATTAATAATATTGGTATTATTTTAATTATTTCTAATTACATAGGACATATGGAATATGGCACAGTGCCATAGCATTATTACTATTGTGATCTTTGATACTTTTAATTTTCGAACGTTATATTTTATATTAATTATTAAAAAAAAATTAAATATTATTTTATTATCAATTTATAAGAATAGATTTTGTTCATTAGACGCGAAATTTGCTTATGGTGATTCATTGTTTTATGGGCATATGAAATAATGACAAAATTATGACGTTTCGTCGAGATGTAGTTTATATATAACTAACTATATTTATTTATTTATTTATTCGCTTTATGCGCCAATAATATTATTAGACCAATAATAATTAAAATAACTAAGGAGGACTCAGTCAACCTTTAGAAAGTGCAGAACTGCCCAATTGCGGCTGAACAATACTTACGCATACGCGTAAGTATTGTTCAGCCGCTTATAAAAATAAAATAATAATATAATTTATTGTATATCAACAGTAATAATTCCTTGTATAAAAAAAGTTTTTCAACCGAAAAATAGAAGGAAATATTTGTATGGAAGCAAAACTACTTCAAAATAAAGTTTTAATATTGATGGAAACTGAAACGTACTATGATTTAGTTTGGCAAAAAAAAACTATTTAGCACCTTCAAGCGCCAAGTCAGTACCAAGCTAATTCTACTGTAAGGTCCAGTGGTATTGATTGTACAGATATGAATTGTCATTACATAATAAATGTATTTTTTTCTCAAATGTAATCTAACCGAATAGTGGAGTATATGTATACGAAACAAACAAGCATAGCATGTACCTTTTTTAATTTTGGACTTCACCGAGGTTTCTATGTTTTTGTCATTGCATTAATTATGTCACATTCTTAATAATTCCGTTAGAGGATTATCATTTTAAACACTGGCAAAAGAACTCCAAGAGTTTTTTACAAATTTATCGGGGCAGAAGGCGAAAAATAAATAAATTTTACAAGTAATACATTAATTATGTTGATACATGTTTGATAAGATTTTTTTATTTAATAGATCAGGCGCCACCCGCTATTTGTTGTTCGACAGGCCGACTGGTATGGCGCAAGATGGGGTGAACGACTGCCAATGCAAATATAAGGAACTCGTCGAGGCCGCCAATAGCAGCGGGGGCTTATGTCAGGAAAATCGAAAGAAAATCTTTTCAACGGAACACTATTCAGTTTCAGAAATACGAGAAGAATAAATATCCTTGGTCTGTAGAAAAAAAGTGATGAGGGCGGCGTGACTTTATATTTATAACTTACTCTTCCATGATGGAAACAAATCCGAGGGATGGCGGTACGTTCAAAAACTGCATATAAAATATACTAACCGAACTGTGGGCTTAACATGTGTTGAATTCACCATTACAATATGTCAGACTATTTGGGATAAGAGTCTTGTAGTCTAACTTCGTAGTGATTTTGTATAAAAGAAAAATATTTTCAGATCTTCACTTCATTCCTCGGGAAAAATTGGTTAGTACCACCCAATCATTATGCCCAATACATAGTTTTAAAGGGCTTCCTTTCTAACTCTGTAAAATGGATATAATTACTAAAATATTTTTACTATTCTATGTTGCAATTATTTAATATTGGAATATGGAATTTATAAATATATTATTAAATCAGAATTTTTGCAGCGGATGAGGATGCATATGGTGACAATAGCTCCAAAATAATTTATAGAAACAATTCCAACAATATTAACTTGCCGTTATTTTGTCCTAAGTTTTCAAATGATATATATCAAAGTCTACAAAACTTTGTTTAATATTCTAAAATGTAGTCTATTATTTATATATTAGTCTAAGAGGTGAACCATGTCTGCACATGTTGTCTAATATCATATGTAATATTATGATTATGTTATCTGTGCTAATATTAATCACACTGCAGTTTGTATTTCCTGTACGATGCATACGAGTCAATTATACTATAATTTTAAAGTTGCATTGATTTAGTTGAAAATTCTAAAGTACTAAACAGTAAATAACAATCCTTCTTAAAACATATAATGCAACATCCTCTTGGGAGAGATTAGTCAGGGTTGACAAAATAGGAAATAATAATAAGTCAGTCATAATAACTCATCATATTATTCTTATTTAAAAAAGAAAATCTACATACGAATACATACGTAAAATGTACTTTAGATTTTATTAAATAAATTTTATGAAAAAACTCAAATAAAAAAGAATATGTCGCATGAAATAAAAATAAATAGTATAAAACTAGTAGAAATACACATGAATACAAATATTTGGAATCAGTGCTAGGATCGAACCTGCGACTATTGAATAGTAAGGCAAAAGGTTAACGGCTACTCTATTAAAATATCACTTTATTTAGTAATCCCATATCGATCGAATTTCAACTTATAGATAAACTAAAACTACAGAAGATAGTTCCCATGCTAGATATATTTTTTAGATAATAAAAATAGAACTTGGGTGAAATAGAGAATGTTCCTGTATATAAAAGTAACTGACAAAATATGAAAAAGTGATATTTTCCGGTTAGAATGAAGTAATTTAAATGTTCGTATCCTGCTGAAAGTCCAAAGTGTACACATATTGATTGTTGATTGTTTTTAAAATAAAAAAAATAATTTATTTCATTTCTGGTGCCCGCAACAGTAACTGCTGCGCCAACCCTACCAGGCAAGCATCAGTACAAACACGTTCCTCACTTCCTACTGTGCAAGCCGGCTCGTCTACTACGTCGTCTCTGCTAGGACTGGGCTAAAAGTTCAACGACCAAACTAAAGTTGACATATCATAAACAACTAAAATCATTATCGGTACTTTCATCATGGATCAATTTACAGATTAGCACCATATTCATTGACCTAAATACTGCTTCTTAGCTAAGTGGTCGTAAGAGTTCATGACTAGAAGCCACACCAAGCTACGGTGTCTTTCCCAAAGTCGGCTATAGTTACAATTATTACACTTAAATTTTTGGTGCACTGTTTCCTAATACAAACATTTTTTATCGAAGTGGACTTCATAAAAAGCCATTTATATGAACCCCTATCTCCCCTATTTCTGCCACCAAGCAGTTTGTTGTGTTGTAAGAAATGACAGTGAAATTACTAGTACGCAGTCATGATACCTTAATTCTTAGGAATGGCAATACATGTGGTGTTTGTGGTACTGTTCATGTATGTATATATAACACGACTGCATCTTTCCATAGAGTAGACCGTTAGCTTGTTTGCCATTCTATCTACATAAAATAATACTACAAAGTGACGAATTGGCTTCTACTATACTTTCTTCGGGTACAATTTGTAGGTTTCCTGAGCTGGTTTCTTTGTATCCAGTGGTTAAAATATTATAAAAATTAATAAAAGAATGATGAGCCAGCATGAGATGCCAGCAACATATACCTTAATACTTAAAAATGGTAAGCATGAGACACACTATCACAATATATGCTATTTGTGATGTCCATACACAGTCGACAGCTACCACTTTCTATACTTAACCGTCAGCTTGTTTTGTAATTTCAATTTCATATAAAATGTATTATTTTTCTAATGGTCATTTCTACAGGATTAAACAATCGTATCTCATCAGGAATCTTGTATAAAACCGGATTAACTGAGTTTCTGCTATTTAATTCTTTTTAGTATTCCTCGTTCCTTGTGGCAATAGAATCATGACAGTATAATTATGCTTGGTTCACAATTACATTTCAACTAAAAAAACTGGTACTGTTAGTACTTACTGCTCTATCTGAACTCTATCTTGTGATCTAATTTTTCATAAGAAACCCTCTATTCGACATTAGTAATGTGTAATATTATGTTATCTGTGTTCGTAGTAACCTACGTATGTATCGAACATTTGATCAGCACTGATATGACGTTATGTCACGTATGCTAAATTAAACTCTACAAGTATAGCTTTAATATTCATTGTCGATTAATAGAGTGGCAGTAGGTTTTTATCACAGTAAATGTTAAATTATTTGAGCACTGAGCAGAAACCAACAGTAAGCAGCAAGTTACTAGGAATCTATATTTTTGAGGAGACTATTTCGCTGTCTTATGAATTATTTCAGTACCTACTTTGTTCGATACTCTCCCTAATAAAAAATGTCACTGTACCAGGGAATGAGACGGTTAAATATACACGAGCTAAGTTATTTTTATGTTTAATTCAAGCCGTAAACTATCAGAAAATAGGAGTTCATTTGCAGTGGGTATAATTAGTTATGTAGTCATGAAGTGGATTGATATGGAATGGTGACCCGGCATGCATTGATGGTACAATAAAATGAGGATAGAAACACGTCAGTTAATATCATCGCCCATGGCAAATTAATCATACAGAGAGGGCACGTGGAGGTCAACCTGACAGAATCCTAGTGGATTCTCTGGTCCACATTACTAAACTCCCTTTTCATTTCGATATAAGGGACATATTTTTCCATATGTTGTAAGTAATTGTGATCGTACTTGAACCACTTACAAACTTTCATTCTTATTGGAGAAATCTACTACCTATTTTGCTTTTAATGTTGTGAAAATATGCAATACCAAGATTTATCTTGTACCAAGATCTTTAATCAAGGTAAACGCTCGATGGAGATATTGTAAATTGACTCTACGTTGATTAAGAATCTTTAAATGTACTAAGCCAATTATTTAAAGATAGGAATATTACATAGAAGTATTACCTATATATTATTTATAATTATTGTAATAATGTCGATAACTTTTTATATTTTCAGTGTCCTGTAACATTTACGTAGGTTGTCACCTAAAAGAAAATATTGGTGAAAAGAAATTAGATAATCTCAAAAAATGAAGAAACAAAATTACAAGAACAAAACTCTATAATGAAAACCTTAAATATAATCAATAAATTTGTTACAACATTGATTAAAATAGTTAATGATAAATCATCTGCATATAGTACGTGTCTATTATGGCTATAACTTGTATTGAAATATAATAAATGGACTTGGAGAAAATAATTCTACGAACAACTTAGTAGTTGTTATAAATTTAGTAGATAGTATTGTTGTAAATAACACTAATTTAGTAATTGCTGTTATTTTCTTAAGTTTTTGTATCGACTTTAGTGTGTATGCATCCCACCTTTAGTAAAGACTAAGGGTCAGTATTATATAGTATTATTACCTGTAGTAAATTCCACAATTTCTACTTTTGTATATTCTGTGATAATCTCCATCGATTACAGTAGCAAGTTGCGACTCAATTTCTAAAATATAATGTTGAAAATATTAATTATTGCATATAAAACCATGTATTTCATCCGCATATATTTTTACGTATTTATACGGTTATTATTTATGTGCTGGTAGAGTGCGGTAACACGCCATAATAAAACATAACTATATTGTGTTTGCATTTCATTTATTAAAATAACTAATACTTAATAATTTAAAACATTTTATCTTTGATTGAAAAGAATAAAATTTTAAGTACATACATATGTTGTTAACACTGTTATAAAGATAAGATAAATTTAAAATACACTTATATTTCTACATTTATGTCGTTTTTCTGATAAAACTGTGAATGCATCATGAAAACTACCATGTTAATAGAAAAGTATGTACCAAAAAAACCGGTACACCCACAACTTAAACAGAAACAATGCAACCTAACTCACCAAATTGTAAAGACCTCCGAATTTCCATCATATTTCTCCTATTTAACTTCATCCTCTAATATGTAGGAGAGACGAAGAAGTTTATTTTATATTAGGCGCAATTTGTGGGCGAAGACACGATTTCATGTGGGCGCGTAAGGTATTCTTTGATTCACACGAAACTTTTTTCTAGGGAATATAAATTCGGTAGTCGTATTTTAACGTATTTCGTAACATTTACGTGAGTCTCCATTGATACTGATCATTTCTTTTTTAAACTTTTTTTTTCTGTATACCACTAATTATATACTCATATTAAGTTGATTTGTTGTCTAAGCATAGCCGCATTTCATTATTTATGAGAAATCTTTTAATATTAAATTATATTTTGTACGCCGATTAATAAATATCCTTTCTTCTAAAAATATATTTCATTAAAAACAATCGCCGCGTATAACGTAAAAAAACAACCTATCGACAAATAACGATCCATTACGTCAAACATTTCATCTTAGTCACGTTATCATCTATCGATATAACCAACGTAAACCGTCAAAAGTACTAGGCGAACATAAACTGAATAAAAGTAAACTATTTGGATAAATGCTCAATAAAAACTTCTAAATTGAACATAAAGCGGGACAGAGACGCGACTATCTATAATAACTACCTTCTCTCTCAGTTTACGTCAGTTGACAAGCACTGGGTGAACGAACTTCGAGAGTTTACTAGGCTAAAAGTTGAATGTACCTCCGTTCGCGGACATTACGAACAAGATAGCAACTTTACCACACACAGCAAAACAACATAGTGCTTTAGACACCTTTTCAGTTTGCAAGAATTTTAATCGACAACTCGCTTAATATAGAGTCTATATTCAATTACTGGTGTTATGTTTTTGAGTTGTTTTGATATACACCGACAAGTTTCTCACGAGTACAACTACATTCGCATGTTGCTAGTGAGACGCATGTGCTGATAGGAATCGTTGGAGTGTGTGTGTACACTGGAGGTTGGTGTAGTCTTGAAAATAATTTCGCGGTCACACCGAGCTGGCGGGTTCACACAACCTGAACCACCTGTCTCTCTTGCACGCCTGGTTATTTATATCCACGCGCAAACCTATGTAACATACCTATATAATGAACGCTGTAAGGAAATGTGCGATAATAACTAACAATCAATCGTCATATTCTAAATTGACATTAGAGCGATAGTTTGCTTTCAATGAATCAATGAAAAGTATAACATTTTATGCTGAAATGTGGAATTCAGGAAACCTTGCTATTTCACAAGAACAAATAACAAAGACCTTGCTATGTATCTTGCTATCGTATTCAGCTGCATTTATTGCCTTTATTGAAATTGAAGAAAGTGGTAAATATATAATACGCACATTTTCACTAATACTCTTAGCTGATAAAATTTAATCGCTTA
Source organism: Achroia grisella (assembly GCF_030625045.1). Lineage (NCBI taxonomy): Eukaryota > Metazoa > Arthropoda > Insecta > Lepidoptera > Pyralidae > Achroia > Achroia grisella. The sequence continues at coordinate 107,635 of NW_026712657.1, read as the reverse complement.
ACTTTTATCAACAAAGTAGAGTCTACAGAGAATCTTTGTGAAAAGTAGTCCATTTCTACGTGACCAAGGTTTTCACATTCTATCAAATATGTTTTCATTTTACGGAAAAGTCAACAGATGTTTAGTGCTCGTTACCTATGACGGATCACCACTGGCAATCCTTGGTCTATGACCTTCCCCTAAAATCGCTTTATTATTACAGATATTAATCATAAGTCAACCCTCATAGTTTACAATCATCATTCTGAATACATGAAGTTTACAGCCACGAAAAACTGAGAAGAAAGTCTGTCTTTACTCTTTTCAAATGAGTATATAATTTTATCATGCAAAGTAAAGATTAGGTTTAGAGTGAAAACTATTTATATTTATATTTTCTGCTATTAAATTAATGTCAAAGAGATACCTGATGAAATACAGATATTAGATGTTATATCGTCCCTACTGCATCTCAATTCGTAATAATAATATGTTACCAATAAAATGAGCGAATACAAATCTACGACGAAATCAGAGTTTTAATGATTTTTAATATGGCTCTATCTATGTGCCAACTACAATATTTATGAATATTAGAAGCTAATTCTTTTTTATTTTCTTTAAATATGTATATTGTTAAATTTTCAAATAATAATAATATTCCATTGCGGTTCGTCAAAAATTTTAATATTGGATAGACGATCCAATATTAAAATTTTTGATGAACTCCAATGGAATATGTCTGAAGACAGGTCGAGAAGAGTTTTCTAGTAGTAAGAAAACACATTGAAACTCTTGGTGAATTTTATAATAACCGCTTAATTACAAAATATAGATAGAGAGATAGCTTTCTTCAGTACTGTACGTGTATAGATCATTTTTATTTTCACAAAGACAAATGCATTTAACTATTAATTTTACGACACAAAAATTACATTTCGCTCTTTGGCTGTCGTCATCTCATTAGTGTTTTATCTTTTGATCTTTATTTCAACACATACATAGTTTTACGACACATTTGTTAAGTTCAAAACCCGGGTCATAGACTTCTTTATGTCGGTAAAATAAAATTCAGGTAGAACCTGATGTGAAATGAATTAATTCGCTTACTTTCTTAATGGAGAAACGAATTTTACTATACTATAGTCGGGGTAATATACAAATAATTATGCACAATAATATCCAACAACACAAAGTGCATTGACCTAGCAGCCAATCAAACTAGCTGATTCTCAGCCAATTAATGGCAAGCCTCTAATCGACATCTTAAGATGTTTCCGTGGTGGCCAGAGTCAATAAAATAACAAAATGACGCTTAATTCTGATTTACAACAACTATAGTTCGTGTTTGCGTTGTATTTTATACAAGAAACATTTTTTACGTCAAGCAATCAGTTAAAATGACAGTTTAAACTTTCAATTTAATTTTTACATTAATATTTGATTTATACTTTAGTCTGGTTGCTGAGTTTATTTTAATTTACTTCCACTAAAAGAATCTTACGATATACATTTATTACTAATCTTCTCTTAAGCTTAAAATATGAAATAGCAATGTTTAGAGACGATTAATAAAAAAAACTTTATTCAGACACTTTTAAAACTTAGAGTTAGTTGGCAGATTCTACCAACCAACTCTAATAAGTTTTAAAAGTCCCTAAATAATACTTCTGATATAATTACTAAGTAAACTAAACTAAACTGCGTCTATAGATTTTAGAAAAATATTATTAGAGTATGTATTACAATTTGAAAATTTTCCAATTATTAACAACATATGGTATTCATAGAATTCCTGCTATGAGAATACAAAATTATTTTATTACAGTAACAATTTAATTGTAAAAAATTTATTTAAAAGTTTGTTTAAAAGTTGCTATAGCGACCCTTTGTTGCATATTATTAGAAATAGGAAGAATATCAAGCTGATGCTGAAGAAGATGAAGAAAAAGTCCTAATGATAAAATAGTACTATTACTCACAGTCATGTATAACGTCTTAAAAGCAGGACATAATCTGGTTTGCAATCTGTTACAAGATTGCTTATTGCGATAAAACTGCATATTTTTTATGGATGATAATGGAATGATGGACCCGCCTGCGCTAACGGTTTACTGTGGTGGGGCACCAGCGGATGATGATAAGATAAGCTGGAGGTCAAATCGGTTAGACCATTGTGGCAAACTCACCAAGAATTTATCACGATTGTTTCTATGAGGATCCACGTGGAGATTAAGCTGACAGGGTACGTTTAGAAATGTAGTGCAATAGTATTAATAGTCCACATTGCTAACAATGCCCACAATGTCCTCCCCCTTAAAACTGCATATCATAATGCACTTTCTAACATAATGTTTTTTTGTAAAAACTCTTTGTGTGCAATTATGACAATTATTAACATATTACAATATCAAACCAATATAAACTCTTGCTGCAAACATAGACAAGACGAGTTATATATATAAATATAAAATTCTCGTGTCACAATGTTAGTTACTAAACTCCTATGAAATGCTTTACCGATTTTTATGAAATTAAATATGCATATTCATTAGGTCTGAGAATCGGCTACTATCTATTTTTCATATCCCTAAGTGATAAGCACCCCTAACATTATTTTTTTATTTTTAGATAATTTATTTTATATATATTTTTTTATTATGTCTTTAGAAAATATACCAACCCCTATTTTTTTATATCGTTATTAATTTATATAGCAAAACAACGTTTGCTGTGACAGCTAGTATTATTTATTATACCTCTCTACTAGAAATGAGTAACACAAACCGACATTACCTCTATTGCAAGTTACTTTTTTAAAAACCAGCCAATATTACCAGATGATCCAATGATGATTTGATAATCCTCCTTTTTTTTTGGTGGATTTTTGTATTGTTGCCAAAAAGGTTGCAATTTTTTTTAAATAGATGTCTAAAATTCGCCTAATCCCCTCCTTTAACCTCAACTTCCCGATTTGTTTCCTATATGTTAGTTTCTTTCTGTGGACACAGACTTTCGATCTAGGCCATCCGAACTGGAGTCCATTCTATTTTTCCAGCCCTAACCTAACATCAATTTTCACACTACTGATTAGCAGATTAAATATCGAATAGGAGTAATTTACTAGTAATTTTTATCATTGAAATCATGTATTTTAGTCATTAAATAAGAAAAAGGAATAAATCTATTTTTTTATAAACATATAAAATCACTGTCAAATTAACATATCAGATCAAATAATAAATCCATATCATCTATGTATTATAATAACATGCGTTATAATATTTACCTTACAAATATATTTCAGATATTTAAATTGTAAGTCGATTATATAAAATTATTTATTTTAATATGAAATTTCTGAACTTTGGGCTGGAACTGTGCAATTAGACAGCTAGTCAATATTAGATATATTAACTATGTAGTTAGAATATATAGCATTTTTCCCCATAATCTAACAATAAAACTTATTACTTCGATGTAATAAAATAGTATGATTATCTGTGTTCAAGCAAATGAAAATTTATAGAATCAAGTTACTTTCTCGCCGCTCTTTATTTTGCATCAGAGAGCAGGGTCAGTGTCCGACTTAATATATCTGATTGAAGAATTTCAGAGTTCATTGATAACTAAATTGCTTTTATTGTGGGTAATTAAGATTTGAAGTGGGACTTTTCTAATATTTGGTTGCATCCCATTAATTTTCATAGCTACAAACTGAACTAAACTTTATCTTTAAATTATTTCATACTAGCTGTAAACCGCGAGTTTGTCTGTTTATCTTTAAATAAAAGCCAGTGTCCTCGTAATATAATCTATCTTCACTTTAAATTTAATTAAGATCTGTTGCGATGTTTAGTAGTGAAAAGTTAACAAAAGATAGATAGACGCATCTTTTCATTTACATAATAAGCGTCGATGTATAAAATATGAAATTCTTTTTAAGTAATGATTTGTATAATATAATTATTAACGCAAATTGTATAGGATATATTTTGAAAAATACAAACATTATTATCATATTCTTTTTGTCTGGTGAATTTGATTCAGTATCGTGAGAGTTCTATCTACTATGCATACTGCACCTATATAGCACTAACTTTAATTTGCAACTTCGCAAAAAGACTATTCAAAACAGATGTTTTGAATAATCTTTTTGCGAAGGTTTCTTTAAAAGTCTAACAATCCCTTTATGATCAAACGTCATACAGCTCTCGTATTAATACTTCTAATAATATAAACATAATTTCAAAGTCGAGAAATCGAAATCCAATTTCGCCATCGAATATAACAAAGGTATAATAGTCTATATCTTTCCCATTCTGTTATTATTATAACTTTATAAATAAAATAAAAACTGGCAATTTAAAACATTATCTATGACTAAACTATATAACAACAAAAACGTAATTACTTGATTTTTGACTATGTACGTGAGGTACCACTTACATTAAGTAAATTCAGTTACTTTCGCGCCCTACAAACGATTTGTTTTCTTTGCCTTCTATACCTTAAGTTTGTAAACATATGAGTCACAGTTCCGATAAATAGCTCGTGTTATAGTCGTTTTGTCTGTCTGTTGAGCCTCGGAAGTGAAAGTGTAGAAAGCCAGTGAAAACTGCGCCGGCACGATCACTTCTCGTTGCTTCTAGACTGCAAGTGCCACAATCTATGCGTCTAAATTACTCATTGCCTATTATAACAGAAAAAAACAATATATGTATTAACCGCAGTATAGATACTAGTAATTTGCGTGTTAAATGTTTGACCCTAAGTTAGGCACTGCGCTGTTTATTCACACTCATATAATATGGGTACCTACATAAACTTTATTTTATAAAAATAAGAAAAAAACAAAAGCCCTAAAAGTACATACAGAAGTTCCGTTTCAATAGTTTCTAGCTTGTCGAATAATTCTATACTAATCATGACTAATCCAGCTAGAACCTAAAGTAGCTATCAAAGATAAGTATGATTTGAATAAATGTTTTTTAAACATTTATTTACATTTGATTATTCAAAATAGATTAAATTAAAGTTAGTGCTATATAGGTGCAGTATACATAGTAGAACTCTCATGATAATGATTCAAAATCACCAGACAAAAAGAAAATATGTAATAATGTTTGTATTTTTCAAAATATATCATTCATGCGACTATACAATTTACATAAAGAATAATATTATACTAATCATTACTTAAAAGGAATATTGTCAATTTTGGTTCTTGGAATTTTTTTTCAGATTCATGATTTACTCTTGTCAATTTGCTTACATTGATTGATTGATTGACATGTATAAATACTGATAACTGTACAAGCTGGCTAAGATACTTTCAAATATCATAGCTACACGGGTAATAGTAAAAAAATCTGCGTCTTCAACAACAACTACCTAATTTCGTCTTCGAGCAGGTTATTTGAGTTATAACAAACTCTGTAACTGAAAGTAAGACATTTTTTTACAGAATCTACAAATAGATGCACCAATGTTTACACTATTTTATAATATGAATATAATATAATAATCTTAATTTCAGTATCTATTATCGTCTACCTATTACCAATATATTTACTTACATCCCTATAAAACTAAAATGATTTTGTTGCTGCAAGTACTTACTTATATAGCGCAACGCAACTAAAATAATCAAATAATAAAAAAAAACTCGACATCACGACATCATTACTCTTTTTAACATTAGAATATTCTCTATACCAAAATTGAATCTAAGTTTTTAGGAGATACAGTTCGAAATTATTTATTACCAAAACAGACTGACGACTGTCAAAGTCAAGTCCACAATTATAGGAAGAGTGAGTAGAGTAGATCACGGTCAAACAGAGACTTTCACTGCTTTCTCTGACCCAAATACCCAACATTTATTGTCGTAGGTCGAGCTGTTGGCCTTCGGGGTGGCTCCACTTTTGGTTTTATCTGTCACTTTCATGAATCTAAGTCGTGAAAGTCGTGACGTCACCATATTAGGACAGTGAAGGTAAAAGGGAATCCAACAAAATGGTTTAAACCGTCCTACCGTCGGAGAGTAGATTTTATAGATTGTCTTGATTGAATTACATGCCTATTGCGGCTGTGCATATAATATTAAAATTTTTAAAATAAATTTTGGTTTTTTATAAATTTGTAGAATTTCAGACTGATCGAGAATATTTTATACGTAAACGTATAGGAAAAAGTATAGGAACTACTTTTTTTTGCATCTAATTCAGTGGTGTATCATTTCCTTTTAAATTAAGAAAATTGAAATTTAACATTTTTTATTTTTACATTTTTCTTACTTCATCTTTAGTTTTAAAAAGATAAAACGACTGATATATTCTATCTATTATAAAAAAAATCTAAAATTATCGTCACAGTGGCAATGTTAAAGGGCAAACGAGTTTAACCTTAAACTGTTCCATAATAAATAAATAGACATACACTCAACTATATTTTTTATAGTACAGGGGCCAAAGTCAAATTTTCATGCAGTAGGATTAAGTAAGTAGACTATTGGCGCCAATGAGCACCCACTACACCGGAGAAATAAAATTACACTATCGGCTTTTTATATGTATCAATGGCAAACATGTTGTTTTTATATTGAGTAGTATATTTAATACAAAAACTGAACTAAGGACAACTATAAAACTTAAGAGAACTCAATATTTAACTTTTTTTTAATTATTGTCTATTATGAAAATATTCCCAGAATTGACATAAAGTTCAGAGTTTAGAGTTGCATACCAAAGTTACAGTAGGTGTACTCCTATGGAATATTTTATGTACCTAATATGAATAAAAATATAGTATGGCAAGAATAATTACTTCAAAATTCAACTTCCTCATTTCCCATCCAGTCTTCAAAGTAGTGTAGTGGTGGTAAAAGTTGCAAATCAAAATGTCATTGACCTCGGACAAGTGTGGTTTTGACCTTACACGGCTATATGTAGCAAAATAGTGAAAGTAGGTGCATCCATCACGAACGGTGAAAGTGTTGCCCTTACAGGCAATCTATAGGGCAATGGCGAATTTCGACATCTTTGTAATAATTAATTATGGCTGTACCTTATTTGGAGTTTTCTCTTTGACTTTAAAATTACACCTGATATTCCAGTCAGCAATAAAAAATCACCCAAGGGGGCGGACATGAATAAAAAATGTCACCTTCGAATGGCGATTAACAATCAAGTGTTTCATAATTTCATTATTATTATTGTATAGAGAGAGTACCCTAAAGAACATAAATTGATAATCGAGCGCATTGATGGCTGGCACATCCGTCATACTCGTGAACGGGTGTTGCTTGTAGGGACTGGTCTGCTCTAATCATTAGATATGACTGATTTCCTCTTATTAATTGTTTAACCAGTTGGTTGTATATTCAATATTATTTAATTGAATTAGTGCTAATTGGTAGTTTGTATTCACACACTTAAACTTAAAAATGTAAATTAAGAATAAAATTATTTAAAAGAGCAACACGCAAGTTTTTTGCTCCTTGTTCTTGTGATGAGACAGCTTTCCGAATGAGCGGTAGATTAAAAAAATGTGATCCCTATTCAAAAGTTCTACAATGTAAGTTTATTGAAATAAATGATTTTCTATTCTATTCTATTCTATTCTGATACACAATAATTTTTTTAGAGTCGGCTAAATTTGAATTCAGAACCTTTGTCTAATTCGAGGTATTACATCACTAAGCAACGACGCTCTTATATTAGTATTCTATACCTATTACTTTTTTATTGGGGGTTTTGGGCTAATTTCAGGTAATAAAACCTGTAACATTGCGACTTGCATAGATCTATTGTACTCCCCTTTTGAAAGTTCGCTGCCTAGACCCGTGAGGGACAAGAATATTCTTAGGAGCAATTCTTTTTATCTCCTCAGGATAGAGTGTATACTTACCACCAGTGACGTATAACGTACCCTATAAAAAGTAACTGAAATACTAGATGCAAGATACAAAATACGTATTTTTATCTTGTATTTGAAATACTTTTTATTTTTTTTTGTATCTTATATTTAGATACATTTTCCTGGTATCTTAGCATTTTGAAGAACTTTGCAGATAGATTTATTTAGAGTAATGATAAATAATAAAATAGTGATGTACCATGTTACAATCTATCATCATGGCAAAATTTAGTTGTGAACAGGTGAGATTTTTTTTTTAATATAAATAAATAAATAATAAACATATTGATAACACAGAAAATTAAAATAGGTGTAAAAGACAGTCATTAGTGTCGGAACATTAGGCTGTTTCACCTCCTTCGAACAGTAGTCTTCCTTCATGACTGTGGACATCATATTGGTAGGGATTCTATCTACAAACGCCTCAAAATTCGTGTTGTGACTCGACTCTAGCTGCACCAACCTCAATGTCAGTTTACTTTTAGCCGAGATTTAGTCCACAATGTCCTGCTTGTAGTCAACAATGGCATAGTGTATATGATACGATTAGCATGAAGTCAGATGAGTTAGCCCGTAGTGGCAAATTCTTAAAAAAAGACCAGGAATTTGCAATGGTTGATGGTTTTCGGGCGGAATCGAGTGGAAGTCAAATTAACATGAAACATTGCTAGCAATAAATTTTTTCAGTCCAGATTTTTAACAATCCCCTTCCCCCCGGTAGGTAGATTGTTGCGGACGATATTACGGCTCGCAACAAGAATTTAGCTAGAATGGATGTAGTGTCGCTATGGTTCGGATTGGCCCTCATTATGCTAATGTTCTTATATACCACTCACATCATCTCATCACACTTTTAACTAATCCTTCATCGTTACGAGTTCAAATGGTAGCACATGTAGGAAATAGTACCTACAACCGTGTATGGTAATGTAACTGGCATAGAGTCAGAGTCATATTTGAAACATTTTGAGTACTCCATAGCATATAATACGTTTACTCTGAAATATCATAAAAATTGCGAACATTTCATCACATTACATTTTAGTGTTTTCCGTTTATTTTAAAGACAGTCGAAAATAGAGCCTCGAAAAAGTAGGTCTTAAGGAATTTACGTATTTCAGCAAAAACACACGGTGTAGAGAACATGCTGAATTGCATTTTCGTCTAAAAATGTGGTGCTGTTATACCTACTCATGAAAGGAATATTCCAAAATTGATATTTACATGTTTATTAGCTGACCCCGCAAACGTTGTTTTGCCATATAAATTAAAATCGCTATTACAAAATAAGGGTTGGTAGGGTGGTATAAGGGTGAAAATTTTAGGGTGATATTTTAATGCCACATTATATAAAACATATGTCCAAAAATAAAAAAAGTTAGGGGTAGTTGTCTACCCTTATCACTTAGGGGTATGAAAAATAAATAATAGCCGATTTTCAGGCCTACTGAATATGCATATAAAATTTCATAAAAATCGGTCAAGGCGTTTCGGAGGAGTATGGTAACTAGCATTGTGACACGAGAATTTTATATATAAGACTAGCAACCCGCCCCGGGTTCGCCCGGGTGTACATGTACATATATGTAAATCATCCTCTAGAATCACTCTATCTATTAAAAAAACAACTTCAAAATCCGTTGCGTAGTTTTAAAGTTTAAACATACATAGTATTACCACAGGACGGACAGAGAGCGACAGCAATTTGTTTTATACTATGTAATGATGATTATTAATATTGTATTTCAACCTATAAAGAAATTCAATATTAATAATAAATATATCATATTTGCTGATTTGACATTAAAATAAAAATTTCAAATTCGATTTGGCGTTTTCCTACCGTTTCGTTGATGTGCGCCATCTTTTACTATTTCTAGAAAACAGCAAATAGTCTCTTAGCATACTTTTCCTAAACATGATTGGAAGTGAAGGCACCATTTTAGTATTGTTAATTATTTATAGATGGCAGTACTACTTAAGAAATGCTCAACTTACTCTTCAGCATTATATTGGTATAAAAAAAATGTTGCCAAAATAAGTATTACTCCTATCCTACTTGTACATAATAATATGAATTCATACATATAAATACGGTACATACACCAAAAAATCATTTTTTTAAATATTACCATACGGGACTATATAAACATACATATTAATCAGAATGTATTAGCGGAATCCCAACCTACGGTGGTATGTTATATTAAAAAAGTAATATTTTATACTTCACTTAGCAACACTGCAAAGGAGATGGACGAATATGGAAAAAAAAAAAAAAATTAGCAACACTGCTCTGCACCTATCAAACTTTGAAATGTCAAAATTGTCAAATGTCATATAAAAATTTACTGTGTCAATTTGCCAAATCTGCCATGATTTAGCTTTTGTCTTGTTGTCGTGTTGTATAGCTCGTTTAAAATTACAAAAATGATAACCAGAAAGTTAAAATTAACGCTATATGTATTAATTCCTATATTTTACAATTCTGTGCTCGCAGAATGGAATACACGAGATTACATCAGAAGGGAGCATTCTCTCACGAAACCTTACCAAGGTTAGTTTCTGATCTTCATGTGACGTTGAACTTGGTATCACCTATGTGGAATTTATTCAAATAATACGACTTATTGTTTGATTACAGGGAGCGGTATGTCGGTGCCTTACTGGGATTTTTTAGGTAGTACAATAGTTACTTCAAATTACGTACGACTGACACCCGATCTTCAATCCAAATCCGGTGCTATATGGAATACAGCGGTAAGATTTTTTTACTCTACATTCTTATAAATGGAACTAAATTGGTGATAGAGCTACTATCAAAAATTTAGTTCGGTTAGACTCTTGTACTGCAGTTCCATCTTTGTTTCTGTATACAAACTTTCAATCCAAAGGTCTCTGATTAATCAGGGGCAAATACATATATTTACAACATCGGTTAAATAGTTTAAGCATAGAATTATTTCTTCATTACACTGGTTTCTTATTATTTTTTACAGACATTGGTTAATTGAAATTCTGTGTTCTAATAGAAACAACATTGACCTAATTGTCTTGATTTTGGAACTTTATTACTAAACAACTTCAGGTTTCACCACTGATTTGAATTGATTTGTTAAAGTTCTATAGGATTGCATTTTACTTCTGAAGACAAGAATAAAAGAAAAACAAAATTATTTTGTTTAATTGTTTTATTATAATTTTATTAATTTGAAGAACTATCATGTCCTATTAATATATATGTTTCAATATTTAGGTGAAACTAACTTTGTTATCTTTATTTCACAACAATAAAACTTCTTTGTTGTGTATAAATGTGAATATACATATCTATTAGCATACTGTGTTGACATGATGTGTGGTGATTATTTAGATGTTTATTTACATTCAAGTATACATTTTTATATTCAAATAGACATACTTATAATATTTTTTCAATATTAACATTTACAATGTCTCACCTTCTGAGGAACTTAGGGTTAATGATTTTCTCTCTTTCTGGTCTATACTTAATAATCAAGTAAGTTCTGAAATTCTGTCTATGAGTTATAATCTATGAGTTCTAAATTTGGTAATTATTTTTAATAGAAATAGTTCATTTCTATATATGTATCCCATAATGAACTTTGAACTTATATATTTACCCATACTGCAGGCTTATATTAAGGCAGTGACCTATTTGTCACATTCCATAGCTATACCCATCATTTATTTTGTTCTGTTCACTACAGACTATAAAAAAATTAAATCTAATAATAAACAATCCTCTAAAATAGCTAAAAAGGTTCATGGACACACAAAAATATAACTATAAAATTTTAAAAATTTACAAGCCAATTTACAGAAAACTTTTCTTTCCTTTTTAATTCTCTTATTAGTCAACTTGTCTCACTATAGACTATCGACTGCAATCCAGTTAAGTACTTTTCTTTAGATAACTAAGAAGTAGGTAATGAGGTTGGTTATATAAAAACATGATCAAGGTGATAATGACATTATTGAAATATCTATCCTTATTGTTATATCTTTAAAGTTCAATATAATATGCAATCTTTGCTTAGTAGAATGAGACAATGCAAATTACCTTCATGAATCGTTATATTTTATTAGCATATTTTTTAATAGTAATGTAGGAGTTTCAAGTATAAAATAGTCATGACATTGTCATAAAAAGCTATTAATACTTATGTTACTTATACTCTAATATAAATATATAGAAATAATAATTTTATGGTTTGATCTAAAAACTTGTCTTATTCTGTGACTATGTCCATATTACAGTTTAATTTGGAATTTTTCTAATTATTTAAGAGGAAATGCATGGAAGAAGCATTCTGATAGCTTGATAGTGGTTATTACAGCCTAATCCAGCAGCACAAAAAGCTTATACAGACCAAACCAGAAATTTAATTACAGTGGACCCCCAGTTATCCGACAAACATTTTGCAGGGCAGTGTCGGACTATCACATTTGTTGGATTATAGAGTGCTGCCTATAGTCCAGAATTTTTTACAAAAGAGTACCTTGTTATCTGACAAATTACAGATCCAGTGATGAGATTTTATGTTAAATATGTATGTACGTATTTGCACTCTGAAGTACTGATTTGTACATATATGTATGTATATGCACTCTGAAGTACTGATTTGTACTTCAGAGTGCAAATACGTACATACATATTTAACATAAAATCTTATCACTTCATTATGTATGTCAACAACTAAAAGTTTCGTTACAATTTGGGCAGTCTAAAATATTACATTTTTCTTCAATTGTCAGTGTTTTCTGCTTTCGCTTCTGAGCTGATATGTAATACACAATGAATAAACAGTAAACAATGAACACATGCTATACTACACTGTTATTTTCATCACATGTAAGTAGTCAAATTCAAACTAAGCAATCATAATTAAAACAATACCCTACGCGTCGAGTACAACAGTTGTGATGCGTACAAGTTCAATCTTGCATTAGGGAAGATTGTCAAAAAAATAATAAATAATAGACCATGTTGGAACAAATACAAGGGGGGCCGGATTACCGCGGGTCCACTGTATTAGAATGGCAAACAAGCAAACACCCACCTGGTGCAAACCACAGTCGGGTGACTGTGGTTTGTGGATATACATAAAGATCAATATGGACATCACATTATTAAATGACAACTGTAACACACCAATCTCTCATCTTTCTGGAGGACTACAATGACTATACCTCTTATTCTGGAATTACATTGTGATCATAGCTTAAAAGCAAGCTGACTGGCGGCTAAAGAAAGTCAGATCGAGGTACCCATGCAGAGGACTTTTTACAGTCTACCATATTATAAATCCTAGCCAGTAATATTACTGATTAAATTTATAATTATCATTGTTAAAAATCAATATTGTTGATTAAAAGTTTATAATTAACCCACATTAACATTTACAGCCATGTTATACCCGCAACTGGGAGCTCCAAGTGCAATTCAAAGTGCACGGAAAAGGGAAAGACTTATTTGGTGACGGGTTTGTTATATGGTATGTTCGAGACCGCATGCAACCTGGTCCCGTGTTTGGCAGTAAAGATTATTTCTACGGCCTGGCAATCGTACTCGACACTTACAGTAACCACAATGGTGCTCATAATGTAAGTAGTTTATTTCTTTTATACTTGTTTTTTTTCCATTTTCTGGCACCTGTCTGTGCGTAAAATGAGCATTAAATAGAAGCTAGCTATCATTTGTAATTTAGGTTATGCAACAGTGCCAAAGTCTGCCTTCTTTATAGCCAAGTGCAAACATTTACTACTAAATCAATTAAAACAATGGTACTATTTCTTTCTAGAATAATGTGTCTCATAAAATACGCATGTATAGTTAAAGCTTTATACACACTCGTATCTTTGCAACTGTTATACCAGATGGGATAGTTTGAGACATCTACTGTCAGTATTGTGGTGAACGGATTATATTTTTTATGTTATAACTCTAAGAGTGTTTTTAATTAAGAAATAAGAATAAATCAATTAACGCCAACAAGTTGTTTTTTTGTTCAAAGAAGGTTGGAATCAAGTACGCCGCATCTCGTGAATATGCTCTTATGAGCAGATTATATTATAGTTCCAAATTAATATTGTAAAGTTTTGTTTTTACAATATCATATAATTTTATGTTTAAATTTTTCAGCACCAACACCCATACATTTCGGCTATGGTGAACAATGGCACCATGCATTACGACCACGATCGAGACGGTACGCATACGCAGTTATCCGGCTGCGAAGCGAAGTTCCGTAACTACAATCATGATACGCACATCTCTATAGCGTACCGGGACGACACACTTACAGGTGAGGCTTTACACAAAACCAATAATTGCCTAAGAAGTCATAAACCCTTTGGTAAAACAGTCTTTCTAAAAAGCAAGAAATTACTCTAGTCTTGAATGTGATTGTAAGTATAATTACCGCCACATGGCAGCCATCAGTCCTGAACATCATAGTCATATGTAGGACTATTTGCCGTATTGTGCCTCTCATTTGGGCTATTGTGCGTGCAAGTAAGGTTTGTTAGATTTTTATCAGTTCTAAAAAAAAGACTCGTCTCTGTAGACAAGTATTTTTTTATTTAAAACTTGAAATTTTAATTTTGTACACACTTAATGGACAATTTTAGATACAATTATGAATATAATAATGAAAATTGAATGTTTTCAGGTAAATAGTAATCTAAATCTACTTTCCTAATAGCACATATTGAACTTAAAATTGTCACTAAATACTTAATATAGGTAAGTATTTAGTGACAATTAATAGGTTTTAAAATAATCATTTACGAATTGAAAAGTAAACTATGGCTATTTTATATTTATCATTATATAACTAATTATCTTCCTCAGTTTCTGTTGACTTAGAAGGCAAGAACGCTTGGAAAGAATGCTTACGAGTGGAGAATGTATTGCTACCCACTGGTTATTACTTTGGGGCAACGGCAACCACTGGAGATCTCAGTGACAACCATGATATTATAGCTATCAAGATGTACGAACTCGACCTTTTGGACTCGGTGAGTTCTACTACTGATAGTTAAACATAATACAACAGTTACTTTTTTTTCAATATTAGTTTGAATATCATTACATAGTATAAAACTAAGTCACTGTCTGTCCATCCCTATGTATAAAATGTGTCCCTATCTTTAAAACTACGCAACGGATTTTGAAGCAGTTATTTTTAATTGATAGAGTGATTCTAGAGGAATGTTTATATATATAATACATGTACATCTGGGCGAGTAGCTAGTAAAAAATAAATTAGTTGCATCAACCAAATTTTGGTGTTGGTGAGACCAACACCAAAATGAATTCTATTATTACAAAAAAAAAAACAGATTATTCCTATAGTGTCATCCAAACCTATAGTTGGTACTATAATTTCTACTTTTTGAAATTGTTTTACAAAATAAAGTTTTATGGAAAAGGTATACTATGTAGAAATATAGTAATATTTATGAAACTGAATAATTTTGATCATGAATACTTCAAATTATGTTCTTGAATAATGTTGTTCAATTTTATGCGCTACACATGCTCTATTTTGTGGAAAAACAATAAGCAAACCTTATTGTTTCTCTCTTCATATAATTTTGATTGTATGGTTAAAGTTTAAACAAAGAGTATTATTTTATAATGGGTAATCTTATACTCGTGTATTCAGTTGATTTTAGAATAATAATATATAAATAAATTATTTTTTTTAATCAGCAAAAGGACGAAGACAGATCACAAATTATTCCATCAGCTGCATCATATGAAGCGCCACGAGAAAGAATAGAGGATGAAAAACCTGCAATGTCAGGCGTCAAAACCTTCCTGTACATGATGTTTATAGCCATCGTTATAATAGTTCTAGTAGTTTTGGGAATTATGTGGTATCAGAAGCGACAAGAACATTCTAGAAAGAGGTTATATTAAATCAATAGCAGAGTTAGGAACGTGAGTGAAAACTATGGGTGCAAGTCTATTATATAAACAATTACATCACCTCTCGGATGAAAACTGTCACAAGTCGAAACATACTTTATGTATTAGTTCCTATTTGTTTTAAAAAAAGGCTTTCTTGAAAATAAAAATAAAACAATGTTTTTGATGTAGACTTTTGAGAGTTTTGATCATTATGAGATATACGTTAAGAACAACAATCTAAGGAGGTATGCTCTCGTTTTATTGTTTAAAAATTCATGAAAATGTTTCTGAAGTTCCCATACATTGCTCATTCATTATAACTATTATACAGAAAATAAACTAGGTCAAGACAATATATGAAATTATTAATAATCTCAATTATTTCACCTGTTGACTGAACATTCCTAGTTTATTATAGTTTCGCTAACCTTTTGATATAATCTAACATATTATGCTTTGAGCACACCATTAGACTTATTATTTATTAATTGGTGGTTAATGAAAAGTGGTGTATGATTTAATTTTAGGAGATATTTAAAATACAATAAGTTAGAAGGAATATTGGAATGATTTTGGTTTTAAGGGTCTGTATCCCTTATTTCGTTTTATATTTTCATAATAATTAATTCTTAAGTAACATCAGTGTATGTAAATAATGATGATACGTAATTAATATTATTTAACGATTTATTGTGTTATTACTATTTATGTATCGTAGCGTATAGAGCCGAGACTACTAGAGTAGCCTTTTCTTTATGTATTAGAATACCTAGTTTACTATTCTGTATTTTCTACGTATGTCACGTATATAGTAAATAATCTTGATGTTTTTTATCTAAATATGTATAAAACCTAATAAGAATAAATAGAAATGCTGGTAATGAGTTTAGTTAAGGTTTATTATGCTCTTTGTATTGATAATTATTTATGACAGTTCTTTTATTTAAATACAAAGGTATTATTATATCTTTGAGAAATATATTCTAGTAATGTGATTAAGGGTTGTCGTAGTTTAGAAAAAAATGTCTTTAGATAATTGATCAAAACCCATATCAGATACAAATATAATTCGATTTTCCTGTAATATTTATATATATACCTTTTCATCATCAGGCAAGGCAATCCTTGCCTTTATCCCATTATTTAGATCCCTTTTATGGATTGTAATTATTTACGAACCTTTGGAGTAAGGGGGAATGGTATCTTTTATTTTCATTACGAATTCTTCAAACATTCGTTAAAAATATATAATAGTGGCGTGTGATATGTATGAAGGATTAGTTTTTTCCATATCGCCTTACCTTTCGGAAAGTTGTAAAGTGCCTATTTTATAGTATACTTACGTAATTAAAACCATCAATGCGAATTAATGTATATAATAGTTTTAGTAGACCAAAATCTGTTTATTTCGTCCTACCAACATATCCTAAGTTTTATATATATATTGTGTATTTAACTTTCCACATGTTACCTATGTTAAACAAACAAATGGGAAATACCAAGTGTATGTTGTATCATTTGTTATGATAATAATTTTAGATTTAGTTACACAAAAAAAATGTCATCATGCCAACTTCAACTGTAACTAAAATAATATATGGTGAGCATGACAAGTAAGCCAGTTGATTAACCGAGTTTGCAGATTATTTTAATAATCAAAATTGCAACATACTACGTAATATTTAAAAGTAGTCATATTGGGAATCTTTTGTAATGGGCTGTTTTTTATGAGATATTAATATATTGAGGCAATTTAAGGAAATTAAAATTCCACTAAATATTCATAATTATATTAATTAGAAGTACTTCTTTGTCAGTACATTACACAGTGAACCTATGAACGTGCTATGAATTTATATTTGCTAGAGTCAGTAGTTTTCATTGGAATATAAGTTGAAATATAATTTCGTCTTTTTTATGTAAATTGTATATTAAAAAGATTTGCATATGCAAGTACATACATATATAGCAATGCTAAAATTATACAAGTAACAATAATATCTTGTCTGTCTACGTCGCCATGCACAGTTTGTTCTGCTAGGTATGATTAACATTTATTTATGTTGTCTTCTAATACATGGATAACCAATGAGCTTCGACAATATCGACAATAAAGGTCAATAGAAGAGTTAATTTACATGAAACAAGACAGTAATTTCTCAGGAAAAGGTAGGTGATGACATCAATGTTTTTCTAATAGCGATGATTCCTAGTTCTGACGTATTCAAGCATGGTTTATCAAAATGTTCATTCAAATTGTACTAAACTGCAGTAATTTCAGTCTTGGCAACTATTATTTATGTATTTAAATTGCCTGAATATACCAATGTTCTAGTATAACTGAATGTTTTGTATGAGTGCTGTAGGCATTTAGTGTGTTAAAATTTTTAAATAAAATCATTTATAAAATTTGTTTTATTTAATGGTTCAGGTTATAAAAAAGATTAGTGGATGTTTTCTAAACAGAAACAAAATAATACAGATTAGATAAACAGTATGTGTCCTATACAAAACAATGAATAATGAAAAATCATTGTTTCTTCAAGTTTTACAAAAAGAATCAGGACCATCATATATAAATTCCTGAAGCAGTCAGTGATCTGAGGTCCAGTATGGTTTTTTTATTGTTAGGGTGTTTATATATACAATAATTTTAAAGGAAAAGTCATCATACTATAAAGTAAAGAAACATGTTATTGACAGCATTGTGGCAAACAACTGTGCCAGGGGACAGATTAAGCAATTTATTCAATTATTTAAAATTGTATTTTAAGATTTTACTATGTCTCCATGTTAGTATCAACTCGCAAGTATAAAGGCATGCCACATTTGCGTTTTTCCTGGTTATGTATTTTCTTTTGATGTGCAAACAATTGCTTCTTGGTTGCAAATGGTTTATTACAATCATCACATATATGGTCCTTGATGCCCAGATGGATATGTTTGAAATGTGTCTCTAAATATCGCTTAGTAACACATCCACGGCCACATAGTTCACATTTAAAAAGTTTCTTCCTATGTGTTAACATGTGTTTGTTTAAATTACTTCTATCTATTGATTTATATGGACATTGTGTACACTGAAACTTTTTTTCCCCTGTATGAATTCTCATGTGCATTTTTAATGTATAACTGAATCTTCCTCTATAAGGACATAAAATACATTTATATGGTAAACTATTGAAATGAATAACCCTGTCTTTTAAATGCTTCTTTTCTATAGAAAAATTTGCCACATATATCACACATATAAGAGTTCTGAAGTCGCTTCTGTGTATCATGTAATGCCTTGTGTTTTTGTAGATATGAATGTTCATATAAATTGCTACATACAGAACATGTAGCTTTCCCATTTTTGTGCTCCTTATATATTATGTTCTGGCTTGTAAAATTACATACACTGCAAAGATACTCCTTAATTTTTTTAACATCTTTTATTTTTTTTTCTTTACATGCATTTATATTGCTATGCTTTTTATCATTGGCACTTTCTTTGGAATTTTCAATTTTTTTACATTCCACCTCTTCATACTCACGGGTATGGTCATTTTCCACTTGTATTTCTTCATTCTTTATTATTTGCTTCTGTGCCTGTTGCTTTAAAAATTGGTCAGACTGCTGGGCAATTTTACGAAATAATATCGCATTTAACAAAGTAGCATAACATGTGCCACATAAATATTTGGGATAAATATCATCCACTCGTACATTTATATCACCAAATAAGTTCAATTCCTGCGAGATATTGTCTGTTCCTTTATTTCCATAAATTGGAATAACACCGTCTTTTAGACATACTCTGCAAATTTTTTTAACACTTTTCAGTTGGTTGGCTTCGGTTTTACCTATGAACTCTTTTTTATGATTACTAGAAGTTCGCGGTAGCGACTGAAAATTTTTTATAACCTTTTTTCTACTATTTATTTGTAATTTTTTATCAAGAGAATTATGTTTACTTATGCATACTTTAAAAAACCTTACCGTTCCAACCATTTTTATTAACTTTTTAACATAATACAGTAGTTGAAGTCCTCGAGGTCCTCCTTTGACTTTCAGATTATACAATTCTGGATATAAACTGTTTAAACAGAATATTTTGAGAATACGCCACATCTAAATAACAAAGGGGTTAGTGAAATAAGTTTGATTTTTTTTTTTTTTCCATATTCATCCATCTCCTTTTCAGTGATGGAACAGGCAAAGATCCTTAGACCGTACAGCCTAGTCAACATTTAAGCTTCTTCATATTTGAACAAGTGATGAGGCCAAGGGTCAATTCTTATGTATGTTTATTTATTATGTTTTCATTCGTGTCAATTTAAGTCTTATCCATAGTCCATATCCTTGTATCAATTATTTAAAGTTTTATCGATATCGAGGTAACGTATAAATATATAGGTATATATGTTTCAAAATTAGTTAGCATGTCTTGGATGTCGCGCGGGATTTTTTCCGGTTTCTTGTAAATGTTCAGTAAATTATCAATAAAGACCAAGCGTTGAATATTATAAGCGGAACATTCGAAAAATATGTGATTTAGGGTCTGACTGCTGTTATTGCACTCTTGACATGCATTTGAATCAATTATTTTCATTCGGCACAAATGACTATTGAATCTAGCGTGACCAAAACGAAGTCGTATAAGGAGTGTGTAAAATTTCCGGTTTTTATAAACTCTAGATTTAGTGAACCAGGGTGACGAATTAATATTTTTGTTAATGGAGTAAAACCAATTACCCTTAGTCTTTAGCGAAAGTTGCCACTGTTCAACCCATTTTTGACGAAAACTCTTGTAAACTATAGAAAGAATGTCGGAATAAGGTATGGCAACATCCTTGACAACGCCAATGTCATTGTTGGTGATAGTTCTTGCCAGGAAATCTGCGTTTTCATTGCCAAAAACACCAATATGTGATGGTGTCCATAATAAAATAATATCATAACACTCCAATGAAAGCTCATATAATAATTGCTTAATGCTATCTATGATATAATTGGTTTTATAATGTAGTTTGTTACTTTGAAGAGCAGTTAAAACACTCATACTGTCTGTGACAATTAACCATTTTTTGCAATTGCCCCTATCATCTTTTATATAACAAAGTGCATTTAAAATAGCCAAAGATTCTGCTGAAAAAATACTAAATTCTTTATGTATTCTAGTTCCATGACCGGTTCTGATACTTGGTAAGTATAGAGCAAAGGATGTTCTCGATTCGTTTTTAGAACCGTCTGTAAATATGGATTGATGAGTTGAAAATGTAGACAACTTGTTATAAACTTCTTGTTTGGTCCTTAACTCAGAGTCAATTACAATATTAATATTTGGAAATTTACTTTCAAATGGTCCATGGTAACAATTCCAAAATCTATTGCTTTTGTGAATTTTGTATTGCTGATCAATATTGATTGAGTCAGAGAAATCATGAAGTATATAGGGAACTGTTTTAGAATTAGAAAGGGGAAATAAAGAAGTAATATGTTTGAGCTTTTGTAAGAGTGGGTCTTCAGAAAAGGATAATAATTTTAGGATGAATCTTTGTTTTAAGTACCAGAATCTCAGGTTTAATGGTGGTATACAGCACTCTACTTGTAAGGAATTTATAGGGGTTGTTTTCATTGCACCAGTTATGTATCTTAAATTATTATTCTGAAGTACTTCAAGTTTATGAAGCTTGTTTTGGTCAGAACCAAAACATAGATAGTCATATTCAAAGTGGCTGCGAACCAAGGATTTGTACAGCATTAAAAGGATCTTAGGATCACATTTATATAGAGCTTTGATAATATTAAATGCTTTGGAAGCTTTACCTAGTAAATAATCAACATATTTGCTACAAAAAATAACACCTAAAAATCTAACTTCAGCAGTAATAGGTAGTTGTGAATTATTATATAATATTTTAATGTTTTTGTATGATTTATTAGTTTTAGAAAATATTACTACTTTAGATTTGTCAGGGCTTACATCTAAATTGAGGTATTTAAAGTAATCTGTTAATCTTAACAATGAGTTACTTATTTTTTCTGTTACTTTATTAATGTCTGGGCCTGAAAAGTATATAACAAGGTCATCTGCAAATTGAAGATTCCTGACATGTGGTCCTAAAATTAAATTAAGTTTGTGTATGTAGAGGATAAAGAGTAGTGGACTAAGTATTCCACCTTGACACACACCTTTATAAGAAAGACGAGGTCCTATTAACTGCTTGTTAACTTTAACAAAAACTTCTCTACCATTTAAAAAGTTATAGACCCAGTTTATAATTTTTCCAGGTATACCAATAGAAACAAGTTCCAGAGTAAGAATGTGATGATTGACATTATTAAATGCACCGATAATATCAAAGAATACCCCAATCAAAACTTCATTGCATTTAAGTGCTTTAAATATATCAATATGAAGATGAGCAACACTCTCAGAGGCAGATTTACCTCTACGAAAACCAAACTGGTTTGCTGGTAATAAACAATTACTCTCTATGTAGAATTCTAATCTTTGTTTTAATAATTGCTCAAATATTTTTCCCATGCAGGAGGTCAGGGTTATGGGTCTATAGGAATCTATTTCATTTGCATTTTTGTTTGGTTTTAAAATTGGAATAATACAATCTTTTTTCCAATCGGAAGGAATAACTGACTCTTTCCACAGTGCATTATAAATACATAGAACAATATTTTTAGATGTATAAGAGAGGTTTTTTAATAATTTATATGGTATGCCATCGAGACCAAATGCTGTATCTCTTCGGGTAGATATGGCTGCATTGAATTCAGAAAAAGTGAAGGGTTTATTTAAATAATTTAATTTGTTACTATTTTCATTAATGTGTGATTTAAATTGGGTCTCGACAGTGTCAGGAGTATATTTCTTAAGAAAATCTGAAATCCAGTTATTTTTATTTGAAATCTGACTATATACATAAGTTTTATTGAATTTTTTAACAGTATTCCAAATTTTCGAAATGGGTGTGGTGCGATTAAAATTTTCACAAAAATTATTCCAGCTAATTGATTGTTCTTTTTTAAGTATTAACTTTTTTTTTGGCTTGTAACCTTTTAAATGTAACATAATTTGCCTCTGATGGGTTCTTTTTAAAATTAACATATGCCTGTTTAGAGTTATCTACTGCAAGTGTACATTTTTCATTCCACCAAGGTAATGGAATCCTTTTATTTTTAAAAGGAATATCAGTTGTAGAGTTTATGGGTTTTGATTTTGATATACAACTTTTGTCTAGAGCTAAATTGAAAATATCAATTAATTTAGTATAACACTGCAGGGGTGAATTACTATAAGTGTAAAGTGTAAAATCTTGTAACAAACTATCTGTGGTCTTCTTATACTTGGTCCAATCTATAAGATTGTAATTATGAAATTTGGGATAATCTGAGGATTCTGGTAATCTAGTGCAATTGTTATTAATTACTATTTTTGTTATTACAGGTAAATGGTAGCTACCTAAGGGATCATTATGTACCATCCAATTTGAAGCAAGAGATAAGCAAGGGGATGCAATAGTAAGGTCAAGTGCATTACTCTGCCATCTGTGTGATCCTACTGTAGTCGGTGTACCATCATTTAAGATGACCAAGTTGTTACCATCAATACATTCAAGAATGTCACGACCACGAGCATTAATAGACGAGCAACCCCATGCTGTGTGATGAGCATTAAAATCACCAGCAACCAACATGGGTTCTGGAATACTATTAAGAAGATTACTGAATTTATTTTTGTTAAAACGTGGACTACAATTATTTGGGCTATAAAAACTAACAACTGATATTTCTGTGTTTTTATATTTTAATCGTACCGCAATATTCTGTAAGGAATCATCACTATATGTATCAATTTTACTGAATTCTATACTTTTATGAACTAAAATTGCAACGCCGTTATGGTCATTGCCTGACTCTAATCTAACAATGTTAAAGCCTTTAATATTTAATTTATAGTAGGCTTTTAGCCAGGTTTCTGATATCAGAGCAATATGAATATTGTTCTCCAATAGAAAATGTGTAAAGATTTGTTGATTACTTACTAAACTTTGTGCATTCCACTGGACTATTACTATATGGTCCATAAAGAAATAAAAAATTAAATAAAGAAAGATTAATCTGGGTTTTTTTTATTCTGTAATGTCTCTAGGAGAACTTGTTTTATATTTTCTGTACATATTGTTTTGTCATTGGTTCTATTCAATGTTATAATTTTAACAATTGATTCTAATAGGGTATTTAAAATTTGGTCAGAATTAAGTAGGGATATAAATTGTGCCGAAGGTGAAGTTTTGGTACTGCCTAATTGAGGAAATGATTTCTCTCTAACAATATCAGCATAACTTTGTACTTTATTTTTATTCTCCTCTATTTTCTTTTTCTTAATAGGACACTGTGATGAAATGGCTATATGATTACCATTGCAGTGACAACATTTGGCTTCGTTAATATTTGCCGAACAGTTTCTGAAATTATGATTATTTCCGCATACTGAGCATCTTTCAGCGTTCTTACAAAACTTAGCGATGTGACCATACCTTAAACATTTAAGACACTGCTTTACAGGAGGTATATAAGGCCTCACCACAAAGCGCCAGCTATTCAGGTCGACGGTGTCAGGAAGTACAGGACAGGAAAATGTGATGGAGACGGTTTTAGTTGGCTGCATTGTAAAGGTGTTATCATCACCTTTAATACGCCTCATGAATCTGCGTACACAAACAATATTTTTTGAGCTGGTTATATTAGAGTATATTTGTTCGTTCGATAGATGCGTAGGAACATGCTGAACTACTCCAGTTACTTCCGTGGCTGAAGCTGGTATACTTGCCTTTAATTTAAATCCGTCTAGAAATTTTTTATTAATTAAGGCTGCATTAGCTAAACCGGGGCGTTCAAAAATGACGCCGATCTTAAATTTATTCATCCTTAATAATTGCTTAACTCCTTTATTGTATTTTTTCAAATTAGTAGCTAAGGACATCATATCCCTATCACCGATTGGCTTATTACTATCTGTACTCTCCATAAATACAATGTATTCAAAGTTTCCACCATCCTCAGGATAGTACCGAACATAATCTGGTATTTGAAATGCCTTATACTTATCCACATCCTCAGGTGCGGATTCCGAGTCAGACCCTAGAAAATTAATATCATCGGATGTATCATCCGATATTTCCTCTTTCTTTTTTCGCTTCTTCCCGCTCCTCTTCGTCATCTTTACTGGTTTTGACTAAAAAAAACTCAATAAAATATAATTTTGCAAAACTAGCGCGAAAAAATACGTGTAGTCGCTTTGAAAGTTCCCGCGCTTTTTCGAAATAAGTTTGAATTAATTAAGCAAAATTTATATAACAACTTAAAAAAAGAAATAATAAACAGATAAAGCTTGACTGCAATTTTCCTATATATAATAAAGTACTCTGTGACTGCAATGTAAGCAATGGTTGTCAATTGCTGTCAAATGTATAAACTACAGAATTCGTACTCTACTTGTATCTGTCTATCATTTCTGTCAATCGTGTTTTGTAAATTTTACTTAAAAAACAAATAATTTGTTCATTAATTGCAAATTGCAATATTTAGGAAATCCAATTTATGAATTGAAATTACATAATTGTCGAGTGAAAATAAACGCAATGGTGGGTGCTTTACTATTAAAAATGCTACATTGCAAACGTAGGTGTCAAAATAAAAAGTTACATTTATATAAAAGAGAAAAAATCCTTACTCTCCCAGGACCATCTTGTGACAATATTGAAAATGAATGTACAAAAGTAGATGTCGAAGATACTACACAAAAAATCTGCAGAGTTTGTTTGAAAGAGGGTGACATTCCAATTTATGATAAAGAAGGAACAGGCGACTTATCGGAAGAATTAAACTTATTTGGTGGTTTAAATGTTCATGCAGATGATATTTATCCTAAATATTTATGCCAAAATTGTCATGCATTGTTGTTAGGTGCAATATTATTCAGAAAAACTGCTCAGCAGTCTGACAATTTGCTAAAGCGACCTGCACAGGAATCAATGCTAACAGACATTGATGAGATGTCTAATGATTTGGGGGAAGACAATACATATGAAGATGAAGAAGATAAATGTAATAAATCTAAAAGCTATCACTGCAAAAGATGTGATTTGGATTTTGAAAACTTTAATGAATACAGTGAGCATAGACTATCACAAGAACATGAAAACATGAGACATACATGTCCTATTTGTAAAAATACATATACAACATTGTACTACAAGAAGCACTTGGCATTGCACAAACTAGAGACAACTTATATGTGTGATATATGTGGAAAAATTTTCATTGTGCAAGGACAATTTACGAGACATAGGTTAACACATTTCTACAGTTTGCCATTTAAATGTGCTTTATGTCCCTACAAGGGACGATTTAGTGAATCACTTAAAATGCATATGAGATCTCACACAGGTGAAAAGCCATATCAATGTACACAATGTCCCTCAAGATTTGTGAACAAAAGTAATCTTAACAAACATATGTTAATACATAAAGGTGAACATGATTTTAAATGTAATTTGTGTGGCCGAGGATTTTACACAAAGCGGAATTTGGATTTGCATTTTAAAGTAGATCACACTGGTATCAAGGACCATGTGTGCAACATATGTGGTAAAGCCTTTGGATATAGAAAGCAAATGATGAAACATCAACTAAAAGTACATAAGAGAGAAAAACTGAGAAGTGGCAGGATGCCTCTTTATTTACAAGTTGAAAGTAAGCAAAAATGTGGAGAAATATTGACTGAAAGTTAAAATATAGGACCGAATTGACTAATTGTAGAGTAATTAATAATAATAATTTTTATTTATATTACGTCTATATTTTTTACTAACAATGAGAACTTAAGTCTATGTTAGTAATACATCCCATTCTGATATTATGTAAAAGCCCAGCAACAATTTCAATAAAAAAATAATGGATTGGGCTATCATAATTACTATATAGCATTTTCAGAATAAGTCAATCAATTAACATAATATAATTTCCATACTATTGAATTATGTATTTTGATATGCAATTTCTTTATAAAACTTTTAACAAAGACCTGAATGGTATTAAAACTATCTCAATGATTTCAAAGATATTTCTTTTGAGATATCTGGGTAACATCTAAAAAGACTGAGACCGATAGGTTTAAAAACATGTCTAATATATATAATTTTATTGTTAACTCTGTGTCAGAGGTTCACAGTGATTGCAATTCTATAAGAAAAATACTCATTATTAATGTGCAATAGCAATTATTATTTATAAAGTAGGATTTTGTACTATATTGATTTTAATAAATATAATTTTATAAAGCCTTATAAGTTTCTTATCTATAATACTATGGTGTAATTAATTTCAATATTAAATACGATTTCACAGATTAATTTTCAAAAATAGATTTCTTCATCATATATATAGTAACTACTAACAATGGAACATGCAAATAAAATATTACAAGTAGGCAGCTGACACAAATCTGATTGTTGTAAATTATGTATAAACCTCTGTGTCATGCAAATATTTGATTGTAAAAGCTTCATTATAGTAAAAAGGTTTTGCAATCAAAATACTCATACTCACACCAAACTTTTTCCGTGACCATCTTGCAATCTCTAGACGAATATGAGCGGATGTGTATGATGTTCTGTCACAGGTAGTAACGAGTAGAATCATCGACTCTTCAGATGGTTCTTTCTGATTAATCATCACATTCCAGTAACCTACGCCTTTTAACCCTACTGTTTTATTCTCACCTAATATTTTTGACAGCAAAAGAGATAATCGTCGCCTATTAATAATATAAGTAAGTGTTATTAGTTATTATTATAATTAATAACACTTACGCGTTGCTATTCTTATCCTCCTAGTTAAAATATTAGATAGCAGCAGTATGAAACTATACAACATAATTTCTTTCATTTCTCTAAATAAACGGATCAGATGGGGGTAGGCAAGGACCAGGGGTAGCAAGGTGTTTAATTTTCATTGCAGGTTTAACAACTTTTTTTATTAATTGAAATTGTCGTAGATGGAGTGGAAAGTATTTAAAAAAAAATTAAAGCACATTCGAACTTTGAACGTTATTGACGTTTATAAAGAAAACAATGGCGAACGAAGCGGAGGAGACTGTACGCAAGCTTTCTACTCATAAGGGCGTAGCGGGCGTTATTGTAGTAAATGGCGAAGGCATACCCATTAAAACTACATTGGACAACCACGTTTCCGTACAATATGCTGGACTTATGACAGCGTTAGTTGACAAAGCAAAAGCTGTCGTCCGAGACTTGGACCCTTCAAATGACTTGACATTTCTAAGAATTAGAAGCAAGAAAAGTGAAGTAATGGTTGCTCCAGATAAAGAATTCATATTGATAGTCGTGCAAAATCCTGTTGAGTGATGGAAGACTGGTTTCTTTTTTAAAAATATAAATTTTTGTAAATAATTGATTTACTAAATTTTAACATCTCAAATTTCAGTATTAGAATAAAATATGCAATGTTATTGAATACATTTATTATTAATTTATATAGTTAGAGATTAATTAAAACAGTACAATTTAAATTTGTCTACGAAAAGGAATGATTGAGATTTTCACCACGAGTTTCCACTCCAGCTGCCGCGATTTCCTCTTCCTCTAAACCCACCGCCATTACTACCCCTACCTCTGTTACCGCCATAACCTCCCCGATTTCCGCCAAATCCTTGATTTCCACCAAAACCGCCTTGATTTCCGCCAAAACCGCCCTGATTGCCTCCAAATCCTCCTTGGTTTCCACCATATCCTCCTTGGTTTCCGCCATATCCTCCACGGTTTCCGCCATATCCACCCTGGTTTCCGCCATATCCTCCCTGGTTTCCGCCATATCCTCCCCAGTTCCTGCCATTTCCTTGGCTACCATAGCTGCCGCCACCGAATCCACCACGGGGGCCGTTTGTTCCCCATCCCCTGTTGAAGCCCCGTTTAGGGCCGTCTGGTCTAAACGTAGGCATCGATATTTCACGTTGAATGTTATAGTCACCTGCATCTACTAGGCAAAGAGCTTTGAGACAGTTAACAATCTGAAAACAATATTATAAGATGAGTAAAAAAATATGGTTTTATATTATGGACCTATAAAATAACATTTTATCTAAATCATATAAATGTGCATAATTAGTTAATTAAATATTTTTTATTCTGTACATATAAAGACAGATTAAACACAGACAAAATATTTAAAGGGACGGCAACATATTACGGCCACATCGAAAATTAAAAAAAGATTTAATAAATAGTTCAATGATATGGATACATAGCAGTAACAAATTACTTTGTTTTGTAATCACTATATATTAGTTTTTGCACTTGAATGGATTCTATTTCCTTTATTAATAGTAGTCCTGACTGTGGGTTAAAGGTCATACAGGACAATCAATTTTATGACCAATAATAGTATCCACTGTGAGAAATGGAAAAGGTTGTTGCACCACAACAAGCAGGTGCAACATAAGTGCAAAAAATAAGAGAAGTATGTATGAGGTGTGGTAGTTGGAATGTAGAATGAGATGACTGCGAACAGGGATGAATGGAACAGAAAACATATTACGCCCCCAAATAAATAAGATAAGGAAGAAGCAGATGATGATGATGAATAGTATAAAATAAATCCTCTGTTTTCATGCGCCTATTTTTTGGCGTACTCGCAAAGTACGCAATGAATTTTCATACAGATTTCACTGTCACTTGGAGAATTTTTTCTGAAAAGTTTTTGCAGATATATACAGATTGCACTCCCGTGATATGCAAGGGCGGGATGCTAAAACACTATAAATAAGAAGCTTACCTTTTGCTCAGCTGGCGAGAATTGTAGTGCAGCATCGGGTTCAGCAGCAGCACGTTCTACTAGCTTCTCGATGGCAGGCCGCAGTGCTACAACCAAGGCCGCTGATTTCGGGGACATGTCGAAATTCAGCCAGTTGTCCAATCTGACTACATTGTCTACCTGAAAAGGTGAATGCAAAAAAAACAGCTTTAAAAATCTTGATAATAAATACCAGTACATATTTTCATTACATTGTTTACAGCAAGATGTAATTTATGCCCAAAATTTAGTAGATTCAGACAAGGTTTAGGGATGTATAATATCAGATGGCCCGAAAAATACTAGGTCACACTACAGTAATAACGTCAAGAGCGTTTGGCACTTTCTCATGTAGAAATGGACTCTTCACTCTCATAGACAATATTTTATATTTACCCATTATATGAATTACTTACTGAGCATACTTATTTGTTCAAAATTATGCCTTAATAAACAGATTACGGATATGCACAATAATAATAATAATCCTGAAGAATTTACACAACGCCATATTCTCCCAAGCTACGCAGAGCTTGTTTTATGGGTATATTGACAGATATGCTTAAATATATATTTTTGTAAATACATGCAATGCAGCATGCATAGGTACTTAGTACAAACAATCACATTCATAATACATATGATAAATGTTTGCATAGTTCGAGGAAATGAACCTGTGACCATCGTAAGTAAAGAAGTGCTCGCTAGACCATCAAGGCCGTCATTTTGCCTTATATAAAAAGTAATACTCACCCATTCAACCTTCCTGCTCGCAAATAATAGGAGATGCAGCGGTGCGACCATGGTGGTTTGCTTGCAACTGATCGCTCTAGTGCGCACCTTCTCGCCGAACACAAACAATGGGGAGGGAAATTTTTGTTCTTGATTGCTGCAGTTCACCGATGTTTTATGTATTAGTGCAGGCTTGCCTTCTGTTGTCAATACCTATAACAATAAATAACTTCGAGATAAATACTACATGATCATATTGGTTGAAATAAATCCTACATTTACTGAACATACATGCAATTTATTACTACTTCAAATGTTACTATTATTCACAAATCTGGGCGGTAGCACTTAGAAGTCGAGTCGTTCGTATATGTCACTTTGAGCACATATAGTTACGCAATTTATTCGAAATGTATTCATCAGCTGCGTGAAACAGGTACGCGTATTTACCACCTAGACGCGGAAAGTACGCGAAACAAGTTTGTCTTTAGATTTATTTTTTACCCTAACACAGTGTAATTTGACGCCACAATACAAGTTAGTTATGGCGAAGCCATATTAGACGCTATGATATAGATATGACAGATAAAATCATTATGTGTGAGTGAATGAGATGATTTAAAAAGATGATCTAATATTACGCATATATATTCATACCTTTCGTTTGCCTTGATATAAGCAGACATTCGGGTATAGCCCCATGGCCATGAGAGCAATCACGACATCCAGTATGTAATCGGAACCATGTGGATTCCAACGCTGTGGTATGCAGCACTCCTCCGGAAAGCCTACAGATGATGTCAGAATATCTGGAAAATAATGAATTTGGAATGCGTCATTTATCTAGATGCTCGATCACTTACAGTGTGAGACAAAATTATTATGATTTTATGGATTGACAGTACGAGAATCGGGTCCATCATGTGGTAGAGATGGAAACTCTAAGCAGTTCCTGGGACTTGCAGCATGGGTTTGTTTAAGTGCAGGAAAGAAACACGAGCAATGAAGATGAGTGTTGACGTACATGTTTGGGGCCCCTTTAACATCAACTCACATATGTTTCATATGTTTCTGTCACTGCCTGCATGGTTGTCAAAGCAATAGTTGGACTCCTACCAACTATGGTAGGAGTCTATTAGTATAGCCTTAGATACATGTCCTATAATAGAACTGTCGAGTATCACCGGCATACTAAGGTATAGACGGAATTTTACTTACTCTTTAATTGATATTTGGCTTCGTATGTCACGCGCAATGTAGTTTGCTGTACTCCTTTCCACTCGCACCATTGTATTTCTTTGTCTTCTCCTTTTGCGTGCTCTCTTTCCCACATCTAAAACAATCCTATGTTTATTAGACTTTCTAGTAGGTCAGGGATTCTGGCTTTATTTAACTACTAAACCCCTGTAGACATATTATTATAGTGTGAATTAGTGATAGATATTTATTAGTCATTAAAATACGCATTTTGGACATTTGAGTGTGTCATGCAAAAAGTTGAAACGAAATGAGAAGATAATCTCTTTATTATTCTTCTCACAGGAGGAAATAACTAATTATATAATAATAATATGTATGTCAAATATAAAAAAAAACATAATTACAATAGAGAGGTAACAAAAACTTTATTACTAAACAGCGGTATTTTCCAGGCAACCTTAGGATGGAGAGGAGTGATTAGATTTTGAGTCCGGTCGATATATAAAAATAATTAGTTATTGCAAGTAAATTAATAAAAAATCTAGAGATTTTCTGAACATTTTTCACAAATATTTATGTTTGTCTCTGGATGCACTAATTTCTTTATTGCCCTAATAAATACAAGTCTTCATATACATTAGTAATTTTGTAAGCAAAGAGATTTCTCTCTAAAAGAGATCTCTTCCAGTCAACCTAAAACAGCATGATAGAGGAAGCGATGTGTGGGTTTGTATTCTTATACTTAATAAATATAATTATATATTACCTGGAACGCGTTAAGCATAGCCACGTGATCGGAGGCACGGTCGCCGGCTAGCGCACGTTGGTGCATGGAGAGTCTTCTACGGCCTTCCAGAGCGAATATTTCGGGAAACGTGGTGGAGTTAGCAGCCATAGTGGTCAGAGCGTCGCCCACACCCAGCACGAAGCCTAGCACCATCATCTTCCCGAGACGGGGCTCTAAATACATCAAACAAAGAAGTCTGTCCTTATAAATATATAATACAGGGGGTCGGGGGTTAAGAGTAATAGGGCTAGTGACCACCTTACTAACAATGTACCACGTAATATCGACCTCCACGCGGTTCAGCCTTCGTAGTTCAGTTCATCACCAACCATCGTGGTTAATTCCTATTTATTTAATCACAATGGGCACACTAACCTAACCTCATAGTTGCCCTAACATCCTCCAATACGTAATAATATATAATAACTATAAATATACACATTGACACAACATTATACATATATATTTATTTATATATAAAACTAGCTGTCCCCGAAAACGTTGTCTTGTCATATAAATTAACATCGTTATTAAAAAATAGGGGTTGATGGTAGAAGGGTGAAAATTTAGTGTTGTATTTTATTTAAAAAAAATATTTTTCAAATAAAATGTTTGGGGTTGACAACCCTTATCACATAGGGATATGAAAAATAGATTGTAGCCGATTCTCAGACCTACTGAATATGCATATAAAATTTCATATAAATAAGTCAAACCGTTTCAGAAGAGTATGGTAACATAACACAAGATATGACAACAAGCTTACTCTGTGTTCTGCAGATCTACAGACAATCAATAATACAAGATTTATTATCATGTGCATACCTATGGGTAGTTTGGCGAGGATAGCACCCAGTGGGGTGAGAGCATCGCCGGCTGCTGCGTCGAGACAGCCGAGCTCCCGCAGCAGCGCCTCAGCCTCGATCACCGCGTCTAGTGGCGGCGGCTCCGGCGCCTTAGATAGGAAATGGCCGATACTGCCCAGGCGGAGTAGCTTGATACTGTAAAATTAATGTTAATGCTGAAGACTAAGATGCCTTTATAATCAATAATTTCACTGCCATATATGATTGTTCAAAGGAAAATGCAGACTGCAAAGCAAGCTTTTGGGGGCACAATTTAATGATACCATTAAATTGTGACTTTAAAATAAATATTAAAGTGATAATTTATTAATTAATCAAATCAATATATCAGTATTTATATAGGTCAATTACAAACACTTATGATATCTCCAATCTATTATTATTCGGAATGTAGTTTCGAGACAAGAAGAACTGACAAGGATCTCAACTCTAACTCTTTTCAGAATGTATATTATTACAAAGATTATTTATACACTCTACATACCTGAGTGCAAGTTCATGCAGCGGTGTCCTGAACATCTCAGCGGTTTGATGTTCTTCGAGGCGTTCGTAGCGTGCGTGCGCACATAACGTGAAGCATACGCCGGGGCGGACGCGACCCGCCCGACCTTTACGCTGCAATAATTATCGTCATCATTGACGTGCCTTTCTGAGCTTACCCTCCTTTTATGCATATCATCTTTCACAAAATCCATTTATCTTTCTAACAGTTTTACTCTCTTTTTCCATCCTTCCATTTTTATGTTACATACTAACCACATTAAAGACTATACTTTCATTGCAAAAATTTTCGGCATATTTTTTATCATAGCCGTCTGTCTGCATGTCTATCACATTAATTGAAATATATATATATATTATGATAGCCGTCTGCATGCTTAATGTATATAACATTGTTTAATACTTGTATAAGGTTTATGAGGTATGGACATTTTTATGGTTTATCATTGTTACCGTTTTTATCACTAGCAAACTAAGTTTGTATTCATATATATAACTGGCAATATAAATTTAAACTTCTACGACAATTCATACAATTCATTCTACGACAAGGATAGTAATTTTCAGTCACAGTTCTAAAAGCTGTGAATAAATATTCAGACTAATATTAATCATGCATATCATCATAAGTGTGTATGACTATCGTTTATTTTGTAATTTTTTACGTTTATATGGCTAAACGTTATCTTAATGGTTTGAAGAAAGATTATGTATATCATGAAGACGATATATCATGCTATTTTTTATCTAAAAAAACCAGTCAAGTCGGATAAATAAACACTAGTACATCATACCTGTTCGAGGTTTGTCCTGCTCGCCCACACTGTGGCATACGATGTCATGTTGTTATGTGACGTGAACAATTTCATTTTCGCCTTGCACGAGTCAATCACGTACACAACGTCATTGATTGTTATAGAGGTCTCCGCTATGTTCGTAGATAGAATAACCTGGATCATAGTAAATATAAGTGTAAAGTTACAGGTTAATATATCAAAATACTGAGGCAAAATCCTCAGTATTTGGTATGTATGTAATACTAAAGTCGTTCAATTATTTTACATCCGTAATTTTTTTTTACATATGAATACATAGATTTATTCAATCTTTAATATTATGAGTTTACCACAGTACACTTGGTACAAAGAATATTCGGCTCACCTACTTCAGCCGCCAAGCAGCGGTTGTTTTGTAAACTGTATAGTTTAGTTCAGCTTGTTCTGTAAACGGTTTATTTCACTTCCATATCTCATCATATGGAAGTAAAATCACAGAGCCCGCCGGAATGGCAATGCATGAGGTATACGTCATCACACTTCAGGTTGTCACGTGACACCCGGTGATATGGTGCAGTTCATATATACTAGCTGACCCAGCAAACGTTTTGCCATATAAATTTTCGCCCTTCTACCACCGGGTTGGTGTTAGAACGGCGAAAATTAAGAGCTGTATGTAGTTTTTAATGCCACATAGTAATAAAAAAAAGTGAAAAATGAAAAAAAAATCTAAAATTAGGCCTATTCTCAGACTAAATATACATATACAATTTCATCAAAATCGGTCAAGCCGTTTCGGAGGAGTATAAACACGAAATCTGTGACACGAGAATTTTATATATTAGAAGATAGATGAGAGTTACCATTTCAAAAATTTATAATAATAAAATATCAGGTGCGCCGTCAGAGTCTATTTTGTCAATACGTTTATAATAGAAAATACTAAACTTATAAGCAATACTAACCTTAGTAAGCCCCGGTGGGGGTGTGACGAATACTTTTTTCTGATCATCTCTTGGAATCTGACTATGTAATGGTAGGATAATATATTTAGATGGGTCTCCGAAGATTTTGTGTTGGTTGAGGTGCTTCATGAGTGCGAAGATTAAGTTCCAGCCTGGCAGGAACACAAGCACCGCGCCGTCCTTATCCAATGAATTGATATGCAGGAGTATAGCTTCAATTAACTCAAAGCTTAGCTGTCGAGAGGAATCGTATAAAATTTTATTAAATTGTTAGAACATATGTTTCTTTGTTATATGCATATCTAATTTAATATATATTATAATACAACAAACAATTATAATTGTATTAACATGTGAAGTGATGTCTTTGTTACATGATTTACAGCACTTTTTTTTTAATTGTTAATACTAGTTCATTGTTTTAAATAATCCATGCTATATCCGTGCCACAGATTTTGGTACAGCTTTTTATAATTAATAAAGTTGGTTTCGACAGAAACCACACACAGAAAGAGTTTATTTACTGTCTATATTGTTAAATTTACTTAATTACAAAAAAGGGTGAGCATGTTTTGATATGAAGGCTCATTTCAAATATTAAGACAAAAACAGACATTAAAATTTGCAATTATATTAAATTTATTATGAATGTAAATGTGAGACAAAACTTACATCCTTTTCAGATAATTGTGCCATCGCGCAAACAGTATCTGCGCTATAATCGGGACCAAGTTGACAGTTTTTGTTCAAGTCTTCGTCTTGTTCGTCCGCGCCAAAACCTGTGTATAAACGTATATAGGCTTTGATATTATATAATGGTCAAGTGGTAAAATTACCATCTACATTCGGCTACCTGCTAAAAGTATAAGTGAGTAACTTGTTGGTTTCAAATGTTTACATTAGAAAAAAATAATTTTATATGTAAATAAATTAATAAAAAAATTCAATTTGACAAATATCGTTGTTTGATGATGATTCTTCTTAGGATACACTGTAATAAATGAATATATGAATGAATAAATATAAAAAATTAGCCGTAATAGCTCTCATTTTTTTAAGTGTAGTCAATAATAATGATGATTATTTTACTATGAATAAATATATACAAAGGTCACAGGTTAAAAAATAATCAGATTTCGACTTCACTCGTTAGTAACTAGTCCAGTGTCATGATTACTGTCACCGAATGTTAAAATGTTACCTTCGTCATCATCGTCGTCGTCATCTTTGTTGTTGGCCTTCTTGCCGGACGCCTTACGCTTGCGAGTGTCGGGCGGCGGCTTGAAGCTAGTCAGTTGAATGCAATCCTCCAAGAAGTATTGAAGAACAGGATATGTGCGACCAGGTATCTATATTGCAAATGTCAAAAATGAAATGAAAAAAATAACAAAATGTGAGAAATAAAGTTCATAAAAAATTATGTATGCTCTTCATATTAATTCATAAGTATACTTAAATATTTGTGATAGGAGATCTCATTCTACTAAGATTATTTAATATTATATTTCTACATACATATATACTTAAACATAAGTTCATATTAAAAATTTCTATATCAATTTTGTAACATTTTAACATAGACACAACAAAAGGAACGCATACATTAATTCCATTACCTGTAATTATTCATACAGATCAAATTATAAATTACGATAGATAAAGTATTTCTCATCTTACAAAAATAATTACGTCTGTTAGTCAAAATTCCTACTTATTAAAATAGTATTATTTTTATTTACGCGCCTTATTAGGAATCGCTTATCCAGCCAAGTTATCTCTTATTTAATTGAACTGTACATACATTTACAACATTAGTTAATTAAATCTTAATCTACTACTAGCGTAATGTCGCAACTTTGTCCGCGATTTCCACACTAAACATCAACAAATGAGAATAACAAATCAGCATACAACTAAAATATAACCATTATAGTTCATGAGATTAGAGTGTTTTACCAAACTATTCAGCTTTATAATATTAGTACAGATTTATAACTTACCTCTATAACGGGACAGTTCCCGAAGTAATTAGTGAAGAGTGTGGTGTCGACAGTGGCAGACATGAGGATTATGCGAAGATCAGGATACGTGTGCGCCATATCACGCAGGAGGATCAGCGCGAAATCCGTATCAGCATCGCGTTCGTGTACCTGAGATGCATAATTTATTACACATCTACCTAAGTAAAGAAGTTTTTTACATTGGTCTACCTTAGACCAATGTAAAAAACTTCTTTACATATATTATATGGTAAGTCATAATATACATACATGATATTTATACATTTAGTTACAATTATTATATTAATAAATAAAATAAAATAAATTATATACGTACACAATACACGTTATAACTAATTACATTAAGTCATAATAATATAATATGTTTAACAATGAAAATTAAGATATATGTAATTACATTTAGGTTCATATATTCTGTAATATTATACAAAGGATGTTTTTCAATATATTTGATTTTTAATTTAAATTGTTTTGTGGGTAATATGAAAAATCTTACGTAACCATCTATTAACTCATAGTAGGGTAATAAAGTTATCACCGATCACTACTTTTAATACAACATGAAATTGTTACGTTACCTCATCAACGAGTACATGGCTGACACCGCGGAGGCCGCCTTCCAACTTCCTCAGCAGTACGCCCACCGTGCAGAACATGATGGAGCCGTACGGCCGCGGCAGTATCGACTCAAAACGCACCGAGTAACTGCAAATACAGACTAGAGTGAATTAAATATAATACAGGAAAAGAGGCATGACACCTTTGTCCTCTCAAATGGCTGGCATTTATGAGGCTGGCATGAATGGTATCACGGGTATCGTATGATAACTTGATGCAGTGCTGTTATGTATTTAGGCGACGGTTACCAATTACAATTGGCAGCCAAGATGACAAACATCCGTGACCTTGTCGAACAAGCTAAAAAAATGAGGTCATTTTAGATTTACACACCATTCCATACATCATAATACACTATGCACTATGAAACAAAATAAATTATGTATACTTCATTTGCTATCATTTATTGGTGTTACCTAACATAGAAGTGAATCTCAAAAATTTTACAATACTATAGTCGTATTTTTAATTAGACGAAGCTAACTGACAGTAGCTAATGTCACGTTATGAAATAATGTTGCCATATTTAAAGTAATAGTGATGCGTTCAGTTCTCGGTC
This sequence comes from Achroia grisella, assembly GCF_030625045.1. Taxonomy (NCBI): domain Eukaryota; kingdom Metazoa; phylum Arthropoda; class Insecta; order Lepidoptera; family Pyralidae; genus Achroia; species Achroia grisella. The sequence goes on along the minus strand of NW_026712657.1, from coordinate 68,894 downwards.
AGATGAATGAACAATGAGTGTGAATAGTTAATCATTTCAAACTACAAAATAATATTATTTCTATTTTACAATAAAGTTGTATGAAAGTGCTCTGATATAAGTTACTAGTGTTATGTAACTACAATCAGTTATTTGACGGCTTATTACAAAGCGCGCTGTGGCACTAGTAGCCACTAGTGCCAACACCGATCAACGTCGCGAGCGTCGGTCGTCATTTTGTTCGTAATTCGGCTTCTAACCTCTGGTCTGAGAGCACGAATGCTTTTTTTTGCGCTCACACTGTTTTGTTATTGTTTTTGATAAATTTTTCCTTCTGTTGTGTTTGTTGTAATAGTGTATATTGTATATTTGCTATATTGTTTCGTACCAATGTATCCTCCTCATGGATGGATGGAAATGGATCCTTAACCATGCATGTCAAACCAAAGTTTGTCTCCAAGAAAGAAGAGACCACGGATTGCTTTAAGCGTTACCGAAAAACTTATGATACAAAACGTCTACAAACACGTATTTGAGGAGAAAGTTGCATCACTATTACCTATTGAGGCTCCCGAAAAAAAATAATGTATTTCAAAAACAGCTAACTTTTTGGGAATTGGTGTGACCTCAGTCTACATTGTATTAAAAGAATACAAAGAAAATGAACAATTTAAGTATCTGGAGAAACGTGGACCAAAACACTGTTTCAAAGATAAATTATTGTCAATTTTTCAGACAGATTTATAATTAATGTCACCGAAAGCAACAATGATTTTTTTATCTGATGATGAATAAAAACAAATTTTGTAATAAGCCAAGTTTTTTATTTTTATTACCTAACTATATTATGTTAGATATTTTATACATCTATAGTTTTAACTACATGATGTATTGTAAATAGGACAGTCTTTACAGTTTCCTCGCAATTTTTTTCTTCATGTTTCAAATACTCTGTATTCAGTATAGGTAGATACTAGAGGAACATAGTTGTCGAAAACTTGTTGGTATGTATAAAGCACAGCTAAAATTCGAACCCCGTACCCGATATAGGCAGTTCGTCACACTAACTATTCACTAGACTGGACAATTGTGGCAATTCCATTAATTCAGGATTTTATTCAATTATTCACTTTGTCACAACACTATTTTTATTTTATCAAATACTGACATCACAGTAAACGTCAGTTGACTTCGTCTAATTAAAAATACGACTATATACTCCACAATCACGTGTTACAAGACATAGGCACACTAAGTTGTTTAAGAGATTGTCCAAGTTGCTTGTAGGCGATACGCTTCGAATCGCTGACGGCGGATATACGACGCAGCTGTGTCACGCATACGTTTTAGAAGACGTACACCAAGTTGTCTAGGAGATTATATATGTTACTTCATGTATACATACCCGACTGAGTTCCCCAAATCCTCGCAGCGCTCGTTGGCGACACGCTCCGACACGCTGACGGCTGAGATACGACGCGGCTGCGTCACGCATACATTTGCCCACGCGCCCTGACCACTCGCGATATAATCATCCAGGATGAACTGACACACCTAGGGAACACATTTAATAATTATCCAAGTAATCATTACAGATACAAAACAGAATCATGACCTTCCGTAGTTAGTCTGTGCCAGTTTATAATCATCAACATTATTCTGTGTCTGTCTCTTTATTTTCCATGGATCACATACTCCATGTTTATTATGTTGCTTTCTCAATTCCATAAACATTGGAACCCACAAACACAGAAAGCGAGTAGCCAGCGTGGTAAATTACTACACCAAAAGTTTGGCTAATTTGAAATTTGGCTCAAATTTCTAAATGACTAAGATTTTCATCTTAATGGAGTACCAGATTAATACTGACCTGTGTGGTCTTTCCACATCCTGTATTGCCACTAATGATAACAACAGAGTTGTCATTGATTGCAGCCATAATTTCCGATCGCATTGCATAAACAGGCAGCTGTTCCCGTTCACGTATACTCTCCTAGAAATTAAAGATAATATTATTTTTATATTGGGGAATTAATATAGTTCGTAGTAATTCAGGTATACATTTTTTTAAATGGATAATAGTGGCAGTTCGCACCCGCTGCGCTAACGGTATATGCTGGTGGGAAGTGGAGGACTGTATTTACATTAAAATAAAATGTATTTACCTGAAAAAGTTCACTGTTTTGATGCAAATCTCTATGATTTTTCTCCAAATCAGAACTGATTTCTTCCAAGGTAGTGGTTGAAAGAGGTCCCTCATCTAAAATACAAATTGTTCAATACAAAACATTCTCTTATTATATATTGGTGTATACCGCAACCATCTTCTAAATTCCAAACGAAATATACAAACTAGTGTCTAACCTCTGCTCCACATGGGTGTATATTGTATGTGAGAATGGTCATATTAAGGGGGTCTTCCTATGTGACGGCCTGTTTTTTAGGGATATTTTAGGATTTTTTTTCTACGACCAGTAAATATTTAGAGCTTCAAGTTTTTTATCATTTATTAACACATATTTGGACAGTATAAATATAAAATTTCAGCTAAAAATATTCAGTCAAACTAGAGTTACAGCGCTCTGAACACCCCCGCCTCGAAAAAAAGAGCTCCCACTTCCTCCACGATTCCGGCTGATCGGCTTATCTGAAAAAAAAAAAAACGGCGTTTTAATTTGTAGGCTTAAAAGCACGGAATGACCTATAATCAAATGAATATAAAAAAATTGGATTTTTGATAGACATTTGAAATAAAAGTTGCAAATTAGGCGTTTTTTTTTTGTTTTTTGCTATAAAAAAATCGAAGTTTTCGGCGATTCGATTGATAATAGTTCATTCCATGCGTTTACATATATTGAGTGTGCCCTGTAAATTTCAAGTAATTCGGTCCAGCCGTTTCTGAGATACAATGGAGGAAAGTTTGAAAAACACAGTTTTGAGAAAAACGCGTTTAAAGTTTCAAGTCCGTTAAAAACTATTAAAATATCAACTTACTCTCAATCGGCGATGCCTGGTCCATAGAGTATTCCTTCCTCTTCCTCGTGAAACTCTTTTAAAGCAGATTGTTCAGCTCTTGAGTCAATCCTGGCTTGTTTAACGACATCACTTACGCGCCGCTCAGAGCGTAAGATTCGCTTTTCATCCCGTTTCTCAACATACGCTTGGGCTTCACGACCAACAGGGCCATAATCGACATAACTTTTAAAATACCTTGAAAACCTTCATTAAAGATACTAACTGCTAAGTAGCTAGCAATTTCAACAACTTTGGGACCAGAATGAAGATGTTTAGGAGCGAAAGTCCAAATCAAAGAATTCAAAGATTCGTTATTGTTTTGTGTCTCTGCTCCTAAACAACGAATTAATAATTCGTCTTTCGATAAATCTTCGAAAACCGGTTTGTTAGCTTCTTGGACTTGCGGAATTAGAGGTGGTTTATCGTGATGAAATTGGTCCAGTTCATTATTAGCTTCAGCCTTACGCCACCTTTCCACTAAACTTTCTTTTTTTACTACGACCAGGATGAACATTTCCACTCGTACTTCCTTTCCGTCCACTCATTATGAAAAAAAATAATTTGTAGCTGTTGCTCTCTTCGAAGTTCAACCAAGACTAAAATAACTTCGGTAAAATATTATAACAATAGAAATTTCTGTTTAAGTCTGTAGAAACGTGTCTAAACTTGTATAAACAAATATATTAATAAAAGGGAGGCCAGGTATAAAGCCGACGGTACACAATAGGCCCGGTCTCTAACTGCCAACTCACCGCTCCGAACCGCTCTTTCTTTTACCTGCTGTATCTTTAAAACGACTTCGAATTTTCTAAAATCGCTTTACTACCGTATTCTAGACATGTTAAGGGAGCAATTTATGAAAAAAAAAAAAATCGATTTTTTCAACCCATCACATAGGAAGACCCCCTTAATATGACTACTTTATGACTCATAGAATAGCACAGGCACTCTAGGACGAGTTTATGACTAGTCTATTCCCCCAATCATTGTTTTACTCACCTATATTACAACCGGTCCACGCGTTCCAGTTGGGTTGCGGCGGTGACCACGACACTACTCCAGAGGGCGCCGGTCGTGCCTCTCGCATCGCCTTCACGCGGTCCAACTGTAGTAGCGTCACCCCGTGACTTTCTTCACCCTCAGTGGTTTCCGGTTGTGCGGTTTCTACGTCTACAGGCTCGATATCAATCTCTATATAAACGAAAATATTATTTTTAGTTGTTTTGTAAATTTAATTATTATTTACTTTAATAGATCTCGAGAATATAATTGAAAGTTCTTATAATATATATTGTATATGCATTCAGTAAGGCGATAATTGAAAAACGTATTCCACGTCTAGCATCTGCAACGTACAAGTTCCTTAAAAATGGCGGATCGTTTGTGGGCATAAAACATTGTTTTTTTTTCTTTTCTATTGAATTGTATATTTACTTTTTATGAGTCACAAGCTAACGTCATACAAAATTATACTTCATAATTATTTAAGTAGCATAAAAAGATTTTTTTTCTACATTTTATGAATAAAAAAAATTATGACCAACCCTTCAATGCCTCTTCCAGCTGTCGCTCAAGTTCTGGACTTATTGCCACCGGATACGGTTTCATAATCCCTTCCGATGATCTAAAAACAGAAAAATAATTAATACATTCACTTAACTTTCTACATTGTATAATTATTGAAGACATACAGGAAAAATTCTCAGTATGTCTTTAATAAATTATATTTACAGTCTATAGGTTTTATTGATGTGTAAATATGGAGACGACAGTCGTTTACATAAACATAATAATGACAATTACTGGCCCATTGCTATCATGTACCTCATAATGTTGACCTTCGCGCCGTCATGACAAGAAGATAGCCCATAATGAACCCATTTGTGCCGTTTATTGTGCTCATCCTCTCACCTTCCACTGGTATCCTACCAACGTACACCGTTACCGCAGGCAGATGCACGCAACATTCCACTATCATTCATGAAATAAATAACTACTACGGTACTAGACAACTAATATAAATACTTAGATATTTCTTTGTAAATTCATACGTAAAATACATAGAAAACACCCAGACCGATACAATCATACTCCTGAATACAAATGTTTGGACCGTGCGAGGTATCGAACCCGCGAATATCGAAAGTAAAGTGGTGTACCTTACCGCTAGACCACAGAGGCCGTCAAAATTAAATAAAAAAACAAATGAAATTTAAGTACCTATCTTTCTTGAGGGTACCGCTGAATGCTTCGATCACACCCAGGTGGTACAGTTGACGTACGAGCGACAAAGCACAAGATTTGCTGGCCGTCTGCTTGTTAGAAGCTGTCTCACGACCCGTCAAATTTCTCCCCAGTTGACGCACAAATATCGACAATTCGCAAGCGAAACTCCTGAAGAATTTAAAAATATATGTCATACACATATAGTCACATTTACAATAACAAAAGATATAGTCAAATGCATTGTTGATTGTTAATGTGAAAGTGTGTGTGTGTGTAAAGTTACATGCGGCTACCGTCTCTATATGAATTACGTTTACAATTAGATATTACGGTGTCTGCCAAGCCTCATTAGTAGGTATAATGTTATTTACTAATAGTAAATTATTAGCGCTTCAGCAATGAAATTTCGAGTGTGAGATGACTTGAATAAGAAGAATTCCATACCATCACAAATTAAATAAAGATAATAAATACTAAGGAATTTATAAGAATAATAAAGATATATGCCCTTTTAATTCATAAAAGCAGATACCATTTTGGAAAACAGCCAGTGTTAAATATATTCGATATAAGTTTATATAAATACAATATTATTTAAATATGGATTTACTTTGATATATTTATATAAAGTAATTTAAATATTATTACAAATATATGTGAATTATGCATTTATTCTCATTGTAAGTTTTTTGAACATCAGATAATAGTATCATTTCATATAATAAAAAGAATGTTAAAGAGTGAATAATGTATGACGTTTGAAAAAGCTTGAATTATGGGTAATAAATAACTGATATAAATACATATAGATACATTTTTTTGTAAATACATACAGAATATACAGAGAACACCCAGATAGAACCATCCAAACCCATGAATACAAATGTTTGCACCATGCAGCCCCGGATCTAGAGAGGGGCAACACGGAGCCCATACCCAGGGCGGCGACAAATTCGAACTTGGTAGATGAATACACAATTCATCATTAACACACCTTTGACAACATAACTCTGAGCTGTCAAGTAAATTATTTTTTGTAGAGTGCATACACTTTCTGAAAACTATGGGAAGGCAGTTAGCTATAGTGTTGGCCTTTGTAGCTTAAAACCACCGCCTAGGACAAGACAGGTGTAAATTGTTAGCTGGGGTTGACAGGGGTATTCGGGGAGGGCACATTTGAGTTTTTGTTTTGCCTTGAAAAAAATTAAGATCCAGGGCTGGTACCATGCGAGGCTAGATGCCTCGCATGGTGTGAACTGTGAACATTATGTAACATACCACTGATGCCATTATTTAGTACATAATATATTTAATATTTACGTTAATATAAGTTAGATATTACTTGAATGGAATAGTTAATAAAAATATACTTACCATGTAGTGATGACAGGGGTATGTGAGCATGGAATAATCTGGAACTATGGCCAAGTATATAACTTCAAGAGCTCAAGCATCACCTGTGTCCAAAATAAAACCCAAGACTATCAATTGTGATCTTATTTAATTTTGTTCAGTTTCTTCAAAAAGCCTATTCCAAATGTGTACCATTATGCTCTGTTGTTTTTTTTAGTTGCTAATAATATAATAATTAAGTATATATAACAATGAATTCATGCAATTAAAATTGAATTATTTATTTATTATTCTTTTTAACATGAAGAGCATATCAACATATTATTCAATGTTGAGTATATCTATTAGGATGAGAATATTTTCAGTCTTGGGTTTTATTCTGTATACTTGAGAAGTTTTGAGAAGCAAATATTGCTGATCCTGCATTATTTGCTTCAATTTCATATAAGATTTTATTTCCAAATTGCTTCATGGAAATAAACATCCTTTTATTGCAAATCAAAATAAGTTGCCATTCACTTGGCCTCACTTCCAAATTATTTTTTATAATCTTTAGCCATTGGCTTTTCAAAAGTTATGAATAACCAGTGGCTTAAAAGTAAGTGTACAATAATAAAATGAATACAAATAAAATTATTACAGTTAAAATAATTGGGCTAAATAAACTTGAAACATAATAGAAATGAAATGAACACATCAAAATCTCCATCTTACATTCACTCTCAGAATGAAAAATGAAATAATAAGTATGGAACATAATATAAATTATATTAATAACAATTTATAGATTATAAAATGCTCAAATGTCTACTGTTAAACATACGCAAAATTTGTGTTATAGACAAGTGGGAAACAAAACTATTTCCAACATATTTTAATTTAATTTTAGTTTCCAATTATTTACTTGTATTAAGTTAATAGAAAATTACCAAATTTTATTTAATGGTTTATCACATTTTAGGCTATGTCCATATACAGTGAGATAATTACTTCTTCAATGTCATTTGTAATAGACATAATGCTTTATCATAGTAATATTTAAATACATGGTACATGTCTGACCAAAACTGGGTTACAAAAATTATTTTATAATTCTTTTTAAATTTCGAGTAATTTTAAGATTCAGTTAAAATTACATAAAAATGAGTAACAATGTATAGTTTTAGTCATACATTCAGTTGTCTATTGTTATTTGTACAGAAAAGTGTACACACTAGAACTTCTTGTCCTCAAATGTGATAATATAAAACCTGAATTGTTTACCATTTATCTATGCAGTTTTCCTATGTTTTCTTTAAAATTAGTTAACAAATAAACACAAACCGTGTATGATCAGGCCCTACAGCCTTGTAAACATAGTCAGCATTGATTTTATTTATTTGCATAAATTGATGAAGTTTTGACTTTGCATTCTCCATTGTCCAGTTGCCATGAAGGCTGGCATTAACATCTAGATCTTCAGCTTCCTCCACATTCTTCTGTTGTTGGATCCGATCAATGTATGTAAAGTTCTGACTTTGACCTCCATATGCCTGGTAGGCTTGACCCATACTTTCTGGGCCCATTCCTTCCTAAAAATATAAAAATATAATATTTTTAGCATCTTCAGTATAAATATTAGAACAAAAACAAAATAAAATAAAATTTAAAAGGTTTTTAGTCATTTAAGGAATTCTCATTTTAAAATATATTTAATCTTTATTTTGATAAAATAACAAATAGATATTTAAACATCCAAATCAAATAACATATTAAAAAGTCTAATTTCATTATTAAATCCTGAATGAATCATGTACGTCACTTCAGTGATTTTCTTTTAATTTTTAACATTTCTGACATTCGAGTTTTTTATAGGTAACTATTATATTTTTCTACAATCCAGTTCAGTCTACAGGTTCAATTGAGAAGAACAGGCAAGAAACTCATCTTTATTTAAAATCCAAACTGTTAAAATTATGGTGGATCCTGTGGTATAATAATTTACCACACACTGCCTTACCTCAGATGGTGACAGGTATGATTCTTCACAGTACAGACATTTGAATTTACAATTATGATTGTTGGTATTGTTCTGGGTGTTATTGTTGTCCTATCTGTATTATGTCTGTATTTATGGCAGTTTATTGGAAATTATTTTAATTAAAAATAATTATTTCTACTACCTGAAAAACTGGTCTTTGATTCTGTGTTACTGCTCCACCAGTAGAGGATTCCTCCTGGCTAACATTGTTGGGTACTGTTTTACCCTTTGCATCTTCAGGTACGTCAGCTACTGCCACTTGCCCTGACCTCACCAAATAATTGATGAAGTCTCTAGATGCATTCATTTGAGCCTCCTTCTTAGTCATGGAGTTACCGGCTCCGACATATGATATACCTTCCACGCGCACCTCACATAGGAATCGCTGTCGGTGTTTGGGCCCTAGCGACAAAAATGTTGTAATTTAAATAACTGAGTTTACACCGAAGTAAATAATAGTATAAAAGGGCTTTTAACTGACCTGTGGCGCGCACATCGAAGTTAGGTGTAAGACCCTTTTTAGCAGTCCAAGAATGTAGGAATGATTTCACATCCATCCTAGCACGTTATAGTAATTAGGTCCAAAGTTTGAAATAGCTTAGAAATAACACTAATTGATATTAAAATCACATTAAAATACGTGAGAAAGTCGTAAAAATCGCGTAGAACTGTTTATAAAACCAATATGCCGGAAACAATATACTATATAATGTAACCGCACCGCTATTAGTGTTCTGTGAAATCTGTGATGTACTCTGACAGCACAGACTACTTTACTTAAGTGGGAATTTAAAAGGCGACGTGAAAAATATGAAGTTTATAAAAACTGTCAGCAGTGTCAGCTGTCAATCTTTCTAAATTGTCAATTAGGTACTATTGTTTTTAAAAAAATATGTAATTTATAAATCGTCGTTTAAATATTAAATTAAGCTTGATATAATTATTTATTTTTATTAATTTTCAGTTAAACCCATTTTATTAAACCTTTTATTATACAGTTGATTCTGTATTGGTGTCTTATAAATACCCCTTAAATGATGAATGTCGTCAAGGTAAGGTTATAAAATTTAATATGCAGCTGTGAATAATTAGAATTATATTTCCTAAATTATTGCCAGTGTTATTTTTTAATTTTTCAGAGGCTTTCTAGATTAGCACCGGCTATTCGAACTACGTTATCGCCAAACTTAATAGCTTTACGATTTGCGTCCACACCATCAATTACTTCAATACCATCACAAATATCCAAAGAAAATGTATTGCCCACGATGGAATTGGATAAATTGTACAAGAGAGTGGAGCTCGAAATGAGAGGCATTGATGCTGCTGTATTGCTTAGTTACTCATGGTTCTGTGTGGCAGCCGCATCTCACTTGGGCATTGAAGTCACAAAGAAGTTAGTTATTTCTTTTTTAATAATTGAATAAATTTCAGGTGGAGTCTGTCTGTGGAACAGACTTAATGTTGGCTAGAAGTTCACAGTATTAGCAGCTTTATAATATTAATTGTGAGGAATAACTTTGAAATGAATTATACTACTAGAGTAAATCACAGAACTAATAGATTTTTAGATATATATATATATATATATATATATATATAGAATAGGTGTTCTATATATAGGTCATATTTATATGCTGTCTGACTGTCTGGTGTTTAAATATATCATTAATTATAAAGTGTACTCCAATTCTTGATATCTTCACATAACACCGGAGGTATCATTTAAATAAATAGTTGTACACTTGAAGGACTGCAGACTTGCATAGTCAGTCATCACCAAACAATTCAATTATAGTACACTCTGATTGCATATATACTAGCAAAAAAAAATATTATAGCTAAGGCTAATGGTATATAGAAATGGAAAAAATAAGTTGTATAATATGACAGTATATATATTTGCATAATATTGTCATATTTAAGCAATGTTGTGTATTATACATATTCAGTTATTTTTCAGTTGGGCATTGAGAAAAGCAGAGAAGGAGAGACATACTCTTTTAAGATGTGTGCACATTTACAAGAAACATAAGGTCCAGTACGAGATCAGAACATACTTCAGATTTATACATTTACAACGTCTAACCGGGTCTACATGCGATACATATTTAGAATATATTCAAAGGAATTTACCAGAAGGATGTGCCTTAAAGGTCACCAAAATTGAATGTCAGAAATTACCAGATCATATAACACCACCCACTGTCGAGTAATCATAATTGTATTATTATAGTATAGATATAGACAAGAAAAATAAAAACTAATATGATATTATAATTTTATTTTTATATTACTATTAGTTAAACATATAATGTATAATATACAATAATAATGAGATCTGTCTATATTGCACATAAAATAAGACATTTTTAAACAAATTCATATTACATAATAATTATATACATACAATACTATATACATATTGTACTTATTAGAATATATCTAAATACCTACTAAAGGTACAACCACATACAAACAAGAATCTTGTTCTGAGATCATAAGCAGTTATTTAATAAAAAAAATATTTACAATAATTATGTCAAATGTAAGATAAATGTTCAGAATAATATACTAACCTGTAATTTTAATTATGTAGTTAATAAAAGCTTAATTCTATGTATATGAAAATGACAACACAATAATACTGGCAATTAGTTTGAATTTAAATATAATACTGGCAAAAGTCTACTTGTTACAAACATTGGAATGTATCACTTAGTTCATATATTTGGCATTCCGTATCTCTTTGGCAGTGAGGTACTTTTACACTTATTCTATTCATATTGCTGATTTTTACAAACAGTAAAGATGAAAAGTATGGCAAAAGCAAGCTCCAGAGCATGGAATATTAGCATCACTGCACACCATATGTATTCCAGCCGTAGAATGTATGTCTGGTATATAAGAAAGTAGCATACACCAACAGCGCATGGCACTGTTAATAATACTGATAAGAAAACTGGAATTCCTGGAAACAAAAATTAGAACCCATTACTGATGGTGCTTTTCTGAATGCCTTTAAGTTGTCTCATAGCTAAATAAACATGGAAGATAATTACTACTTAAAAATATACATTTATTCAAATGAAATTACGACGAAGTCTAGTACTTCTTCGTAATACATAGTATATTACCACAAATGTATTTTAAGTAGAAAGGATATAGATTAATTTGAAAATTCCATATTTATCAAGTTACTTACTTTTGCTAGCCAAGTTCCCCCTTCGGCCTAGAAAAATACGGATTACTTCGACAAGACACAAGGCACAAAATATACCTGCTTCGGTCAATAATGCATTTTCTGGATACGATACGTTAATAGCTTTTAAAATTCCCATAGCTACTTCACATACAAAAAACATACCCAAATAAAAACTATTTAAGTATAACAGTATTTCATAAGCTAAACTAGAGTTTACATTTGTTACCTTAGACATATTTAATTTATCAATTTTGATTTACAAATGGTTTTTTTTAATTTAAATTATACTTTGCGATTCAAATTATCAATGTTTATTTTTTGTTTACAGTAATTTTTTTTTCATTTGTATTCTTTGGACCGGGTTAAGGTATTATAACTATAATGCTGCTATATATTATCTGTGATGTAATGTTCACAGATTAGAAACAATAAATTTAGTAGTATATACCAATAAGATCGTTGAGATATATTATTAATAATTAGACCTACTTGAATTTTGTGCCTAAATCACTTAACTTTTTTAATGTTAGATTACAATATACCTACTTGAGTACATTTAGTTGCCAACCTAGGACTTATGTAAGTGGAAAAACACTTTGTTATACAATATAAGATCGTATTGAATTTTGTTAAGTTGTTAAGTTTACTAATTCGGGAAATGCATGAGACTCCGAACTAAGCGATATTGTCCTCTTCGCACAGTTTGCCAGTATACAAATAAAATTGCCACACCTAAAAAGAAAACACTAAATTGTGTGGATGAACAAGACACTAAACAGTCTATTGTATAATAGTACAATAATTGTACACTATTATACCTAATATATATTTACAAAATGTATGTAGCGTATAATTGTATAGTTAAATAGGTAGTGAAATTGCGAGACATGAGGTCTTCCTTTCCTTTGTCATTTTTAATGGCAACGGATTACCTTACACGTGATGTACCTACCGTTGGTTACCACGGGAGTCACAGGATAATATAATGCAATATAATGTTCATGTGATTTGCAATGTTGTAAAACTACCGTCGTTGTCGTCATATGTTGCATGTCAAAATTGCGCTTGTTGAATATCACCCATATAAAATAATTCCGATCCGTTTCGAAAGTGACAAGAACTGTAACATATTTCAGTACACACACCATACTTCGCTCTAAATCTCAATTATATACAAATCCTTTTCATATGCTTTATTTGTGGATGTAATTCTTTCCGTAGTAGAGGTAAGCGAAATCATCCACAACACACTTTCCACCCCTTAAACATCCTGCAACCCGAAATAAATTCCCACTGACTCCTAATCGCTAATGCCACGATCATAATTTATTAGCACAACTTCTGCGTAACAGGGTAATGAGGACTACCGGTATAACATGTAATATTGTTAGCAATGTAACATGACAGGTGGGATGTAAGGGTATTGTTAGAAATGTGGTGGTGTGGTGAATCCTTTGCTATAAATGTATCAGATATATCAGATTGACCTTCACGCGGTTCCTCCTGGAAACTATCGTAATAAATTCCTGGTGATGCCACGACGGCCCACCAAGCTATGATTTACCCAATGCCGGTGCTAGGGTCCTCAGCATCAGCAGCCTCATAAATAAACCACGCTAGGATAAAAATTGCATGCGGGCATGCAATTTTTATTCTAGCGCGGTTTATGTATCTATATTCATAGTTAAGTATAATAAGTTATTTATTATAATTTATTAAGTATTCTATAGATTCTATATATTAATAAAATTATAGTATACATCCGAATCTCGTGATGGCGCCCCCTTCGACGAGGCGCCCGCATACTCCGCATGCGTTGCATTCCCGTTTTCGCCGGCCCTAATCTTACCTCATATACATCCTATCATCCTCCACTTCTGTTCCCCCAGCGTAAACCGTTAGCTCAGTCAAGTACGCCATTCTATTATTATTTATTGAAAAAAACATATCAGGACGACTTCCACGCGTTCTTCCTTAATTAATTCGCCTTCAGGCGTGGGCACAAACCTGACAAACAATTGATGCACTAAAAAACAAGTATAAATAAGTATATACCTACCTAGGTACAGTCATAAGAATAATTATTTGTAACTTTTGTGCACTCTGCGGCGAAAGAAACCATGACGCTAAATGAAATAACCACTGCAGTTGTCTTGTGTAATTATGCATAAATTTATTATTGTATTTTTATGTAGTTCTATATTTATTAAGGGGAAATTGTATCAACTCGCTGCCGGCTCTGATTTGAGCATAGATAAATACCTACATAATTATATATAATTAAACGTTCCAAAATTTCCGATGGGTATTTAATTATTTACAACTATTAAGTAATTTTATTGTTTTGTTACCTAAGAAGCAAATATCCATAACGGCATTTTAAAAGAGTCCATACTATATGGATTCATGAATATTTAAAATGAAGTTAAAAATATCATCATTTCTAATATTTATGATAACGAGAACCTACCGATATTTATAACTAACTGATGGTAGTAATATTCGAACTTCCTAATAGTTACGTAACTGTTACATCGTATACGAAACCCCGCGAACTCTGGTCCAAATGAAAGTGCAGTGAGAGTGTTGAACAAAATATACCGAGTATGGCATACAACACGCGATCATAGCACTTCCGATCGACGTTGGCATTGGACGTCTTTTCCTTTGCTCATATATAGTAAATGTGAAATTGTTCTGAAATTTTAAAAAATAATAAAAACAACGATTCAAAATGAGAACAAAACCGAAGTTGACTTTTTCGAAACTGGATGATGAGACAGGTGAATCATTGGATAGAATGTTCGAGAAAAAGGATTGCATGGTGGAGATTAATCCGGGAAGAGTAATATTGCCAGCGGACTATATGACCATAGGACAAGATATTTTGGATATGGAGGTGCTGGGAGAGGATGTGTGGATGTGTTCATATCCAAGGACTGGTGAGTGATGTTTTTTTTTAAAGTACGTACAAGCAAAGCTCAAGGAAAATGCACCACTCTAAAGCTCTACCTTCGTTTTTAGTAGTGAAAGTTATGAAGCAGTTTTATGTGTAATAAGCTACAGTAAAAACTCATTTTATTCTTTATACTCATTTTATACTTTATACACTCTATATTTTACTCACACTATTTTGCGCACGGTTCTGTTAAGTATTTTCTATAATTCGCAGTCTAAATAATTCATCCTAACATAGGCTTTCTTTATTCTACCATCACGAACAGTCTTAATATGTTACTGACATTTTATTAACTAGCTGTACTCGCAATTTCGTCCGCGTGGAATTTAATTTTAATTTTTCTAAAATTAAAGAATTTTTCAATAATAATATAAATCGGTCCAGCCAATTCAGAACAAACAGACAGACAGACAGACAAAAATTGCAAAAAATGTTATTTTGGTGTATGTACCGTATTTATATTCATATACACATGCATATTACTACATAGTAAAAAACAGTTATTTCAATATTACAAACAGATACTCCAATTTTATTTATATGTATAGATTTCCTGTAGAACATTTCTACTGGTCGCTTCATCTAGTCAGAGTAGTCTATACTGTGACGGCTTAAGGAGTTGCCATTCAAGAACATTTTATCTCAATGGTTATTGGTTTTTCAAGCTATGTAGCTGACCTATCGTTTAATCAAGTTTTCTAATATTTTACTTATACTGGTCACTCTGTATCCACAAATAAAAATAAAATAGATTAAAAAAAAGTTTAAATATTTGTATTTAAAAATCCGTATGCAAAAATGCTTGCTAGTACTAGATAAGAAAAATGTGGTCTAACTTTCTTCATTAGTAAAAAAAAAAATCTAAATGAGTTTTCACTTAATGAAACTTTTCAATATTATTGTGTGCCCACAGGGCTCCAAAACAGTTTTCTACTCTGCCTAATATCTACTTTATACGGCATTGAATGTAACTTTTAATAAGTGAACAATGGACTATTTGTGACAATAGAAGAAAAAAAAAACCGCAACCATAGCGTTTTTAAAATCAGTCAACATGCATTATAGGGAGATATATCTATCTATTTATTTAAAGGTGTTTGTTTGTTAAGGTTCTACGTGGGCTCAAGAAATGGTATGGCTAATTGGACACGATCTGGACTATGAAGGAGCAAAGTCATTGCAACAGGTAAGTCCGTATCATTATGTATGTACATCTAACACTACTCAAATATGCAGCTTTACGCGATAGTGAACACATATTTCTATATATATTCTAGATCTACGTCTACAATGTACCTAATTTTATCATTTCTATCTATATTTTATGTAAATTAATACCCGAATTCCGTTTTAAGAGAAGAAACTGATTAAATTGGTATTTAACAACAATTGATTCATGGCAAACATAGACAAGACCGCATTTACCTATCTGAAATTCTAGATTAAAAATATAATTTGGCTATATGGCGTCAATCCCCCTAACATGTCTATTTATTTGCTTGAATTGCAATTCAAATTTTATATTAAACAAATGTTATGTAAAAAAGCCTATTATAGGATAGATGAATTTATAGATGATAGCAATATATAGCAAGTATAAGTTTATTTGCGGACAACGTTACAATTTATTTTTCATACTGCTTTCTTGATATATGATAGCATAGCGGCTTTTGTATTGATTGCTGCATGCATCCTCATGTAAAGTGCGAATACTGTAACTACCATATAGTAATTTTTGTAGCTGTGACGTGGTCGAGTGGAATGAGTAGTCATGCTCACTAAAATTTCCAGACATGTGGCGGCGTGGTGGGCCGGGTCATTGGGCTCCCTAAAATATGGTCGAGCGCATTGATGGCTGGCTCATCCGTCATACTCGTGAACGAGTGCTGCTTGTAGGGACTGGTCTGCTCTTATCACTAGACTGATTTAATCTTATTGTGTTTTTATATTTGAGCCCAAATAAATTAGTGCTGGTTGGTAGTTTGTATTCACACGTTTCGACTTGTAAAATGTGAACTTACAAGGATTGTTTAAAAGAGCAACACACAAGTTTCTTGCTTATTCTTCTTGTGATGAGACAGCTTTCCGAATAAGCGGTAGATTTAAAAAAATGTTGACTATTCAAAAGTGCTTAAATTAAGTTTATTTGAATAAATGATTTTCTATTCTATTCTATTCTTGAACTCATTGTTTTAGAAAATTCCGCTAAATTCGTGGTACTATCAGGAAACAATGAATAATATGACATGAAAGCTTTCTATGTACCTAGATATAAAAATGACATTTAAATAAAATAAAATAAATTATTTAAATAAAATAAATTACATGAAATGAACGTCAGTATAAAGGAGAAGTATGGAAAAATTCCTTATAAACTACCTTCCTAATGTAGATTCTTATTCTGATTAAATATTTACTTATTGGTGATTGATTGAAGAATACAATGTAGTATGATGTAGGTAATTATAGCCGATAGTATTTATGACTTACTGTAAAGATACTAAACACTTACTGTAAGTTGATGAATGTTTTGAAGAACTTTTCAGCTAGTACAAAAAAAAATTCATTCGTCTTCTCACGTTCTTGAGCACTAAATCAAAAGGGTTAATCAAATTTTGACAACACATACTACAACATTTTCATTATTAAGTTTGTATTTAATTCACAAAATAAAAGTAATTACTATTTATTTCTTTTAAAATAAGGATATATAAGGGTTTTAAGATTTTAGGTGAACTATGGTAACAACGGCAACGTTATGAGATTAAAGGTACTTATTCTATTCTGTGCAATAGTTTTCTTGATAGTTCAAATCATAAAAACAAAATAAAAAATAAAAAGTAGACGCGCTATCACGCGTTGTCGTGGCTAAGGTTTATGAAATTGAGATGTAAGCTATCATCTTTCAAATTGGATCAAATTGCACACAATGTGCAAATCAAATTTGCAATCAGGTTCAGTAGTTTAGGAGTCCATCGCGGACAAAAAACGTGATACATAATTTTTATATATAAAGATTTTATGCTGCATAGTAAGTCACAAAAATCTTGATAAAATAAATATTACTCAGGATTACCATGGATGTATGTAGGATCACCTGTGATGTTCATGTATTCAAGATATAAACAGAACTTTCCATTGGCCGTAGGTAACCATCGGCCTACTTGTTTGCCATTTCCGGTACCATAAAAACCTGTATTGATATTATATAAGTTATTTGTTTGGTATAACCACAGATAACATAATATAACATAGTATAACTGTTTCGATGTAACAAATTAATATTGGACGTATGTAATGACTATAATGTTAACAATAACAGATCAATAGATCTTATGTAGATTCTATGTGTAGGATTTGAATTCCGATTAGGTTGGAATTGTATTGTAGGTATGTATATTCTTTATTAGGTATTCAAATTTATACTTTAAAAGTTTTGTAATATATTGACTAGATAACAAAGATTTTCGATATTTCACAAATAATCGTGTAATCCTTCCAGCTTAGAATAAGAAATAAATCATAAACATTGATTTGACGAATTAAAATTCAACATCTAAAAAGAATAACAACACAAAAAATACACTAAAAAACTGACATCTTTTTTTGAAAGAAAGTCAGTAAGGAAGCGTACCTACCTATTAGGTATTAGATATTATAATAATCTGCCTGAGATATGAAAATTCATTTTCAGATGTGACATAGTATATAGGTAATATAATTTCTCAAATTCTGATAAGGTTAACAATAATAATAATGTTAATATTGCTTATTTCATCCGGGTATACTTTTTACCTACTTTTTTCTTAGAAATAAGGAAAAAATAAGTTGGAATGAATTAGTAATATTATGATTACATTATGCAACAAAATTTCCTGGGTAGTAACTTCTGCGTGTGCATCCGTGTGATTCGAAATACCATTATGCAAGTTTCTGATGGTTATGCAAGGAGTATAGCGTGGTTTATGCACCACTGTTCGAGGTAATTACAATATTCCAGTCCAGCAGGTCTATTCTGGAATCCATATCGATTACAATGCAATTTATTATTATACTGTTCTTTTGAAACATAATCAAGACTGAATTATATGTAAATTTATAAAAATATCAGTTAATTGTTACTTTGATTAAGAATTGTTACATATGCGTATTATTCAAGAGTAGATATAAAAAGGTCCGAATCGGAGCAATCCAATGCGGTTGGATCGGACGTAGACTTGTAATCGATATTATGTTAAAGACAAACTAATGGATACATTGTAGCAATGCTGGCCTGCTATTTTAGTCCTTAGGAATGGTACATACATTTAACCGATGATTATGCTATGGTGTATCCTACTGAGCTACCATTATATGTTGTAGGACACAGTTAGTTTATCATGGTGAATTCGTCAGTAATGAACTACTGTGGTTTCATTGAGATCGACCTGATAGAACTAGCATTGGGGCTACTAGTTCTTACAATAATCCCTTTTATCCCTCGTTTAAGGAGTATCACGAGCTTTACAAATTTAGTTTTTTGATCACAAATATTTTTATAATAATTAGTAAAAAAATACAGTGACAGCTAAATGCTAATATTTATATGAAACTTGGTTTGGTACATATATGACTATTGCAATCAATTTAATTATGTATGACTACTCCATATAGAGCCTGCCTGAAAATAACGTAAACAAATAACATCTTATATAATAATGAAAGGAAATTCTCAATAAAACCGGTTTCTTTCTACATACGAATATTGCGTACTACTTTCCTTGATTCCACATCAATTTAAATTATGCGTTATGCGTTGTATAGATTATAGAAATGTTGTATTTACTATGATAATTATTTTATGAGATCCCAATATATCGACTCTATTATAAATGTCCTGGTCATGGGTTGAATGAAGATGGCAGTGGATTAAACAATTATTACGAGCTGACAATCTGTCTATCCTCTCTCTAGTATTTTGTAAATCATCACCACTAATAATTGTTTGCCATTCAAACGAAATATTCAAGTGTTTGCTCTTGAATATTCCGTTTATGTATAATGTGTATAGATATAAACAACTGTGAAAAAAGTCTGGGTATAAGACAACTGATATAAATATATAAAGATATAGTTTTTTTTGTAAACACATACATAATATACATAGAAAACTCCAAGACCGATAAAAGCAATATAACTCATGAATACAAATGTTTGCACTGTGCGAGGAATCGAACCCGCGATCGGAAGTAAAGCGTTGTGCCAAACCTCTTTCTAGAGGTTTGGCACATGTTCGATGCTCATCGAGGCCGACATTTGAATTAAAGAATTTGATTATTTGTATTAGTACATTTGTTTTCTATGTAATTTCGAAAAATAATGTGCGGAAGGATTTTATTCAGTATTGAAAACTCTACTATAAAGATAAAATAGTGTTTGTTTTTTGTGGAACAAGATAATCAGTAATGGAATTAATCTTTGCAGATCCGATGTCCTCTCGTAGAGTTGTCTTGTATAATGGTGGATGGTCATGCGGAATGGCATGACGAATCTGTGAAGGGGACCTCTGTCGACTTGGTGAAATATCGGCTGCCCCATCCTCGCTACATACGTAGCCATCTGCCTTGGGATCTGTTACCGCTTGACATACAAAGAGAAGATGGTTCTGCGAAGCCCAAGGTAAAGCAAACACTTTTCTATAATGTAAACTAATATTTTTTATGTAGTTATTGTTTATGTTAAATTACTATAACTAATGACCCACCTCAGATTCGCATCGATGCAATTGTATGCAGAGATCTTAGATTTTTTTTGCTAATGACGGCCTACTTGAGAAGAGTATAATAATAATAATAATAACATGATGTCGTAGTGCTATTTATGTATACAGTCGACAGTTACCATTTGCCATCAAATGGACCATTAGTTTGTATGCAATTCTAGTTAGATAAAAATAAAGTAGTAGACCAATTGTTCTATTCAGTACATCCTAAATTATCTTTATCAACAGATCATATACACATCCCGCAACCCTAAGGATATGGTGGTCTCGTATTTCCACTATTGTACCTTAGTCCATGGATTGAAAGGTACCTTCGAAGAGTTCTGCGACCTGTTCATGCGGGACCGCGCCCCATTCGGTCCAGTTTGGAATCATATTCTTGGTATGTTTTATGGTATCTATATGATGATAGAATTACAAAAATGTTTCCGCTTATATTAGGTCCTAGGTTCAATAATGTGTTTGGTATGTTCTTCTACATGAAGCGAATATTTCAAAAACTGATTACTAAGATAATTTTTCATATTTAAGTCTATACTAGTTTGTTACTGTATATGTATTATATTGTTTAATTGCTAAAGAATATTTATTTTTCTATGTTTGGTCATGACTGAGTGAGGTAATTGATTACTATATCTTATTTTTTTCTTTTCTCAGGTTTCTGGAACAGACGCCATGATCCTAACTTGCTCTTCATCAAGTTTGAAGAAATGAAACGGGACTTACCTTCCGTAATAAGGAAGACGGCACATTTCCTCGGCAAAACCATGTCTGACATGGAAGTTGAGAAATTGTGCGATCATCTCTCATTCCAAAATATGAAAAGTAATAGAGCTGTCAATTTAGAAGCTATCTTGGAGAAATCATTTGGCAAAAGCTATTTGGAACAAACTGATTTGAGATTTATCAGGAAAGGGGAGATTGGAGATTGGAAGAATTACATGTCGGATGATTTGTCTAGAAGGTTCGATGAGTGGGCAGAACAACATTTGAAGGGTACTGAGTTAAGTTTTGAGTAATGTGGTTTAGGTCAATTACATGTATGTTATTATGTAAGATTGCTTTAATTTTTTATAATTACTATAATTATGTTGTTTTTTTTTTAATATGGACTGTTTTTGTAAAGTTATTTGACTATTATATTAAAATGTTGTAAATATGTATAACGTCTTTTACTTACTCTCTTTAATTTTAGACAGTGTAATGTAACTTTTTGTATAGTTATTATTATTAATTAATAATAACTACATACATAAAATTTATATTAAGAGCTAAAATTGGCCAAACTTATTTGTAGTATTCTGCTATTTTCTACACGAATATACATACAAATGAAATCCTATAATATTTTGACGCTCTTTATTGTATTGTGTGTCTCTTTCAACATTTTTTTTTCGTTTTACTTTGCAATAAGAATTCTAAACATACAAGCAAATACTAGTTTTACATGCTACGATCATATTTGTTTTATCGAAATCTACTGAATTTGGGTACTCACTGTAAAACTTATTTTTTTTTATAGGGTTTGTAAAAAATACCAAGACTTAATTATATTTTTTATTTCCACATAAGTGATATTCACAACTTTGGCAATAAAATAATAAATACCAATAGGGCTCGTGTTAACGAGATAAATTCGGCGTTAAAGAAATAATTTCATTGTAGGTACAAACCTATGTTTACATAAAATACTATAAGTATTTAAATATATCTACTATTATAATGTCAATGCACATATTAATTTACCTTATATATATATATATATCCTACAAAAAGTAGTAGGTAATATCGTAAAACAAATACATAACTATTGAATATTTAAGCAGTACAATCACATCCTTTCCACCTTTGTAAAGGTGTCGAAAAATATTTATCATAGACAGGGTGGAAAAAACCTGTGAATCAGGAAGGAAGTGAATATTTCACGTTCTCTAAAATCATTACTCAATGTCAATTTCGTACTTACAATATACCTAAGTGGATAGTACTTACATTTATATGTATTGATGGTTGAATTTTCAGTTTAGATAAATTTTTGACCAATCAGTTAGTGCTGTTCGTGCTTTTAAATACAAAACAATGATACTATCTATCTTCAATACACCTTTTTATGACTAACTCGTTTTTTCCATCCTGTATAATAAATCAATTAATTATTACACAAATGGATCAAGACGTTCTTTTAGATTTCTAGTGTCCAAAATGTGCGTGATATGAACGCTTGGAATACTGTCTGTACATATTAATAATCAACAATGAATGCCACAAGTATATTTACAACAATTTAATAAATAAAAATAAGTAGTACTTATATTACATAACGTTTAATCTCAAAACGACTAGATAAAAATATCGCCTAATTGACTCACAACACTCAAATAACTTTGTAGTTTACAATCAGCTGACAATACTATGATTAATTAAAATGTTAATATTAGCTTAAATAGTTGTGCTAAAATTATTGCGCCTATATAATATATCAAGTTTAAAGAAATAAGTGTGCTGCATTCGCTTTTCAGATAGGTATCTAAGAAAAATAACAAAAATATGCAAATAATTGTAACATAACTATTAAATTTCGGACATATTCCTGGTTTAGATAGCGCTTACATTTATGCGTTACAATTATATATAAATACAAATTACATTATAAATTTATTGACTTATTTCCTTCCTAAAGAATTTTATCAGAATACACCATAAGAAAAATTTATTAAAGAAGGTTATAAAAGTTTTAATAACTCTTTCGATTATCCCTTTTCGCTTTTCAAAATCTATTCGAAATTTAAACAAACAAAACAGTCTCGAAATTGAAATCACATAAATATATATATATATATATGTAGCTATATTTTGACTAAAAACAAAAAAGTTTTAATCAGGAAGTCCTAGACAGTACTTTAAAAACTAGAAAGACGAACTTCGTTTCAGGAAATATGGATAAGTCGAATCAGGAAAAGCGTGTTCCGGATAACGTGTGCGGTGAGCAGTCGTGTTCAACCGGCATAACAGTTGCGTCTACGGAACATTGTCGTGTTTGTTATTCTAGCACATATGTATTTTCTTTTATAGACGATAGTAGAATGGTACATTTGGGAAATTTCATCGCGAATTAACAACTATGATTTCCAGCAGATGAATACTTGAAGGTCAACCAGACGTAGCATATTGATAGCAATGGAATAACTTACTGTAATAATCTCTTCTCCTCAATACACATGTATTAAGTAGTTTCATGTTATAAGCTGGAGTTAGGTCCATGTTATAAAGATAGTTTTTAATACGAACGTGACTAAGGGACCGAAAAAAGATAAAAGTACGAGTAATTCAGATATAGTAGCCGATACGGACAACGTCACGTTTGTAACGTGACTTACTGTGGAGATCCAAAATAAATATATAATGCAAGATAAAAGTTGATATATATATCTATATATAAATATTAATTTAAAATGGATGGCGAGCCTACTATCGTGTCTCAGATGAATTTTTGTTTCTACCAGCTAGATTTAGAAATTCACGAAGGTCTCGTATCAGATTGCATTTATTGCACATATTAAATACGGATTTTTAATAAATAAATAAACCTGGACAATTAACACGGCGCCATGTAGTCCCACGGTAAGCAGAACTTGTATTATGGGTACTAGATAACTGATATAAAAACTCAGATATTTTTTTGTAAATACATACATAATATACAAAGACAACACCCAGAATGATACAAAAAATCATACTAATAAAATACAAATTTTTCATAAATAATTGAACTTGCGACCATCGGAAGTAAAGCAGTGTACTAAACCGCTAGACTGGTTAGCCCTGATTATTATAATGATTGATATATTAAATGATGCTCGCTGATATATTATATTATATGTTTTTTTATGAAGTGATAAAATAAATGATTTGCTTATGAAATGAGCCTGGCAAGGAGAAAGGCAGTGTGGTAACTTCACGCGTGCCTATCAAGGGTGATGACCTCCAGAGTGAAAGAGAATTAAGGTCGAACTGCCGCTGGAGATTACTTGTGCTGTTGTTACGAAGTCGACACTTTCTAAAAAGCTTGAGGAGAAATGGTATTGCTACAGACGAATGTAAAGTTCTGTAAAGCTAGAGGCAGGGTACAAAACAACAGGGTAAGGAATATCTGTTACAAATGTGTATTATATGTGTATATAAATAATTATTTCAAAATAAATTCAACATAAATGTGTCATAAATAAGTTTACAGAGGAAACAGGGGCGTAGTAAAATCTAGGCAACCTAGGCACTTGCCTAGAAGCCGAACTTTTTAAACCTACGAAACGCATGTTATACATATGTGTCTTGATTAAAAAAAGACGGAATTACAATGTTGCCCAGGGCCCACTTTGCCCCTAGTCCGCCAGTTGGAATACAATATGTCAGTATCCCGCTTTTACAGTTGTTTGCTATAATAATTTCATTCAAAACAAATGTGTACTCAAAACTGTAGCAATAAGTTATGATTTTGTGAAAAAAAATACATGAAAGTATTTTTTTTTATTCACTTATTACGAACTTATCAACTCTAGGATATTGTAAGAGAAGGACGAAGTATATGCCGCAAAAAGTAAAATATCGTAGCATTGGTTGTCAGGCCCGTGTGATTATTGTGAACCCAAACTCTGGTCTTATGAAGAGTAGCCTGATATAGCATTGTTTATTATCCAGTACACGGCAACCATTGTTAGGTTTTTTATATTGATTGCATTTGTTCGTCTTAATAGCGATCAATTAAGTTACATACCAAAGAAAAACTTTTTGAACATAATGAGCCCGAAACGATTTCAGCATGTCTGCATTTGCGCAAAGCAACAAAATGTAAAACGAAATATATATCTTTTTGACCTACTAAGTTGTACATAGTACAATATCTCGAAACGAAAGTTCGTCGTAGGTATGGCCGCAAGGCAGTTGAGAATGATTCATGCAGTTATCTGAACTTAGAAGATCGTGCGGGGAAAAAATATTTAACAAAGCTAGACTTGAATGAGGTACTTACAAAAGCAGAAAATAAAGTAAATCACTTGAGATAATACTGTACAACATTATGTTCGATATCGATTTCTTTAAAATTATTTATCTAAAATATATTACAATATAATTATTTCACAAAACTTCTGTACCTTTGTTTAGCCGCTCTGTCATCATATAAAGTTTTTCAATTTAGCGTATCACCAAGGGAGGACTGATAGACAAAATATCATTTTCAATGTTTCATTTACTGTTGCATTGTGTAGTGTTACAACCTCCATGATTATGGATAAACAGAAAAGCAGCGGGAAGATGATATTCCAATGATTATCTAACTTTTACGTGTAAATAATGCCCGCCTCAAAATTAAGAAAGTATATTTATTACCTATGTTAAATGTAGAAATAGTACTATTTACGAATTTATTCCTAAATCGAGATACTATAAAATTTACGTAATTCGAAATAATATTTTCATTAAGTACTAAGTAAAGCTGGTGTTGATGTAATGTGATTAACACTTATTCTATATAAACATTTGAAAAAGTATTTCCTAAATATACTTACATTAAAATCAGTTATAGACTAATTATCATGTAAAAATATAATCTACAAGAAAAATATCGTTTAACTTTGACTAAAAAAAATCTATCAAATGATTATTTAAAAACATTCCTCTACTTTTTTTTTACAATTATCTAGCACCACTGTTACACAGTGTCAATTTTTCTTGATATATTAGATATTCTATTATAATTTATTTCTATTGTCGTTGAATAAAGCTCATAATGTGATTTATATTATTATTCATTGATATTCTTATAATCTTTGGGATGCATACACTGAGATCTGTAATCAATAATACTTATAAATAAAATGTTATACAACAATGTATAAGTTACTCTATATAAATCTATATTATAACTATCAATACTTGAACAATTGTATAATTCTGTTGTATCTACCACATAGTAATACTGTATAAACTCTATGCTGAATTATTATTTTTGTATGAAGAGACAGAATAGAAATTAAATTTAGGAAGGGCAACTGAAATATTACATTATGTGAGCATTCATTATGCACGAAGTAACATGTCAATGTATTTATTGATGAAATAAATAAATGTAAAATAGTTTTAAACATTATCTGAATTGCAACTAGATATATAAATAGACAACATCATATATATATATACCAATACCAACCTATTAATTATATAGTGGAACCATGATCGCTATCCAACGAGGACTTGCTCATTTGATTAAGCTAACTCTAATTAACACCCCATACGCAATGAGACTAGAAAAATGATTTTTATTTATGTGATTGCATAGAAGTGTATTTTGAAATGAGTGTGTTAACTAAGTCTTATATTTGAGACCATACACTTAAACAATACTGGTAATAATGTTTTTACAATTGATGCTTAATTATAAAACAATTGTAATAACCCTTTTAACACTGTCCAGTAAAATATTTTATAAATAAAAAAATCTAGATAATATCTAATTATAAAAAATAATTCCATGTGAATTAAAATTATATCTTTGGTATCCATCATATTTATATAGTTAGGTACAAGACAAACATAATTATGTGCCCATTTAAAAATACACGAATTTTATTAGAATCCTTTTTGTACTTACGTATTTTTCTGTGAGAATCTTTCTTTAAATCGTATTTAAGATATGATAGAATTGTTGGAAAGATAACCGTTTGTTAATGTACATATACCTAATACAAAGTATCTATATAATTGTATATTTCACTTATTAAAGTCTATCTGTGTACATAAACAAATTATATATTAATAGAGAACGTAATTAGTAGCAACATATCAATTGAGGAAAATGAAACATACAATGAAGAATCTCAAATATAAACATCTTAAATAAGATGGCAACTCGAATTACTAGATTTATGTCGAACATGAGGATTGCCAAATGCACCGCAACACTGATGATGGTTTACATTCTTCGAATGATGATGTCCATGAGGCTGAACATTACTTTGTAATGATTGGGTCTTCTCTTTAATTGAATCCTTTGATGGTTTGTGAGAACAGCTTTTTAAATGACCCGGAGCTATTTTGGCTTTAAATCTACTCACTTTACCCGGTTTTGAATGATTTGGTTCAGCGATGGTTTCTGATATGGTGCAGATGTGAACATCTTGGGCTACTTCTCCATGGGCATCTTGATACTCTGTGTCAGTTTCTGTATGCAATATAGATTCATTAATAGGACAGTTAATCAGAAATATTCCTTTATTGCATACTAGCTGCTCGCCCCGGCTTCATACGGGTGTACATGTATTATACATAAATTGTCTTTAAGACTCACTCTATCTATAAAAAAACGTTTCAAAATCCGTTGCGTAGTTTTAAAGATTTAAGCAAACATAGGGACGGACAGACAGCGACAGCGAATTTGTTTTATACTATGTAATGATAAAAAGATTTAAATAACTTTTTTTCTGGATTAATATTATATAGATAAGATGACTGGATTATTAAATTCTCTCACCAATCTCTTCTCTGCATTGACTGGGTGATATCGAGGAGCTGGTATCAGGCCGGAGCGTGGAACATGAGTCGGTTGCAGGCGGCACTATGTGGCCACACTATAAAGAAATTTTTAATAAAGTTCAATATCTAATATAACTAGCTAGTTCTTGATTCTCCAAATTCCTTTCTAAATACTCCTGCATGAGTCAAGAAAGAACTTGCTTTAATCCACATTTTACCAGACAGAACAGAATATTCCATTGAAAACAAATATATAACGCATCTTCTAACATACCTTTTAGATCTATTGTGCTCGGTACTCTGTATTAAAATTAAATTCAGCATTAAAAATAAATAAAACGCAAAAAATAAAAGAAAAGCGCTGCAAAATATAATTTTCTTTCTGGTATTTTATTATCGTTGTTGACACTTTTTAAATGTAGTTAAAAATAAAAATTGTTTTTTCAAAATTAAAATTATTATTAAAAATAAATTTTTCTGTATCGAATATTCCAAATAAAAATTTTGGAAGAATAACCAACAGAATGTGACGGTCATATAAAATCTATTATGTCAAAATAGTTCTCTGTTTTCGGACTACAATTTTTTTTTATTTATTTATTCTCTGTCTGCTTTTGGCTGCATGCTTTACAGCTTCACTAATCGATAGGCGGTGCCTGCAGATAGTACTTCAAACCCGCAGAATTGAGTTTATGGAGCGACTGAAAGCCAACTCCTGCCTGACAGATAAGACTTTTGTCTGAGGGCACCGCTCGGAGTTCAAACCTCAGCTCAGGCCGTCATAATTTCGATTCTCGTTTAAAGGGGACGGCGGATTGATCGGGAGTCAAAATAATATAATATTGATTGTTGTTGTACTGTAATTTTCTATTTAGAACTTACCACCTTCTCTATACAGCTTTCTGGTTCTCGTTCTTTGAAAACAGGCGCGGTCTCAACTCTGCAAGGGGATGGTGAACTGTAACTTAAAATTTACAACATACTATAAAAAGTGTAACTCACTATTATTGTAATTATGGAATACCTATATCTAACAAACTAAGAAATTATATTTCGAGTATTACCACAATGACGAATTATAACTGACGAGCGTTTTCGTTGGGTCGTTGTCCACGTCAGTCCAAGTACCAGCGAATCCTGTTGAATTTGATCTTGTATCTGAAATTTTGATAAAATGAAAATATTGTACTATTATAGATATTCCTATCAAGATTTCAAATAATATGATTATTAGACTTTAGATTATTTTATTTTCAATTTTTAGTCTGTTATCTCTATACCAGTATAGATGATCTGTTTTTTATTTATTTAAACCAAATTGTATTAACTGAGACAATGTTTAAGAGAAGATTTTTTTTGGTAGCCTAACTAATCAGAACGAAATAAAATACTAATACCTAATAATATTCTCGGATAATTTACATGCGCCGCATGTGTTATGGGTACCTACTAGACAACTAATATACTAAAATATTAAAAACCATTTTTTTGTAAAAGCATACATTATATACATAGAAAATATCCAGACCAATACAATTATAGCCATGAATATAAATGTTTGTACAGAACGAGGAATTAAACCCGCGATCATAAGAGCTAAGGCGTGCTAGACCACTGGCGTCGTCAAATGAAAACAAATAATAATATGATTATGGAAGTAATGAACATATAGAAAAACTCAAGTAAATTTGGAGTATGAAATAAATTTGGAGTTAAAGATGTAATTCGCGTTTCATTAATTCTGTCTACATTTAGCAATAAAAATACACGCATGTTTTACTAACATACCTCTTTCTTTATCTGTTCTATTAGGTGAGTTTGCTATACTCCTCCTAGCTACATCTTGAAAAGTGACAGGAGAATACATCCTTCTCTCTTCTACTGGTGACATTACTATAGGTGCTGGAGTACTTGACCTAACTTGGCTCTTGACAATAGGCGTTGACGGTTGAACAGTCATCAAATTTCCAGGGCTATTAACTAGCGAATTAGATCCGGAAGTTACAGAATTAGGCAGGTGTTGATAGGTTTCTTTATTATTCATTTGTTGAGCAGAATATTCAGCAATGCTATCGCGAATATCGGCAGCTCTTTCCCATTCTAATTCGGTGCCAGGTGGTAGTTGTGGAGATATGACCTTTGTTAAAGATGGTCTGGATTCTCGCCCTTCTAGCCAGTAAGTTTTCATTGAACCTGTAATTATTTCGGTACAAATTTTATAACATATGTCATGTCTGTCTCTGTAATATAGTATTATATATAAAATATGTTAATAATGAACGAGCACTCATTGTGATATATTGCAGTACTTATAACATTTATTTTGTCATATTATCAAATATTATATTGTAATCATATAAAATAAAAGCATACTGAAAAAAATATTAGTGTTTATATTTTTATAATTAAATATAATAAAATGAATCCTACATGTTACACGTGTTCTTTAAAATGCATTGTATATAATAATAATACATTAGAAACGGTGTTATTATCATACTTCATCACATGTGAAAACTGAATGGTGTCTTAAAATTTATTACTAACCACTTATCTTGAAACCAATAAATTACCTTTGCCTTTAACTTGTATTTCTCCCCTTTCTGTAACCATATACGAAGGTGACAGTAGTTCCCTTGTGGTCTGCGAGATGTGAATCCTCATGGCTTCAGAGGTAGATTCCATGCGAGATGCTGTATTAACCGAGTCTCCAAAAAGACAGTAACGTGGCATTTTTAATCCTACAATGCCAGCCACTACTGCTCCTGAGTGGACACCCACTCTGATTGATAAATGAGATCCTGGAAAACGTTCATTCCAGCTGTTAGTGTTAAAAAGTGATTAAATTTGAAGTTGAAACTTGTTAAATATAATTTTATATGGCAACAGTTATTTCACTAGGTCAATTTAGTTTTCTTATAATGGCCACACTTAAAACTGTATAACAGAGAGGGCGCTATATAGGTCTCTCTCTCTCTGCTGCGCCGTCGTAGAAATATGTTCTTATATTGTCGTGCTATAATAAAAAATTAAATAACGTATTATTTACAACCCAGACTGTTATATTCTTTTATAAAACCCTTCAGGTTATGGGCCCAGCACAAATACAAATAAATTCGTTTTTGGGAACCTCGGTAAAGAGGCATTACAAAGTTGAACCACGCGGTCAATATCGGCGTGTCGGCGGTCAAGTCGAATCGTTTTACAATGGACACCACTGCAATATATCAAGCAAATTCTAGCAGCATCCAATTGCAAGGGGCTTCAAATTGAAGTTCCAAGTAGATTTTATTAAAATCCATGGAACATCATCGATGGAAACACGTGTCTGAGGACAATGATAAATCAATCCGGATATAAATGAACAAAAGCCAAAATGCTAGACAGTAACCAGATTGGTTATGTTACATTTTTAAGCGCTCCAGATACAATGCCAGCCAACAAAAATTTTATAACATAAAATATAACGATGAAGATATGTCATCATACTTGGCTAAAATTGAAGACTTGACAAATCCAAATCGGAGGTGAAATTTCAGAAAATATGAATAACTAAAATAATATCATCACTGTTACAGGCATTTCATATCAGCTTGGGACTCCGTACCAGTATCCGAGAGGAAATTATCAACATTAACAGCAAGATTGTTAATAGAGGAAAATAGGAATAATGAACATAAAAAAGAAGAAAATGAAACACTACACATAGCCTTACCAACACAAAGTAAAAATACTAGAAGATGTTTTCGATGTAATAAATTAGGACATTACAAGTCGGAATGTCATGCAAAACTGACAAGTAATAAAAATATAAATTACAATACCAATACAAAATATTGTAAAATTTGTAATAAACAGGGTCATTATTGTTGGTACACTGATAAAAATGCATTTTTTATAACTGCATTGTCAACTGTAACAGAAAGCCAAGATGTATGGTACTTAGATAGTGGGGCATCAGAACACATGTGTATAAATAAAACATATTTTACTGAATATAAAAGCTTGTCAATTCAAAAAAGGATAGTTATTGGAGATGGAACAATAATACACGCCCAAGGTTATGGTACAGTACATTTACAAGTATAATGGTTACCAATGTAATATAATTTTTATATGTACTTAATATATTGAATGCAGCTCTTGTCAAAGGCTATGTCACAAGGAGAGTTCAGTTCATAAGAAATAATAAAGTATGTGCACACACAGAGTTGTACATTATGCAATAAAGAATGAACTAACTTTCAAGACCATAAAAAAGACATCAAATTAACTATGAACAAGGTATGATTTCACTAAGTTCGTTTAGATATTTACACATGGACATTGCTTATAAAATTTATAGGGTGCAACCTTATAAAATATATATTATAATTTGTTTTAAGAATACAATGAAAATTTTAATACTATAATTAAATTTACAGATAATATGTGTCATACAGTCCTGAACAAAATAGGGCTGAAAGAGAAATTAGAACCATAGTGGAATCAGAACCATGCTGGCATAAATAAAGAATTCAGGCAATATCCGTTTTTCGATTTATCGAGAGGATTTTTAGGCTATAATATTTTATATTGAGACATTCACATTTGCAATAAAGAATGAACTAGCTTTTAAGATGGACCGGATGATTTCACTAAGTTCGTAGATATTTTCTTATAATTTGGAAAAAAATATATATTATATTTTAATAACAGATAATATCGGTATCCTCATATAAAATTCAGGCAATATCCGTTTTTCGTATCGAGGGATTTTTAATATACTTTAGAGACGCTGTTCAAAGCGTTTAGATCTGGAAAATAATTTATATTTTAATACAACTTACCCGTACTAGGGTCTTTCAAGTCCGTGATTGCATCCACCATATCAAGCGCCATATCGCATACTTTTTCAGCATGATTATCTTCCTTTTCTGGTGCTCCTGATACTACCATGTACGCGTCTCCTATCGTTTCCACCTGAACATGTGATTTAGCAATAGCACAGAAAACATAATATTGCATAGTAAGGTCTTTATATAACCTAGCTTTAACCCAACATAGTTGACAAATTATCTGTAGATCTTTCACATACTCTACATTTTAGTCATTTCAAAACGATACTTGCATATTGGCTATTGAATTAATACTTTATATAAGTAACTTTTTTAGTATTTAAGACATCAATACCTTATAAACTCTGTTCCTCTCAGTGAGCGTGTCGAAGATCGAGTACATTGCATTCAACATGGAGACAACTTCCATCGGGGTTATGCGGGAACAGATCTCCGTGAAGGTGACGACATCGGAGAACAGGATGGATACGCTGTCGAACATCTGCGGTTGTATGGACACTATCGTAACCACTTAGCAATTAAATCTTTGTCATTGCATTTTTGACTGTAGAGCATGTGAGATACCCATAAGAGGGGCATAATTTTAACTTATGAGATGGTAAGAGGCAGAGTATAAAGTTTTTCTTCTCTTACATATATTACGACTTGTAAATACTGATAGTATCTTATTTAGGTGTAGATTATATTATTATAGATAGATATTTGTTTATTTCTGAGATCTCATCTGCTTTTGGTTCGCGTTATTAGTTTGAAGAAATATGTCGACATTCAGTTCAAAGATGATTTTGGTAATAATTTACATTTATCGAGGTATTCGACTGAGATAA
This sequence comes from Achroia grisella, assembly GCF_030625045.1. Classification (NCBI taxonomy): domain Eukaryota; kingdom Metazoa; phylum Arthropoda; class Insecta; order Lepidoptera; family Pyralidae; genus Achroia; species Achroia grisella. The sequence goes on along the minus strand of NW_026712657.1, from coordinate 35,184 downwards.
AATATTTTAGTAAATAACGCTCTATCGTTTAAAATACGTTATCATTATCGTTATTAAATACGAATATTATTTTTTATAAAACAATCAGAAAACAAGAGTCGCAGATAATAATCTATACATATAAATAAAATTGGCGTGTTTGTTTGTAATATTGAAATAACCGTTTTTTACTACATGCATATGAATATATATACGGTACATATACCAAAATAACAATTTTTATAATTTTTGTCTGTCTGTCTGTCGGTCTGTTTGTTCCGGCTAATCTCTGAAATGGCTGGACCGATTTGGACGGGACTTTTTTTGGCAGTTAGCTGATGTAATAAGGAGTAATTTAGGCTACTTATATTTTAGAAAAATAAAGTTATAAACAACGCGGACGAAGTCGCGGGAACAGCTAGTAGTAAATATAAATAGATAAGGAAGATTTTATTTTGAAGAAACAATACTCTGGAACCACTGCACTGATTTTAGAAATTATTTCATTACTTGAAAAAGGCATTATTTCAAAATGACTTAGGCTGTATATATTTATATTATGTTAATATTTTTAAATAGGCATAACAGTCATTGTCTTTGTATTAAATTTTGTTGAAGCTTAGTTGTAGGATTTTGTTACAATGTTATCCTTACTATTTACTAAGGATAACCGTGGTACATTGTGATGTGGTTAACAGTAGGCACCATTTTGTACATATATAATTATAATGAAGCATTCTATGATGATGAACAAAGTAACCCTTATAGTCTATTCCTCAATACATAAAAAGAATCATAAGAAATACATGGAAACAAATATACCAATACAAATAATTGAATCCAAAATGACGGCCTCGATGTTCTAGCAGTTAACCGCTGCACATCGCCATAGTTCCGATGGTCGCGGTTACGATTCCTCGCACTGTGTAAACATTTGTTAACGACTATTAATGTTTGGATGTACATCAATATATATAACACCCCGACACATACAAATATTTATAAAAACAATATATGTAAGTATTTATAACAGTTGCCTAGTATATACCTAGTTATATACCCATAACACAAGATCTACTTAGCTTGGGACTAGATGCAGCTGTGTGAGTATGAGAATCGAATCCGCAACCATTGGAAGTAAGATGAATTACTCATTTATTTCATGAACAATTTTTTTTGTTTATTTATTGATACACAAACGAAGCAAAAGATTACCATAATAATTTTACCTATCTCACTGAAATACCTGGCATGAAGATATTTAAACCACCACTTAAAACACCACTAAAATATCTAGTCTTGAATTTATTTTAATTCTCTCAACAGTTTATATAAACTTATTATTAGGTAGGTACACATAGTTAAGTCGCTCTGTATCCGTCTAGTCACGTCTATTGTGTTAGATTTTATTAAAGGACATTAAAGGGTTTATTGAATGGGGGTACTTATGATGAGTTTCGTAGTATTAAGATTCAGTAGTTCATTTATCAGCATATGATAAGAGACACATTCGAATGTGTAATTACAATAATAGTTGATTATTGCAATTCTTGTTACAATACATTTAAATTATTAAACATTCAAGGATCGTAATCTTTATAGCCAATATTAATAAAGATTTTAAACGGTAGTTCATAAATTTAAATATATTATCTCCGATCTCTCTCTAAATATATTACCGTACAAAATCAGTTAGATTTTGAAGTTACACTTTGTACAAAATCGGTATCTCGCTCAGATCAAACGATTTTCTAAATATACAAAATCTCATTAATATCCGGCGTCGACCCTTCACCCTTATAAATACCATCGAATTACTAATTGATTTCATTTTGAAACGTAAATTATTATTGTAGCCTATGGACGACTGAAACACCGGGGGAGTCAAGTGTCTTGCCAATCCTAACCTACATCCTAAAACCTTATAAATCCCAAAAAACTTGTTGGAAAATCACATAAAGTAGTCTCTAGAAAAAACCTCGGCAGGTAGTTTATTTCATAATCTCAGTATGCGTTAGAAGAAATTTCTTTAAAACCTGGTTATGCGATAATGACGAATAGTTCAACTACTAACAATATGAATAAAGATATCATTAATGGCGAATCATTAAGCTAATAACTTACCTCACAGGTGTCTATAGGATTCTCCCCATTCCGCAACCTATCTGCAACTTGTTTGGGTATCATTTGGTACAAGAGTTCATCGGTTCTTTTCATCTCCTCGTCAAGCTTTCTCATGGATTCTTCGAGTTTCTTGCTCTTCTGTTGTTCCTGGTCTAATGCTAATTTCAACTCTACTGATTGTTGAGTACCAGCTAGCATGAGATCTCTGAAATATATCCCCAAAATCAATAAAATATAGTGCTTTGTTTGCTACTGCTGTTTATACAAAATGGTAGAAAGATATGTTAATGACCATACAACCACGGCTACATCTCTAAGAGGTGATCTATGAACGAAAAGTTTATATAGATGAAGACTTTTTTATTCTCATTAAATGTTGGAATATAATTGTTATATTGTATTAATTTATTTGTACTAAGTAGTATTATACATAATAATATAACTAAAATACCTGCTAAAGTCGTGCATTGATAAATCATTAATATAAAGACCAGTTGACACGAGCGCTGATAGATCTGGCATCACTGGTGTCCCGAGGTACATCATCAGCCGCCAGTTGTCCATGTAGATCATCTGACCTGGTCATATATTAATAAAAAATATCATTTAATGTCTTTACAATAAATGATCATGTTGTTCTTAATTTATATCTACATATATAACAGTGAATCCCCATTTTCCTTGGTTATGTCATAACTTGAGAACGACTTAATAATTTCTTTCTTCTATTTCTTTTTTCTATTTCTGTTCTTATAGTACGAAAATTTAAGGAAATTGGTCAGGAACATTCTGAAAACTTAACGATTACTTTACGCGTTTGACAGTTTGCAGTTCGCATTTAAAATTATTATATGTAAGTAGATTTAAAATTTCAATTTATTTGTTGTTCTTTTACTACATTGATGTTTAAGTAGCTCTTACTCTCTTATATCTCGTATGAACAAGTCACATATGTACAGATAATAGGAACATATTATACATAAATATACTGTATTCTTAAATTTATAATATTGTGAAGCGAAATAAAATATTAGCACTTCAATCATCAGAGAATTTTGTTACTTGAAAATCTTCTGTAACATTATTCATAAATTCAAAGGAGTCGCCAGATCAATATTTAATCGACACTATTTTAAAAAATCTACGTGCACCAGTCGATAGCTGATTAGACAAAACATCCGAAGCGAATGGGAACAATATAAAATCACAGTTTATTCTGATTTCCTAAAAGATCTAGGTCGCACAACAATTATAAACACGATTCAAATAATAAACAAATTGCAAACACGATAAAACACAACATTTATAGAGCAAAATTACAAAGGGGTTGCATTTTGCATATTGTCTTAAAAATCGGCGTAAGTTACTTTAGGAAAACAAATATTTTTGTTAATGTAAATAACGTTAACAAAAATATTTTTTAAATTAGTGTAATGTGTAAAAATCTCACAACTATCACAAGTACATATATAGGGAGATATAGGTTAAAATTCCTGAAGATTTTATTGTTGAAAACATTTTTTTAGTTATTTAAGCCACAGATAACATAATATTACATACTAATAAAGGCTTACGTAACTAAAAAAATATTATAAAATATTCCTACATAAAAATAAAACATTCCTATATATAAGGCTGCCCATTCATGGATATATGGAATACACAAATTGGAGAATAAGTAATCGATTGAATAGTGTATCTGCGACTGTAAATTGTGTTAGAGTTCATACTTACTTCAATGAAATTCCACGTTTTTTAAATTTGCATTTGCTTGTCTGGTATTTCAAATTAAAGTCACTGAATGGTGGCTGTTTTGCAGTTAGGATTATTCTTATTCGTCTATGACTTGGTGTTGAATGTGGGACCTGTGTTTATATTGAATCGTAAATTTTCACAAATGTTTTCGTGCATGTTTCATGACAAACAAAACTTGCAATCGATCTATCCACTGAAGCACTTATCGTTTTGAAACAATCTGTTTTGCATCATGGTACACCGCCTAAAATAATTATTCAACTTAATAAAATCAAATTTTCACATGTGCTACAAACAAAATTTCCAAATTATTATCTAATTATTGTAAGACATATAAGTCAATCTAGTTTATTTCCCTCTATTCTCCTCATTTGGTGATTGTACTTAGACATTTTAAATGGAAATATTCTAGAATGTGGCGGGTAAAGAGGAGAGGTTTTTAATTTAACAAATAGTAGGAGATTTTATAAGTGTCAATGAGCTATTAATAACAAAATGACGGAAATTTAAACAGTGACTACTGGCACTTTACACATTTCTCTAGGCAATTTGGATTAATATTGTATTAGTAGTCATGTATGAATATTTGTTGAATAAAGGAAAGTACTTCTATATTCACCTACCGCCATTTTATTATCCACGCCCGTATCATTTTACGAGAGTTATAAAAACACAGTGGTTAAAATGAATGAAATTAATTTCGAAATATGTTCATACATACCCAATTTCTAATAATAATTTAATATTATTAGTACTTTTTCTAATACAATGATAATTATTATGACAACCATGTGCATGTGTAACTAAGAATAAATACTACGGTGTAATATACTAATAATCTAAGACATATTATACTATTGGTGTATATAATATAGTGTATCTGCGATTGTAATTTGTGTTAGAGTTCATAATTACTTCAATGAAATTCGCATTTTGCATGTCTGGTATTTCAAATTAAAGTCACTGAATTGTACTTAGACGGAAATATTCTAGAATGTGGCGGGTAAAGGAATAAATCATTTTACGAAGTTATAAAAACACAGTGGTTAAAATGAATGAAATTAATTTCGAAATATGTTCATATACCCAATTTCTAATAATAATTTAATATTATTAGATAACGTGAAATAATGTGCAATTGTTTGTGTGTTCTGGTGCTGTGTACATACGTTTGTTTTCGGTTTTTTATTTACTGTTGACGGAAATCTATTACAGAAATATTTAGAATCAAATTGTCTCGTTGAATCTCATGTTCCGTTCAAACGGTAATCGAAATTGCCACGGCCTGAGTAGAGGTTCGAAATCCTAACGGTGCCCTCCGACTAAAGTCGTATCCGTCAGGAAGAATTTAGCCTTTAGTTACTCCATAAGTCCATCCCAGGTTTGGAGTGCTCACTGCACCCATTTTTGTCCGGTTAGGTTAGAAATGTCTGCGTCTAACAGCATTAGATACGCAAAATTTCAGTAAGAACGACTTCATATTATCCTAATATATTACATGTTCAAACAGAGTTGCTAAGTATTCTATTTTTAAAGTAATGCTACATAGATTTCTCTCAACGTGAAATGTGTCAACATTTTGGTGTTCGCTAGAAATACTTCTGATTTGTATATATTTTATATAATACAACATAAGTACAATTAGTGCTCTGTCCACTAAGCTCGGTGAAGTTCGATACCTAAGGTGATCTTTTCTATGGGACTACCTTTGAGATGTAAATTAATAATGTCAGGCAATCGTCTCCCGTCATACGCATAGCGTTTCTTTATGGGCGAGTCTGCAAAATATAACTTATTCTTTAGAAGTTGATTATAATTATAGTAACGATCAGAAGATAGACGCAATGTTAATTAGTGACGTCGCAGTGAACGCTAATACTCGATATTCCTATATTTCACTCGGTATATTTGAATCCAACATTAGAGAGGGACTTTTCCGCCGCCTCTCGGATTAATTTTAGTTTTCAGTCGATGTCAGTCTATATATATAACACAGATTACATAAAATCGACACACAGTTTGTACTTATCTGTCAGATTATGAAAAAAAGTTAGGATTTTGTTCCTATTAAAACAAGAGATATTTTTATTGGTAAAAGACATCATCATCATCCTTATTTAAAGATTACTATACTGGTTACTATACTATAATTGTGATATGTAGCTACACATAATATTACCTGTAATACAAAAACCACAGTGACAGTTTATTGTCAGGAGGGCTGCTAACTTGTTTGCAATCTCAAGTAATATAATTTTGATGATGAGAGTTCAATTTGCATACTGAACTATTCTAATTCTAATATGGAATTAGAAAATGCATACATTTATTATCTCTATAAATATCAGTTACAGAATTTCGAATAATAATAATATCCACAATTCACACAACGCCATCTAGTCCCAAGCTAGATAGAGTTTGTGTTATGGGTACTAGAGTATTGATATAGATACATATGTACTTTTTTTTTTGTAAATAATATACATAGAAAACACCCATAGTGATACAAACAATCATACTCATGTTTATGTACAGTGCGAGAAATCAAACTCGCGACCATTGGTAAAGCAAAGCGGTAGCTACTCATATAGTTCGTGTACTCCGATTACCCGATTATCAATATTCTGTAGCCTGATAGTAAAATGTACGTTATGGATACGTTGATGTAATGGTTGGGTAAGAATTACTTTGCCCAAGTTACAGAGCATGCATTAATAATGACTAGATTGTTAATCAGCAAGAAAATAGAGAGTTAAACGAAAATAGATTTAATGTTGAATACAAATAGAGTTCCCATTGTAATAACAGATATTATACCGACATTATTTAAGTTCCTTATTTGAGATCTTCGCGTACTTATTAGGGATTCAGTCTTTTAGGTTGATTAAAAAAGAAATTAACGTTGTGAAATTGAATTTAAAATTTAATTAAGATATTTACTATTATATATCAAAAAATTATTGTGTTTAAGTTCATAATCGTCTGCATGAGAGAATACCTGTCTTACCAATTAATAACATTAAGAAGACAGCTTTCTTTGCAAGCTTTGTTCCTTTAAAAGTAGAGATAAAACTACTGAGTGCTTTGGTAGAAATCTATGGTTATGGAGGCATTGCACCTCAGTCTTTTGATTTGATTTAGTTCATTCATTTTATTTCATTCATTTTTTTTGAAATGGGAACGCGTTAGGAGTGTGGATACAACCGATGGATGGATGGTATTTGTCATTGTATGACAGTCATCATTCTGGTCAAACTTAAGCTCTACAATTTTCCTTTATCATATTTATGATAAATCATACCTACAAAATTTTTCAAATCAAAAATAAAAATATTATGATCAACCTAAAAAAAGTTGATGATAAACTTGACTCTAACCTTTAAGTCTGAGATTCTTTTCAGTGGCAGCATCCGATTCATCAGATAGACGCATTAGCTCATTTCGTTTGTCTGTGGACTTCTCATGCATGGCTGCTTCCACAGTTACCAGTTCAAAGATATTGTTAGTACGATTTAAGATCTGAAAAAAAAATGTAAAACACTTATTATAGAGATAGTAATATTTTTTTAATTATAAAAATATTAATTTACCAAACGTGTGATATATAATACATGTGGTACCCAGCATTGCGTTATAAATTTGTTTAATTTAATTTAATGACGGGAAATGTCCTTATACAGAAACAAAAAAGAGGCACAAATAAACATCCATTTGTAATTTTGAACAACGCTAGTTATAGTAGTATATGGAGTGACATCTTTTGTACAAAAGTTATTTTATATAATTGGAATGGTACACCAGATTACGGCCCACCTAATGTAAGTGGTAACAGTTGCAAATATATATGAACATCACAACGCACATCACGTTATCATGTAACGATCGTGATAGCACTCATGCGTTTTCCGGAAGACTAAGATATATTATCCTTTATTCCATGTCATTTATGTTATCGTTGGGCCTGCTGACAGATACAGATACTACCTATATATTAAAAGTAACACAGTTTAATACTTACAGTTTGAAATTTGAATGCGATGAGCGGTCGTACTAAATCAAACCAATTAGTGATCTTTTTCCCGACCAAATCGGGTAGTATTACCATTAATGAGTTGCCGATACTACGTACCACCATGTCTGACCTAAAAAAAGTTATATAATGGAGTTTCTGTTAAAAAAGAGATAGAGATATTTGTTCTAATTTTAGAATCATCATTGCCTTGCCTTTATCCCATTATTTGGGGTCGGCGCAGTATGTCATTCTCTTCCACTGTTCTCTATCAGTCGTCATATCTGAGCATACTCTAAATATTTGTTCTAATTTTAGAATACACTAAGTAAATTTAGGCTTTGACTCTTCTTGGGAACGAGACCTAAATGGTATCTAGCCTTAATTCAATCTACTGCGCCATACCAACGAGGATCGAATTTACTTATTGATTGATTTATTTATTGTACCGTGTAGGTATTATAAATAAATGTGAAAATATGTTCAAATTGGGCCGTATGCTTGTATGCCACAAAATACGTATTAGATAGTTGGCAGAAATAAATCCTCGTGTTTCATATGTAACAAACCACCTGCAGGAAGCTATACGTATTGCGGAAATAAAATAGCGCTAAACAATGCACACCTACTTACATATTACTGACAAACTATGCGGAATAATCGACGGTATAAATTAGTGCGGAAAAAATTGTGTAATAGATTTATTTCAGTCGTATTGACATATTATAGCTTACCCAAATACAATACAAAAGGGGAATATCTCGAATAGTACCGACGCACTGATAGGTAGATGTTTCTCCTCTCTAGTCATCGCTAAAGACGCGAGCGTGAAGGCGCGATTGTCAAACGTCAATTGGAATGTCACGTGCACTGTATCAAATAATAACTCCTCTCTTAACAGTTCTATCCTCATATCTTTATTATAAAAGTGACGGGCTACCTGCGAAAAGTATTTTAATTAATACATATCTACAACACTTATACACTTTTCATACGAAATTCATAACAAAAGTATTGTACATATATTATCACGGAATCGATATTATACAGATTAGGTGGTATGTTCACAGACTAAGGTCATTCAGTCTGAAAAGGATTCATTCATTTGTTAATTATTTCAAATTTTGAAATTTTTTTCTGAGAAAGTAATTCACACACTTTTGTGGGACAAATATTCCAAATTTAAAAAGGAAAACAATAATATTTGTACCATATCGTGTTCAAACCAGTTTTTTTTTGTATTCAGAAAGCACAATATAAAATGATAGATTTTTCATGCCTACTGATTAATTTCAAGACATGACTTGCATCAGTAGGTAATATTGGTAATATGTGACCAATAGGACCGCGTCCAAACGATGTTCACTGATCATGATTGAGATCTTAATAGAACTGACTGGTTCATTGAATATTTGGTTAATGTAGGTGCTTACAATTGACATTATGTGGTAAAGTTTAAATACACAGATACCTAATTTATGCTGTAAGGGTTAATAAAAATCAAATTTACTTAAAATACTTTCTCAAGCATAATAAATAAGCATGTTTTACATTTGTTTTAAAAGTAAATTATATCTTTCTTTAGAATTTATTTAAAATATTATTATTTCAACAGTTGTTAGTATTACACCTACATTTAGACTGTTGAGTTAGTTGTTGTAATTTTTAACTTATTATATTTATTAGGTAGCCACGCGACCGCACTATTTGTATGATTTTGATTTTTCAATTCAGTTGTTGTTGACTTAAATATCTATTTGTTAGTGTATATTAACAAATAGATACAATTACAGAGACTACCATATACCGTACCAGATACAGCATATTTCAGAAGTCGTTAACGAGTCGCCAACGACCAAGATCTATATGAATCTGGTATTTACAAAACAATACTCACCTCTCGGATCTGTCCCATAGCATAATATACAAATCCTCTTCTTTTCGACCTATAATGTAAAGTGAGTCCTTGCCTAGTTTCATTTTCACATATAAAACTGGGTGCTCTCATTCTTGGATAACTGAATTTCAAGTACTCGTGGAGGTTGTCAAGTCCATTTAGGAAGTCCCTCATGTGTCTACCTAAAACTGATAGAACTCTATCATAACCATACTGTGACACAAATCCGACGAAGTACACACCCATCTGGTCCATAAATTCACGTTCTGTTATTCCTAATATCTGCAACAATTAATTATTAATAACATTATAATTTAAATTATTGACAAATAATTATTTGTTATTAATGTAGAACATTAGACTCAGAAACGCCTGAAAACATAACTAAGCAATGTTGCATTTCCAACATTATGTTGTTACGAATTTTACAAAACTAACTAGGTTTTCAATTTACGGTTTTTATTATTATTTATTTTTAAAAGAATATTGTAAGAGCAATGAAAGAATAAATATTTTTATGGGCTAAGTAAATTTATATTATATATATATATATATAGTTAGATACATGTTCAATTTTAACATAAACATTTACATGATAATAAAAATATAAAGCGTTTAGTTCTTTACTATAATCACAGATAACATAATATTACATAGTACAATTACGCCCAATTTATATTAAACTTTATTTATATTTTTTGTATGACAACAGAAAGTGATAAGTAATTTCGCAATAAAATCGTAACGGGGGTGTAACTCAGTGGTAGAGTGTCTGCTTCGCATGCTGAAAGTCCTGGGTTCAAATCCCAGCACCTCCATAATTTCTTTTTGTGCTTTTGTTAGTAGTCTTTATATTTCCTAAACATCTTATTATTTATGTTTTTTTATATTTTTGTGTTTTTAAAATCTTTTAATATATTTCTCATTAACTTTTGATGTTTAATTTAGTTTACTAATAAGACTAGTATAATAAGACTAGTTTACTACTAAGACAGACTTACAAAGTAAACTTTCTATTTTTTTGTTAGTTATTTTTCTTTTAAAATAAAATATATAATTCGGGTGATAGTAAATTAAAATTTAAATACAGAAATAAAAAATAACGTATAAAATACAAAAAAAAAAATTTGGCCCATGAGGGGATCGAACCCGCGACCTTCGCGTTATTAGCACGACGCTCTAACCAACTGAGCTAATGGGCCAATGAATATTTTTCTGAAATATTAGTTGAGTATGTTATGTACATACATACATACATACATCGACATACTCTACTCGAAAATATAAAATTTTAAGTGTTAAGTATCATATAAGTACGGTAATTAATGTTTATAATGTTGCTCATATTGGCTAATAAATGCATTTAAATTATTCTAAAATTAATAATATTTTTTTAATAAAAATGTGGATATTATGCTTGTTTGACACCGTAGTAGGTAGTATAAAAAAATATTATACATTTCATGGATAGTTTTTTACAATATTAAATTATAAGTAATTACAGAGATATCTAGTTACACAAAATACTCTCGTTTCCTAAATTATTTATATGATAATGTCTATGATACAACATACATAATATTTATGAAAAGAATTTGCAATTCTATATTACAAAGAACAATAAAATTTAATAATAACTACATTAATATCTAGAGATTGTATCGTGACATACATACCTCTTGTGCCTTTTTTGCTAGTCTTGTAATCAAATTTTCGGGGTATACTTGATGAACGGAGAAGGACGGCTGTTCGACATCGGCTTGTCGCCTGATGTCTTCCCAGCGCTCTTCACCGTAGGTTTGCCGGATGTACTCCGCCATATTCTCTAATAGTAGCCCGTACATGATGTCTGGGGAAAGAAATAGATGTTATTAACAAGAAGCAAAGTTGTTTGTTAGCGGATGAATTGTAGAAATATGAATATAATATATTATAAATATAAAATTTGTCAACAGTGCTTATTCAAGTTACAGACAGTAAAGGCAGGATAACTTGAACAGAATAAAAATATGAATGTTTACTTAACGATCGGATATTCGTTTGCACCATAAACCTTCCTGAAGAAGGTACCCCGTATTTCTTATTAATAAGTTAACAGGAGTATATTGTCTCATAAAACATACTAGTGTTATTTCATTTTTATAGCGTCAAATATATTCCATTCATATGTTTATTATGATGTTTTTACTGTAAATAATACTAGATATAAACATCTGGGAAAAGTACATTCATGTTGTAAAAATATCTATTTACCCCTACACAAATCATGTCTATCCATACAAAGATGAATTTGGAACAAGCAGCAATCATTGTTAAGATGCCTACACATGATACTAATTGAAGGGCAGTTTTGGAGTAGTTCTAATAGGAGTAAAATTTGATAGAGTATGAAAAATCGGCCCTGATTTAATACATACGGCTACATAGGGCGGATTGGCATACAGGGTAGAGTTGACGGTATTAGACCCCGTGGACGATCACCTGTGCGATGGATCGATCAAGTCAAAGCAGCAGTAGGCGGTCCACTCCACGAGTGTACCAGAATGGCAACCAGTAGAGACAAATGGCGAGCTGTCGTACGGCAAATTACATCATCTTCATGCCTCACTACATAATGACCACGACCATTCTGTCAAGAACATATCGAATGAGACGAAGACATCGACAAGAAGCGCCCCATCACTGCTGCTCTATTGCTCCTGAATTTAGTGCCGTGTGTAGGCCGTTTTAAACTATCAAGAAAGTCACTTTGTTTATATTCAGCTGTCAATATATTGAAAATATTGTATATAGTCAGCAATTTATGTGCATCTTCTTTTAAAATTCAAATTTCTGTATCTAGCTTAAGACTTAATATTCTACTCACAGTGTTTATAAGATCAACAAATACTTTTCGACGTGACGTCTCTACAGAGAGAAACTTTACGTTGTAAATATTTACATTGACCCCATAAGCCGCATAGATATAAAGATAAATTTGAAGAATCAATTATTATGATTAGTTATAGAAAATTAATGGTGGTTCATGTTATGAATTATTATGAGCGAACAAATCTGTATCACCACTAAATACTACTGGAAAATACATGATGCTACAGAACACCTCCACTGCATCACTTCATTTATTTTAAAGATATGTAGTATGCAGCTTTACATTTATACACTTTTAATTATACCTAACACTGGATTCCATGTGATTTACAACTTTGACACATTTAGAAGAAGATAAAATTTGAATAGGGAATAAGGTTTCTTCCCTATTCCCTTTTGTCCCATGATATTTCAGTAGTGATTTTAGACTCTGTCTATGGCTATGTTTACAGTTTGACAGAATATAGCTCGCTTAGATTGACCACAGTTAAGATATGATCTACTAAGGATCTGCCGCAGCTGCAATCTATTTTATATACACTACTAATCTAGGCTGTTCCTTTGGAATTATATACATAGTTTAAGTGTGTACATAAACTGAGTACAGTTACATACAATACAGTACAATTTTCTATGAAAGATGTCTTTTTTAGAGTTCTATTAATACTACTAAACTCAGCTGGTCCATACATCTTCACCGGCTAACAAACGGGACGCGTACAGAGGGCACTTTGAACAAAATATGGCAGTACAATTATAAAACAAGTTGGCAGTATATAAAATGACAAACTCTGCTGTTCCCAGCACAAAAATGTTTAAAAATAAAGGAAAGGAAAGATATATAATACGTTAACTACAGTAATTTAATTACTTCTTGTAACTATATATTTAGTTAAAAATATTTTTTATACAGGGTACTGGTATATCTTCATCTATCTACTTGTATGTTATGTATTTAACAGATACAGAATGTTTTGTAACTATACGATGGAATCTCAAATACCCTAAAATAAATAATATTAATTCCAAGATTGACTTGAAGTCCGCCATTATACAACTTTCATTATGTTATTTTAAATGTATTTGCTATACAATAAAGTGTTATAGACAAACAAACTACTTGACCATACAGTGCTGACTGTTCTTATATACTTTGTTATTAAAAAGGTTCATAAAGTTATGATATTACTTTTTAATTATCTATTCAAAATTTCCATAATTCCTATAAAACAGGAAGAGTTTTCTTTTAGATATAGATACTTCATCGTAATGAGATTAGGAATATAATACTCTTGAAATTAAATACCCAAGGTTATATTTCATCTTTACTGAATGAAGTTTATGAAAGTTGGCAGCCCTAAAGTAGTGAAATGCGAACTGAGCCCCTAATCGTATTTCGAAGTAAATGGTCAAGGGTAAGTGGCAATTACGATTTGTGGTGTAACACTTAATATAGATATTGACATTGCGGTGGAAGTTCAAGAAATAAACCAATATGTAGATATATCTACTAAATTATATTTAATTGCTATCATGTTTCAGTTGATCTATTGGTACTTTAATATTATAAAGAAATGTTAATTAAAAGAATCATCATCATTAACCTCAATTTTGTTTCTCTACAGATATAGAGTCCGTGTTCTTATTATGTTAAGCGTTTATAATTCAAATTGGCTTAAATTATTCAATTAAACTGAAACTTGGTATTAAGTTTCAGTTAATCTTTGTAAGATAAGGTAACAAAAAGAGATGATGATCTTGAATCGTCTGAATAAATCTTCATAAATTGTCGCTAAAAACCATCACATCAGTTTTCAAACAAAAAACTGATCATCATAATTGGCTCATTAGTTTAAGAGTTGCGATGCCACAAAGAGACACACAGACACGTCAAACTCATAGGATGACCACCCTATTTTTGCGTCTTAGTTTAATTATAAAAGAATTGTTAAAATAGATGCACAATTGACTACAATATTTCTCGAATACGTACATAGAAATGAAATTTGAACCAATCTATATCCAATGATTTTAAACGATTATATTACTTAAGTATCATATTGTATAATACTTTATTCTTACAATAATGGCCTCGGTTATTTTTCAATAAAATTCTGTTCCACAGTTAACTTTAAAGAGAAGATTTATATGAAATTCTTTCGGTATAAACTATAAAATACCGCTGCTCATATCCTGTAGATAATTCCTTTGTGCCCATATTTTCGTACGGAACAAAAATGTGGTCTGATTTTTCTAAATAACCCCATGAGACTACTTTACTTAGAAACGTTAATATGCGCTGTTCAGATAAATATAAGTAGCATTATTCAAATAGATTTAAAAAATAATGAAAAAAGCATAGTGAAAATTAAAACAGAAATAGTAGGTAGTAAATATTCGTGAATAAAACCAATTATCAAATTATCTTTAATTGACAGATAAAGCTTCGAGGAAGAGACTTTCTTATTTCGAAATAAGTACAAAGCTATTTCAATGTAGTTAAATTAAGGGGATATTATAATACCTGCCTACTTGATGTATTATTTTTCATTGGTCATATTAATGAAGTTTATGTAGTTCTTAGAATCGTATAGTAAAGAAACGAGTACGTACAAGTACATAAGCAAGATATTTGTTTTCATTAGATGAGTAGTGAATATATAACCACAGTCAGGCAGAAATAGAGCCAAGTGACATAGATAACCTAACCTGTATCTATTACAAGTAAGATTGTCTCTCTCACTTGGTTTTTACTTTATATATTTTCTATAGATAGAGCCCGAGGCAGAATTTGTACATGAATGTTTGCGTGGATTCCTCTATCGTACCTGCTTCCACTGTCGCCTGTTTAAATAGTTTGCTTTGTAAGATCTTTTTTTTTAACGATGGTAAATTGCAGGATTCTTTAATTCTCAGGATGGCAATATATGAGCTGTGCACGAACACGTGCGACGCAAATCACAAGACGGTGTGATGTCTGTTCTTGTATATAAAAAAACCATAACTCGTGTTACTTAATGCCGGTATATAAATAACTCTCCCCAAATGGGTTAGGAATTGTTAGTAATGAGGATAGTAGCTGCATTGCAATATACCATATCAGGTCGACATCATAGCGTTAGCCCCTGAAAACCATCCTGCTGTTTCTGGTAAATTCGCCACGATGAGTAAACTGATATGACTATACGCTCACCCTATCATCCTCCACTGGTGCCCCGCCAGCGTATACCGTTAGCGCAGGCGGGCGCTCCATTCCATTATTATCCCTGAAAAAACTTTCCCCAAATATTATATATATTTGGGCAAAGTTTTTTCAGCTTTTTCAAAACAGGAATAAAACCAGTTCTGTAAATACGCATTGCAAATAGTCTATTTCGCGTCGTTTATTTACGGATATTTTTTAAAGAATTTTATGAGTTAGCGCCAGTGTGAAAGCTCTTCATCCATGGTGGCTCTTGTACTTTACGACCAAATATAAATCTTCTTGCTTTATATGACAAAATATAAACCGCTCTTGTCGTAAACTCACTGTTTTGAAAAGTCGCGATATTCAAATGTTTACAAAATGCTATCGAAACTCTTGGGTTGGTAATAAATATTTATTAAAGTCTTAAAGAATGTATATCAATGAAATTTATAAACACATAATATAACGTATCCATATTAGAACGTTCACTCAAGGGACAGTCGTCGTCTTCAAACTTCATCAGTGTAGTATAATTAATGCATTGGCAATCACTCATAGTGTTACCAGATTACTGACTCTTTTTGCCCCTAATTTTACTCAATATCACCTGAGATTAAAGATTTTAAAGTAAAATCTCCACCAATAAGGACTATTATTATTAGTGACCAATTACCACCAAATTTTATTTTCGTTTTCTTATCTTGTCATTGTTTTTTCATATTGTATTTTTTTTGACTGCGAATCTGTCTTCATTCTCTTTTAGTAGACCGGCTATGCTCAGTTTTGGTGATCTTATTCTTTTAGCCCGTAAAATTGCATTTATATTTTTTAGTTCTCCATTAAGAACAACCTATATAGCTTCAACTTCCCCATCCTTAAATTTGATTAAATGTTCACCCTATCGCCCCAAAATTATGCTGAATTGGGGGTCTTTAAGAGGAAATTATTTAGGTATTAATTAGTTCACTCAGAATCATCGTTTTTGGTCAGCTCTCTTTGACACTAAAACTCAAATTTAATAAGAAAACTTTTCACACATACGCACCGTCAGAATACCGAACACAACATCGTCTTGGTCGTCTAGCTACTTCTATAGAGCTGGTTAGAATATTCGAATAGCACCATCTGTAGATATATATATTAATATACAGTATATAATGAATCTACTATACCTTACTTATCTTTGTGTTGTGTATCCGGTACGTTAGAGAATTCTAGGATTAGGATTAGAATGCCATACATGTCTCATACATGAAATACATATAATATTATGTTCGTATTGCTATTATTTATATTAGTAAATACTTTCTAACAGTAGGCTGTCAGCTTTTTGCGTTTCCCAGTAGAATAGAAAAATCTTATTCCCTTTTGTACGAATGTGGAATATTTAATAGCATACAATCTCAAGTAGTCTTTTTCAAAATAACTAACATATATATAAAAAAACATGAAAACGGCTTCAAAATAATATAGTATTTTTTGTATAAATAATGAGCGCAAATCAGGCAATGTAATATTATTTATATGTATAATAATATTGTCTTTGTGGTCATCACACTCTATACTGCAATCTCCCAAGGTGGACAGCACGTTGTTGCCGACCCGGGCCACAATTACTTTGAAGCTTATCATAATATTTTCGTCAACATGAATATTTAAATTTGATAGATGGGTCGAACAATAAATGATTAGTAAATGATAAAATTAAACTATAAAAATATTATTCTTTGACAAGAACATAAGACAACACAAAGAAACCTCATTTGGATCGATTGACGCAAGCTGGTCACACTCAATCACATATTACGAATGAATGGAGCTATCTACGAATATAAGGATTCTCAATTATTGTCCCCATGTCATATAAAGTTAATGGTCTGATTCAGGTTATCATTCGAGTTACAGAGAACGCAAGCCACATGTTCTAAAATATGTTACATATTGTTTCAAGTACCTACCTATGTACCTAACCCGAAAATTTCTACTAAGTATATAATAAAAAAAACTTTTTAATTCAGCTATTAAAATAAAAACGTAGATATGTATATGATGATTTAAAGAGGAAATGTAAAGAGTAAATATCATCAGTGACATACATATTGGATAAGAGGAAGGCAAACTGTATTTATTCAATATTTTTGTTAATACCTATTCACGACTATAAAATCTAACAAAATATTAACCAAATTACATCTTAATTGCTGAATATCATAGGACTGCAATAGGTAGGTAATTGGCGATTTGGGTAATGAACTTATCTAAAACGTCCTTTGTTTTAGTTCATTGTTGTTATTTATTAGGTTTTTGTATAATTTATTAAAATTTTCCTTGATTATTCTACGAATTTTTATCGTTGTTCATGTAATCTTATTTGTGCGACCGAAAGTTATATATATATCACTACATTTATGAACCTCAGTATAAATGTATATTTATAAGAAACTATTTTGTATGCGTTGCTGGCAGCATCTAAAATTAGCAACACAATAGTACATTATACACACTGGAAAGCCTTTAATAGCTGTACAAAAGTACCCGATGTCTTTTTACGGAAATCATTTTGATGTAACAGGTTGTGTTGTGATAATAAAACGTCGCAGATTAAAATTAGCATTAGAATTGTTAAACAAATTCAAAGCATGTATGTAGGAATAAAGATAATTTTCAATTATAGATAAAAATGTAAAAACGAAACCATTCCGCAACAACCGAATTCAGTAAACATGGGACCCGAAAAATACTGACGCCTTATTTCGGCCTGACCTAGTTTCCGTCAAAAGGAAATTTCACATGCAATTTTCAGCAGTACTAGTACTTAATATGAGCTATTTTCAATTGCATGATGAGATGAGTAATCCGCGTTGCTTTTTAGCTTTGTATTTGTATTTTGCCCTGATGTATCGGATTTTGTGCAATGCATGTCCCCTCATAAGTACAATACAAACAGGTAACTTTCAAATTAGAATTATATATACCACAATAACTCGAGTAGAGTTCCAATTATGTTATTGTTATTTGAATAAAAAATGATTTCGCAACTGTAAGATTTAAACATAATAAATATATAAATGATCTGTATCGTATCGTATCGATCGTATCCATTCTGATTATAACATGTCTTACAATCCGAATGGATACGAATTGATTCATATTGTAAATTGCTACTCCGTTCAACCTTTAGCGAAAACTGTCAACTTACATTCTATCTGTCACCTATTAGCGACTTTTCTATTTAAACATACCTACATAATTACGCATCTAATACACGACATCAAATTATATTGTTGAAAAATATAATATTGAGTGATGCGAGTCCAAATGATATTTATTAATTGACTGACTCTCCAGCGATAGTAGATAACACCACACACACAAACAAAATTAATCTCTCTCAACTCAACCTTTAAAATCATGTTATATAGTTTATACCGATGGGTATGAGTATTCCTATATATAACTAATGGGCATATCATGCTACTGTCGTCATTTATAATGAAAAGTCAACACGGCTCTAAAAATACTGTTACTTATTTATACAGTCCCACTAATTGAACAAATCAACTTAAACTAGTGATAGAATGTATACCAAAAGAATAAAGAGTCGTAGTTACGTACTCTACTTAATTAGGGTTTCCCCTAATCAATTTTCTTACCGGAAGATATCTAAATAAAATAGTAGCTATACTAACTACGCATATCCCAATGATTACGAAATCTTTTTATTTTGGTAACCTAAATGGTAAATATGCTGAAATTTCAAGTTCATGGTAATGCAACCTATAAATATGAACAGCACCTTTTTTTTCGGACTACTCCAAAGCAGTTGGCCTTTACAGCATCACCGGATGATTAGGGGCGAGTACAGATGGCATTCCAAACCCGCGGAACGACTTATGGAGTGTCACTCGCCCCCTATCTTTTGGTAAAGCAGTAAAGGCCAACTGTGGCCAACAGTTTTCAATTAGTAAAATAAAAAAACAGGCTACTTGGCGACATAAATAGGTGGAACCTACCTACGCAGACGATTTTGTACAAAGTAAGAAATTTATTCATTGGAATCAAAAATAAGTAATATTTTTGATTCCAATGAATAAATTTCTACTAACATAATAATGTATACTCTACTCTTATTCATTTCTACTATTGACATTAGGTTCTCTTGATCTGCAATGGTTAAGCAAATCCATTGAAATTATTGTATGCTTCTTAGAGTATATTATTCAGATCTACTATTAATACTTTCTCTTGAACTGCAATTGTAAAGTAAATCCATTAGAATTTTTGTATATATCTTAGAGTTTGAAATCTGTGGTTCACTATTTATTTAGGAGATTTCCATTAAAGCGTTTGTGATATTTAATATCCGGCCTAACAGAATAGGTACTTATACCTAATTTCCTGCTTTTACCGGATCGGCAGATTAACATAATTAATGGCATGGTTATTGGTTTTCGGTAGATATTTTTTTCAAATTCAGTCAGCCAATTAGATGATATTCCTAGGTGATGAATGATTTATTTTAGTTCCTATAGTTTCTATATGATACATTGTCTTTACAATAAACCACATTCATTATGGTTTGCGTCTTGTTTGTATTTAAAAGTTCCAAAAATAATCCTAATTTCATAATTTACCGTTTGGTATGGCATATTATTATATTATTTTTTAACTCTTGACTATTTCAATTACAAAAGCATTACTAAAATTGCTCAGAAATTAGTGCCATATTTCGCATATTATAATTTAATCTATATTTCTATTACTATACATTTTTGAAACATTTGGAAAATCTAGAATTATTGAAATAGTTTTATAAAAATTACGACACAATAAAAAGGTAAGTTGAATTAAGATAATATCCTCTGTTATTTATGGACCGTTTAATAAAATCGAAAAATCTATTGACCATAGGGCTCTTCTGTTGCTTATATTAGCGAATATCTATAAGCTTGTTGTTTGTCCACTCAACAGATTAGTTGGTTTCATATTGCCGTATTATACAATACAATGAAATTTCCGTGTGTACTAGGACGTCCTTTTTTGTTAGGCTTTATGGGTACTTGGCGGTCCTCATTTTTAAGCGATGACAAAAAAACGAAAATAGGGATGTTCTGAAAATATTTCTTGTTTATAGTAGTAGAAGTTTTTTTTTTCGCGGGGAATATCACAGAATCGACCGCCTTTAATCACCATAGTATACATATATCCTCAATATGTATTAGTATCGTAGTGGTCCGGAACAAGTAACTATGTAGCTACTTGATACCTGTGCTATATATATTTTCTAAAAGTTATATGCTGGCGAGGCTCTAGTATAAGATAAACATGAAGTCAGGTCAGTTTCACTAAGAATTAACCACGATGGCTTTCAGGGGGTCGACCTGATATGGTACATGGTTAGGGATCATTAGTCCTCCTTACTATTAAACGATGGGGTTTTTAGCTTATCATTACTGTTCTATAAAAGATATGAATGATATGACTTAGAGAGGCGCACTGTTGAGATGAGACATAACAAACCTCTAGTATCGTGAAATTGAAAAAGTTTGTCTCTCAACTTTTTAACTACGCATGTATGAAAAATTTAATGGCATCAGTATAGCCAGATAGAAATTTAAATTACATTTAAATTTGAAATTGCTATTAATCTTAGAAAAATATATCACGCAATATTTTTATTTATATTATGTAGATATTTACAAAAAAATTATGTATTTAAGTATAGATATCAGTTATTTAAGTATCCATAACACAAGCTTTGCGTACCTTGGGATAACGCTGTGTCAGTTTACAAAAAAAAGAAATGTGGTCATTTTGAATAAATTGTTTTACTAATCTTTCCTATGCTCATTACGGCAGCCCAGGACCATTGCTCATAGAATTCTATATTTACTCAACTTACATATATTCTATTATATATCTATCTATATTCATATCTATGACGGATCATTTTTATCATTTCGGCATGAAAACCTGTCAACGAATATAGCGAAAGTTATATAGAATATTAATAAGGCTAATACGAGGTCAAAGCTAAAAATAAACTGCCAAACAATTAGTTGCAACAAGTTAATCATCAAGGCTGGACATGTGCGAAAATTTGGCGTAAGTGATCCTATTAGGGCACATTATTGGCACGTTTTTTGCATTGATATCAAGGTGAAAAATGTAGCGAATATGTTAATGAGGTATACGCACGCTGAATGATATCAAATAACTAGTCGTCCAGGGCAACTTTGTAATGCGTCTCATTTTCCCCGTTTTTTAGTTTCAACATTTTTCATTGCAACTCCGGATCTATTAGTCGTAGCGTCATGTTACATAGTCCATAGTTTTCTTTGATAAATAGGCTCAACAAATTATAGCTTTAATAATAAAAGATTTTTAACAATCGGTTCATTGATTCCTAAGATTATCTTGAACATACAAACTCCCAAATTAATCTCTTTGTCTCTCACTAGTTACTAGCTGTGTCCGCAGTTTCAACTGCATGAAAATGATAGCATATGTGTTATTCTAATGTATAAGGTATATTACTGTAAAATTTCATTAAAACCCGTTTATTAGTTTTTGCGTAAAAGAGTAACAAACATCCATCTATCCATCCTTTTCACAAACTTTAGGGTTTTTAATATTAGTAAGATAGTTTGTATGATTTGCCCGTGTTTTGTTGATTTGTTCATGTTTGCCACTGTTTTGGCCAAACGTCAAACTAACTGTTGTAGTGGAAACAAGTGAGAGGTACCACGGGTACTACAATATATTTTGTGATGGTTTTGCAGCCGTTCATATCTTCAGGTAACGATGGACCGTCGGTGTAATTGTTATTCTTGTCAAAATTAAGTCACATAAATAAATCGTAATACTTTAATGTCTAGTATCAATAGCGTGTAAAATTTGACCCCAGTATACAACAGAAGGTTTACATGCACCGCTTTTTTCGATTCATAATAGGATTTGCTTCGTTGTAGTTTGAATTTACTGATATGAATATACGAGTACATAGTCCGTTATACATACTATCGGCTCAGCGCAACAGATCTTATAAATTTGGCGTGTCCAATTCAAAACATTTTGCAAATCGCATAAACCAGGGTTGTTAGACCCCCAAATATATGGAATATAACAAATAACAAAGAGTGAATGTCATCTACATGATAATACTACTAACATTTACTCACTGATATAAAAGGTTAATATTAACTCTAGCATACAGTCTCCTACAATGTATGATTAACTGTGACTAGGACTTCCATCGGTGCAAAAATACCTTCATTCATTATGTTTTACATAATTTATGGTAATGTAGATTTAAATACACATTATGAGATTATGTCTTTCAGTTTTTTGAGTAGTTGTTATTTTTATAAGGGAAAATACGATTTACTGGGAGGACGTCGATGCTTTTTTAATTTTCACTCATTTTTTGATATAACAAACTAATTTTTATTACAGTATCTACGTTTAGTCATTTTAGCTTGAAACGCTAATATATCAATAGTTTTTTTTTAATATCAGTTTGCATGTACTTTTACGATACTCACTTATAAATTATATATTTCTAAAAATATTAAATGTTTAGTTTTGGTATCACTGGGTATAGATGAGATATAGATACCTACAAATCTATAATATAAGTATACCTATCGATCATCCCACACTTTGTATACCCCAAGTAAGGGATACATATAAAATGAAGGATGATAGATTACTTCCAGTTTTATAAACACCATTACTGTCATTCGGTGAGATATTAGCATCAAGTGATAAAGACGATAAAGGCGTAAAAATTGAAGGCACCCAACGCTTTATTTTTACTCGGTGTATCAAAATTGACTGTTGACCTGTGAATGAAATAGTTAAAATAAGAAACAGTAACAAAGTTATAATTGTAAGCAATTTCTTCAATGTGTATTTACCTTTCGCTACATTTCGTACAGTATGTATGGTATAATTAAGGAGTTACAAAAAGATAAATAAGTGACATGGGTCACTAAACCTAGCTTAGCGCCATAAAAAGTAAAATCACTAACTGCACCTAATAATATAAAAGATACTAAGATTTTTAAGGGTGCAAGTTTTAACGGTTTTTTATATAATTGTTATTTGCATCTTCATGAATGTCACTCAATAAAAAATTTTGGAAAAATTCCATTTATACCAAAAACACAGGTATGGTAATATTACATCTTAAACACGAACAGGTCGGACGAATATGTTATAAAATCCTTGCTAGTATTGTAAGTTTATACTATCGAAGAGCACCATAATCATGAGGCACTCCGAGGAAAATGTTTTATTCCACGTTTAGCGCCAAAGCTCCTCAATTATGTAGATATGGTGTAGAACGTCAAGGGGAAATAATGAAATATACACTTCAAAAGATTTTCTTTTTCTGCAAAGAACTGACAGGGATATGTTTTGCGGTGTTATCAACTTTTCCGACAAATAAAGCGTAATTGATGTTAGTGCCAGTTTATACTATTTTGAATTACAAATTTTATTAATATTAATTTTGTTATATTTTATTACGTAATGATACGTAGTAAAATATATACACATACAATATATATACATACAATTATTCATAATGTTAATATAAAAAAATGCTTATTTAAAACTTGTTCAAGTAGTCAAATTTTATACTTTTTAAATTGATATACAAAATGTTAGCAAGTACATATTATAACAATAAAGGGACTGTTAGATGACATAAAACTATATGACTATCTTAACTAAACAAAAGACACAATTCTCATATAACATTCTGTTTACGAGCAAATATTTATTATTATACCCTACACACAATCACATTAGCTAAGTAAACATAATTTGCTGGAAACCACGCCCTAAATGAGAATGACGAAATTAAATTGAATAATTAAAATCTTTTTAAATAGGGTTTAAAAAAACATTACTTTTCAATTTCTTGCTAACAATCGGTTATT
Source organism: Achroia grisella (assembly GCF_030625045.1). Taxonomy (NCBI): domain Eukaryota; kingdom Metazoa; phylum Arthropoda; class Insecta; order Lepidoptera; family Pyralidae; genus Achroia; species Achroia grisella. The sequence continues at coordinate 10,414 of NW_026712657.1, read as the reverse complement.
TTGTTTTCTAATTCCAATTGTCATTGTAGAAACTTGATTACATACAGTATCTTTATTAATTATACGCATTAAGTAATTAGAATAACCAAAGAAATTTTAGTTCTTTGGTTATTCTATTTATTTTTAGGGCTGCATGCAGACATTTTGATGTTAATATCGGCAATAATTATTTGCGTAGCACATTTTGATGTAATTAAAATGGCTAGAAAGTGACGGCCAATCTGTTTTTTTTTTAATAAAGCAATATCTGTCGCTTCCTTTGTTGCGACATGTTCTTGTATTCCGAAGTTTTTCGACTCTTTTCACTTCCTTTTTTCTGTTTTTTTTTATTTCTTTGCTAACTTGATGTTAAGTGATAACTATCGCCAATATACATGATCAATTTACCATGTGACACTCTCGATTTCGCATGTTATATAACTTATCCTGAAGTTTAGAAGAAGTAAGTGGAGAAACATATAATCGAAAACAGCAAACAGGAACCTTCTAATACTCATAACTCTTTCCAATAGCCATTTATCAAGTTAAGTCGTAGTTGAACAGTTCCACAACGGAAACAAAAACAAAGCGACAGAACGTCCTAACGAGAAATTAACGATCTAACCAAACAGCTATGCGGTGGATGCACCTGTACCAAAGATTTACAATTCATACAGTAGGACAAATATCGTTTTTATAATTATTCCTTAAACATGTCACAATTTATATTGTTTTTTTATAGCATAAAGGGAAATCAAGCTTCGCATCACCTAATGGTGAGTGATTATAGCAACAGAGACCAAATTTTAACATAATAAAATTCTCGAAAAACTATAAACTCGGATCAATCTCAAAGTATACCCTTTAAATAAAAGAGTTTATTTCAAATTAAAGTTATTAAGTAACAGGCATTAAAATACAAATACAGCCAAATTAGGAACCTTTTTGTTCAGTTATAAATACGAAGAATTGGAAGTGTGTTTCTGGTCTTTTTCGTAAAGAGTTGATAATGTCATAGTGACAAAGTATTGCATACTACACACTGTACAAGCAAATTTAATTATATATTAATTAAACAAATTGGTACGTGATGATCTTTGCCAATCCGGCTCGAAGGACCAAATGGTACGTGATGATGCGGCTCGAATGCTCAGATGGTAGGTGATGTTGGCTTCAGCAGATTATTTATATGTATGTTGTAGAATATTTAAGTAAGTTTATATATATATATTATATTTTGTTACCTTATTTCCACTCACGTGCGCCTACTTTATTTTTATTTATACTCTCTTTCATAAAGTTTAATACTACTGGAAGAGATTGCGTTAGCGATAAGACCGCCTTCTGTACGCTCTTCCTTTCTTTAATGTATTGTTATATATTATTTTCTTTTTATGTATCTACTTTTTTTAATATTGAATTTTTTTTTACCGAAAATAAAAAAAATTATAAATAAATAAATAAATAAATAAATTACAGTTCGGGTAGGAGTGAACAAATATACGTTGCCGAATCGATCGGTTGATATTTTGAAGTCTGTACGTTACTTTGCGTATTTAAATTGGATGGGTGTGCGGTCCAATCAGAACGCTCTCTTTGCTTGCGTTTTGTTGCTGCTTGCTGTACGCAACACAAATCTAAGCACTTTTGAATAGACTTACATTTTTTTTTATTTTACTTAACTTATCCAAGTTAGATAAGTGTTGCGTTCACCACAACATCGGCAGTTGACAAAGTATTACTTTATTAGTTGTTATTGCTTCAAGAATAAACTTCTGAACGGAAAAAATGTTGTATAGTTATAAAGTATAATACCGTAAAATTGCAAGGAAAGTCATTTTTGTTCTATGGGCTTGTTAGTGTCCAACTACGTGGGTAGTGTCTCTCTAAAACCCTGAAATAGACTTCAATATTTATTTATAGTCAACACAGTACGGTATCTTCATACCTATGGCATCATATAATTTATACACTACAGCAACAAAATTGAAAAATTGTATATGTATTTTTATTATTACACTATTTGAATTTAATTAATTATTTAGGAAAGTGATCTAATTCATTTATACATAACAGATGAAGTAATTTTCAGATGTCTAATTCATAATGTTTTGTTTCTGAATCGTTAGATATTATAACGTATTTCCTCTCTACGTGTATATATATACATAGTTGAATATGTGTTGTAGTAAAATAAAATTTTATACTAGCTGTTGCTTGCGACATCGTCTGCGTTTCCGTCGTTTTTCGTAAAATAAGTAGCCGATGTCCTTCCTCACTGTTCAGTGGTTTTGATGTGTTTTCTTAACATTTTCCTTCACTGCTCTGGTCCTATTGATCGTAGCATAATGAAAAGTATACTATAACCTGCCCAGGAGTATGAAGAATAATTGTACCAAGTTTCGTTAAAATCCGTCGAGTAATTTTTGTTTCTATAACGAACAGACAGACAGATAGACAAAAATTTTACTGATTGCATTTTTGGCATCGGTATCGGTCACTAATCACCCCCGGATAGTTATTTTGGAAATATATTTCATGTACAGAATTGAGCTCTCTACAGATTCATTATAAGTATAGAGTGTAGATAGATGTATATAAAGGTAAAAGAAAAACTATAGAAGAAGTCTTGGAATACAATAAAATATAAATATTAGGAAATGACTGACAAGAAAAATATAAGTATAAACAAGAATGTACAATAAAATAACTATAAATTTAAATACAAATTTAGAATACAACAATACATTTCCGATTAGCCAGATACAACAATATGCCCAATCAGTGCTTGTAGCTTTGTTCATCTTCTTCAGAGATGCTCAGTGAATCATTTTATACTTTTAAATGGCGTTCATATACTGTTTAAAATTTAACAGTCCTCCTCATTGTTCTTCGTCCAATTGTATCACCTCAATTTGTTTGCAAAGTATTTAAGAAATGCAAAACATGCTCGTGAACTTGTTAATACTTTACAGACAAAATAAGCCTATTCTTGACGAAGTTTTGTCGGTCTCACGTAACTTCCGACTCGGTTGTAAAACTTTTAGTTAAAACATATTAACTGAAGTAAACCAATAAATATTTACTATTTTAAGTTATTAATATTCACATCGTCTACTAAAGTTTCTAGAAAGATAAATATTTGGCATTAAACATTAGCGTCGAATTTATTTTAAAAATAAAAATATTTGTGTTAGAATTATTACGTAATATGTTTGTTGTATTTTTTTAGTTATATATATTATATATTATATATATATATATATATATGTTTTCGTTTAATTATTATGAGAAATCGATTAAAACTTTTTTGTTACATACATACGTCAAATTGTTGTGGTAATGATAACTATTAAATAATTGATACCTATATCTGCAAAATGTATTATTTTAATACAATAGATGCTATATGTGTATCTCGAGTATAACTGCTCCAAACGGCTTACTTTGTAAGATTTATTTCGTTTAAAAATATAGTCTATAATTACCATTTACCATCTCATGATCCATCTTGTTTTCTACTTCAATTGCATAAAATATATAAGACCATAGATAATATAAAGTGAATGAGGCTCAGTGTTCTTTAAAACGAAGTCTTGCCAAACTAGCTAAAATTAATTGGTCGGGTATATTAAGGTATATAACTCCTTAAAATACAATAGCAGCATTATGATTAACTCGGTTAAATATGACTGAACGAAATAGAACGACATAAAACGAAATATATTTTATTATATTATAATCTGGATCCTTCTAATGGTTGTATCTTAGGAATTTAATAAGTACCTACTATGTGAATGAACCTAACGCAGATATTTTAATGATTATTATGTTTGTGACTGTAAAGACTAAAATTGTTTTTAAATTCTAAGTCTCTTAGGGTTGAAGATGTATCTAGTTAATATATCTTTTCGCAACAGAGGTAGTAAAAGTCTTTTACTTGGGATGAGACCCTATAAATTTTCATTCAACAATGCTCTTACTGTGTGCTAATGCTGTCACCCACATAGACGGGTCACTGATCTTTGTGTTAGGTATTATTAAAATTTACAGTATTCATTTGTTTGTGCTCACATACACATCCTTAACTTATTCAAAGAAATAGCTAATAGTTTTACATTTACAACTAGAATCCGAGTTGTAACTAAATTTGTAGCTGTTGTAACTTTAATTTATAGAAAGTAAGAAATATACTTAGAATTTAATGTCACAGGTATACCTAATATTTATACTTGTATGTTGACTGGTTTCATAGTATTTAAGGAAGAAAATTAACATTAAAATATTGTTCTACAAACTAGTAGTTTCAATTTTAGTTATCTACAATAGATAAAATTTATGATTGATTGTTTTCCTAAAACAATTAATTTATTTTATTGTTTCTATTATAACTACTGATATAATAATACTATTTAATTTAAAACGAATATTACTGAATAACACAAATAGTTCTTCAGATACTTTTCATGTCCTATGCTATCTTTACAGCCACCTCTAAAAATATTATTTTATGACTGAGGTAGAGTTTTTAAAATAATTCTAAATCTGAAAACTAGATCTACAGTAGGTATAGTAACGTGGCCATAGAGAGAATAAGTTACATTTCCTTCATATTCTTATTTTATATATATAATCTATAAGGTAAACTGAAGACTATTAAAATATTATATATATAGAATATATAATATTTTTTAATACTGTTACATAAATATTATTAAGAAGCTTAAAATAAATAAATAACAAATTCTAATATAATTTCTATATGTTAAAGCAATGTTATTTCTATCAAAATACTTTGGAATAATAGTACAATTCTCATATTTCGTTTTACAGAGACAAAGCGTTTCTAACAAGGGAATTGTAATCTTCTTTATTCTTACAAGAAGCTTATAATAATAAATTTCTGGAAAGAAAAACAATAAAATGAGAATTTCAGAAAACGCCATCACGGGAGAGCTAAACTCCTTTTTAAATTAACAATGAATATTTGAACTTTATTACACGTTTAAAGAATGAAAATCTTGTTTGAAACTGGTTGAGCCTGCGACTTTGTAGCTGTATAATTTTTATTTTTAAAACGATTACAGTTAAATTCGCGAGTAAACGGCTGAACTAATTTGCAATTATCTGTAAGTAAACTCATGAATACAAATGTTTGTATAGTGCAGAAATAGAATCCTAAACCATTTCAAAGTATCGAAGATTAAAGTGTTAACAGCACCTAAATTGATGAAACGTTTTGAGATTAGCGCGTACAAACAGACAATAATTCTAATAGAACCAAAAACAATGATCTGTTCTATTACAATTATAAAGTCTTCAAATAATAGTTTTTCTTATATATCTTCCATGTACAGACAGCGATCAGTTACATTTTTCTTATATGTACAGATTTAGTTCGGGATGAGTTTGTTTGTGTTGGTCGCACTCGGGAACACTTCAAAGCGCCCGTAAATATTGACTCACTATTGGCGACGAAATATTAATAAGCATATGCTCATTTTATTCGGGCATTGAGTAATTTCCCGTGTGACTAGCACGAGTATAGTACATTTCGAATTCTTTATGATATAATCCTAGACTGTCTAGTCCTTGACCTCATGATTGGGACACGTTGCAATCATATAATAATATTATTATAAATACTAATATTATAAATGAAAGTATGTCTATATGTCTATTTGTAAGTAACAAGTTTTTTTGAGAGTAAACGGCTGAACTAATTTGTAAGTTGCAAACAAAACACTGAGGTGCTGCCTTTTTTGCGTATGGACGATGCACACACACAACATTACTCACACGTTTTTGTTCCTATATTGCATTTTGTTAACCGACCTATGTAATTGTGTATCTACTTTTTTTTATATTACTGTACCTTGTGTGGATGTGCCTTTGACACAAATAAAAGTTTTATCTATCTAAGTTAAACTCATGACTATAAATGTTTGTATTGTGCAGCAATAGAATCTACGACAATTTGAAAGTAAGGAAGTGTACAAAATCGCTAGATTACCTAGGTCGTATAAGTAAGTATTAACATACAGTACTGAATAGTCTATTCAATTTAACGTAGACGTTAAATTAACCTGCACTAAAGATGTTTGTAGCACATTTTATTGCCAATAAAAAATCCTGATTTTATCCGCAAAAGAATCCTAAAACCTGTTGAAAGGAAATTCGTAAAATGTACCTCACTTTATTCAATACTTCAATGAAATACTTCTGTTTTATCACCTAAACTTATAAATACATTAATTCTAGATTCACTCAAAATGACTTTAATGATATTCTGTGTGGTTTAGTTCTGAGTAGGTATTGTAGACGTTTTAAAATTATTTTATATATAAAATTTGTAAGGATCCAACATAGATGTAAAGTCTTTTGATTGTATTAAGAATAATTATATTCTATTCAGAATTTAAAATTACTTAACATAATTGTTGCAAACACTTTGCACATTTTTATATATTTATTTTTCTATCAATTTTAAATGTATTTTCTTTTAAATTATATATTTTTTATAATTATTAAAAGATTTACCATTTTCTATCCATTGTTTGATTTACATTCTAGAATAAAATTAAAATAATTATTAAATGTTATTCTAGTAAAAGACACTTAGACCTAAGACGTAATACTTCGGTACTTATATCAAAATTCATCAACATATGAACTGTTGAGTACTCGAATCGTCGAAACATCCTAAAAATTATAAGAAATCTTGTAGTAGCAAATACCATCCCATCGTGAAAGTTTTCATGGGTTTAATAAAAAATGTCTCTTTCAAACAAGTCAGAATGATGACTGATTTGTAACGACTTAACTTTCCCGGAAATAGTTTTAGGAATTAGTTTCCATTCAATCAGTTAAACCTTTTTCACGTTACCAAAAGGAAGCGTTGTTAGTATCTATACTATTATTAAAAACGTGAAAGTGTGTCTGTCTATCTGTTTACTTTTAACAACTAAACTGCTGAAAGGATTTTAATGAAATACATTGAAATATATTGTGTCAATTTGGTGAGAACGGCTACGGTCATGGGCTATATTTAAGAGAAACCAGACAAAGTTGCAGGTCAGCTAAGATATTATTAGAGCAAAATTTTATCTACTCAAAAATCCCTTATCGGATTTTAAATATATATAAAACTCTTCTTTATTAGAAAGATATATAACATAAGATATTTTATTGTTTAATACTCCACTAATAATTATTAATTGTGAATTATAATTCACAAATAATAAATGTTATCATTGGCAGGACAGTAAAGTTTTTAACAATATCAACATAGATCTAGTATTATAATAATATTCCTTGGTCTATAAAGTCCATATTAAACAAGTAGGTAAATATTTTTCGCGTTAAAATGCTGATATGTAATTTTAAGTAACTAGATATATTATAATTATACACATATAAGAGTACAAAATAGTGTAATATATATAGCAATTGTAATTTTATTTAAATGCATTAATTAATATTATTGCCATCACCCGTACACTAAATCAATTATTATATATAAATAATTAATAATACTTTGTAATTCAATAGTGGTAAAGCAAAAAGAATATTTTACGTCTTTTTAATATACCTACCTAATTTTTTTGTAGATACACGAAAATTTTACATAAAACACGAAGCTAGTTGAATGATTTGATAGAAATGTTCAATTGTATGTCCGACTCTGTTTTTGGCTTATAGTTTCACATTTGGGCCTTTGTGCGTGTAATTTGACAGGTAACGACGATACTAGTCTTCCTCTATATCTATATCTTCTACACCCACCTAGAAAGAGATGTCATCAGAGTATGAAATCCTTTCTCAGGGTATTAACTATCTGTGTACCAAATTTCATTTAATACGGTTCAGTAGGTTTAGCGTGTAAGCGAGGCATACAGCCAGATAGAGTTACTTTCGCATTTAGAATACTAGTAAGGAGTTATAAAATCTGTACTCCAATTTAGGATGCTTCGAACGCTTCTGTACCACTTCGAGTACGTATCGCTCATCATTCATCGTTGGCGCCTGAAATTAATTGCCTAGAATACGAATATAAAATAACATTCAAATGCTTTCAAATAATTATTTAGGACAATACGATTGCCCTCAGTTGCTTAAAAATGATTGATTGAGCAAATGAATTTGTCAAACTGTAAATCTGTTGGCTAAAGTAATTAATTGTAATTAACATCGGCGTCCAAATTGAAACAATTATAAATTTATATTATGAATTCCAAACAAAGTATGTCTGTTTGTCTGTCACCTTTTAACTTTTTAAGTTTTGTTAATTTCAGATGAAGACATATATCACAAGAATGAACATAGCTGCAAATTAGAAAGTTAATAAAGAATATATCTCTACTAACTCTCTAATAAGTCGTTATACTCTAAAAAAAGATGAAATCTCGGGTTACATTTTGTATTATATAAAATATATAATAAAGTATAACATATAAGAAAACCATCTTCAGTAACCGGAAGTGATGTTATCATTGACAAACAAACAAGGGTTTCGAATATTATTAGTCCAATTTTTTGGCCTCCAAAGGACCTACCTCTTTTGACGACATATCTTTTGATGGAATCCGATGGAAAATATTTTTACTATGAACATTTGACGTGGGTTCAAAAATAAATTAAACTCGTGTTTATGTCTATTTGCCGGAATGGAATATACATATATGTAAAAATTAGATATCGTTACAGATATGATACATAACAGATATGAACATTCTATAGAGATGTTAAAGAAAAGGACAGACTAACATAATGAAGAAAGCAGTTCAGGTTGAACTCCATTACAAATACTTATATAAAAGAGGTAATTCCGGAACTCAAGTTTCTAGCAAATTGTTTAGAAATAGAAATCTATTTTACCTATTTCTACGATTATATACTTGTATTTTGCTACATGGTCGCTCCGTTTTCTTAATTCTCTTTGATAATCTCAGTTCATAACAAAAGTTGACATTCTTTGTCACATCACAACAATGACATTCAATATTATTATTATTAATATTCAACTTCAGTTAATTTATATATATGTCTCTAAAAGTAGCTATGTAATCTTGTAATTCAAAGCATGCTGTGGTTACCTGTAAATATAAGAACACTTAGTTAGAAGGCCACTAGGGTAGGTATTGAAGTATTACATCTTGTACTGTCGTGTATAGGAACACTTAGTTTTAAGATCACTAGTTTATGAAGTGTATTGAAGCATGACATCTTGTATTGCGGAACCTTATGTTGGTGATCTATAAAAATAAATAAATTTTTATATTACTCAATGTAGCAAAATTGCCCCCGTGCGCGGTCTCACGTCCTCACAATTCTGACGTGACCGTCACTGCCACGTGTGCCACATTATGTCTACATATAAGTGAGTTACGTCAAACTCGATTTAGATATTGAACTAATTTTAAAAGTTCTAATCGTTTTATCTCGTACTAAGAATATCAAGATCTTAATCACTACAGTATTACTATATTTTATAGGAACTTTCTTTAGGCAACTTACGATACTCGTAATAGATTATATATAGCAGTGTTTCCCAACATTTGTAGAGCCATACCCCACGTTAGCCATTCTAAAATTCTTATGACCCCCCTCCTCTATGTGACATAAATAAGTTATAACATTAAAAATTAAATTGTTCACTTAATAAACTTAAATAATAGGTCTTAGGAAGAAATCAGTAGGAAATTGTTAATGAAACAGTAAGTAAACTTTCAAAACTTACAATAAAAAAATGATATTAATATAGAGTCCATTCTCGAATTGCCCCCCTTAAAATCAAATTGCCCGCATGTGGGCTCTATATGTGTGTTTCTCAAACACTGGTATATAGATCTCAAATATATTACTGTTCCTAGGAAGAATATATAGATACAGGATTATAGTGTTTTGAATTTAATGACAATTGACTACAAAAAGGACGCGATATTAAACTATTGAAAAATGAAAAACCAGTTTCACACGCTTTATAAGAATATTCTCTTTGTGCATACTTACTAGTTCCTGAATATTACACTTTCCGTGTGAGAGAAGTTTATTAAACTCGGCGGGATATACGAAGTGAATCTCGTAAAATGCAGGTTATTTAACACGTACGTTAAATTATATTATGTTCAACATATTTAATTTAATTTTTCAAAAATTAAAGTATAATTGAATACTTTATTAATGATACCTCGTCATATATAATTTCTACATTTAACTTAATTATACAACTAAGAACCTAAAATTAAAAACCAAGCTAAAGCATGTAAATACAGGGGTCTAGGCTCCGAATATGATTTTGTCTTATTCGATGTCGAAACCCTTGGTCCGTGGGGTCCTAGCGCTATAAGACTTTTCAAGGAAATAACAAAATTGTTAGTCGACATCACAGAAGACCGAAGAGCTGGCAATACCTCGTACAAAGAATTAGTCTGGT